>NC_054386.1:58028873-58358873 GCF_017654675.1 Xenopus laevis | reverse complement strand
TCAGTGATGCAGATTTTTTCCTCAGGCCCTATGTAGACTGTCTGAGGTGGAATGTCATGTGATGCCTGTGACTGTATGTGGTGGGGATGTGAGACTCCCAGCTGCCTGCAATACGAGTAACAGACCCATGGGAGTGTGTGACAGCTGGAGGGGGATTTGGGTGATGACCCTGACATAGGAGGTTATGTTTCCTTGTCTGTTTATTAACCAGTGTATGTGGAGGAAGGTGGGTGACAGAGCATCCCAGTCATGGTTAACAAGTTGCTTTTTTTCTTTGCAGCAGTAACATGAGGACTATGGCAGGATATAAAGCAGCCAATGCATTCTGAGCACTTGTTGTTATACGTATTCTCCTGAATTGTACTAATCACACTGCTGCTTTTTTTTCAGGTGGGTGTACATGGCATTAGAATAGAATTCATCAATGAAAAAGGATCCAAACGAACCGCCACGTACTTACCGGAGGTTGCAAAGGAGCAAGGTCATTGATGCACTTTATTTCATAAGAACTGGTTTAAAGATTTAAAAAAAAAATTTCATATAAACCCAAATTCAATATGTGACCTTGCACTGATGTCAGATGGTGGATCAATTTCTAATTGTAAGGCTTCTCTCTTACATTCAATATGTATTCTTTTGTCTGTGTTCACTCATGCATTCTTCTAGCCATTGCATTTGGCTGTATAGAGTCATGCCACCGGTTGGTAGACATTGCTGGGAATTCTAGTTTGGCCAGTGAGCCCCATCTTGATGGTCTGATACAACACTTATCTAGTAGAGATGGTTGGTCTTTATGTAGCCCTAGATACATATGTATTTATAGGATTGGTATGGTGGGCAGACTGCTTTTGCTTCTATGCAACACATTGACATGTTTGGGGCTGAACATGCAAAAAAGTATTGGCTTAAAAAACTCAACGCAGTCCTGAATTTGAGCCTCCCTTACTTATGTTTCCCATGGGCTGCTCTGAACAGTCAGGCACAGGGAGACTAAGCAAGGCCTTTATTAGCCATATTGTACTTTCTCATAATCTGCTCAGAAAGCATTGGTGCCATCATCATGTTCTATATGTGGCTCTGCAACCCATGCACATATCTCCCTTTATTTGTACTTAAAGGAACTGACACTTTCAAAAATGAAAGTGTTTTAAAGGAATGACAATATGTCATCCTGCATTAGTAAAACTGTTGCGTTTGCTTTAGAAACTCTACAATAGTTTCTATAAACAAGCTGCTGTGTATCCATGGGGCAGCCTGAAAAAGGAGAAAAGGCACAAGATACACAGCAGATAACAGATATGCACTGTTGTATACAATGGGATTCTTCACAACTTATTTGTTATCTACTGTGTATCCTGTTCTTAAATGTCTGCCCCCATTACAACACATCAGCTTGTTTATATAAACTATAGTAGGATTTCTGAAGCTCAAACACCAATTTTACCAGTTCCATAGTTCCATAGTTAAATCGGGTTGGAAAAAGACAAAAGTCCATCAAGTCCAACCTGTCCAAATGAAAACCCAGTATCCCTACACACACCCCTCCCTACTTTCACACAAATTATATATACCCATACCTATACTAATTATAGAGTTTAGTATCACAATAGCATTTGATATTCTGTCTGTCCAAAAAATCATCCAAGCCACTCTTAAAGGCATTAACTGAATCAGCCAACACAACATCACCTGGCAGTGCATTCCACAACCTCACTGTCCTCACTGTGAAGGACCCCCTACGTTGCTTCAAATGAAAGTTCTTTTCTTCTAGTCTAAAGGGATGGCCTCTGGTACGGTGATCCTCTTTATGGGTAAAAAGGTCCCCTGCTATTTGTCTATAATGTACTTGTAAAGTGTAATCATGTCCCCTCGCAAGCGCCCTTTTTACAGATAAAACACCACCAACCATGACAGTCTACCCTCATAATTTAAGTCTTTCATCCTTCTAACCAATTTAGTTGCACATCTCTGCACTCTCTCCAGCTCATTTATATCCCTCTTAAGGACTGGAGTCCAAAACTGCACTGCATACTCCAGATGAGGCCTTACCAGGGACCTATAAAGAGGCATAATTATGTTTTCATCCCTTGAGTTCATGCCCTTTTTTATGCAAGACAGAACTTTATTTGCTTTAGTAGCCACAGAATGACACTGCCCAGAATTAGACAACTTGTTATCTACAAAAACCCCTAGATCCTTCTCATTTAAGGAAACTCCCAACACACTGCCATTTAGTATATAACTTGCATTATATTATTTTTGCCAAAGTGCATAACCTTGCATTTATCAACATTGAACCTCATTTTCCAGTTTGCTGCCCAGTTTTCCAACTTAGACAGATCAGAGAAAATGAGAAAATGTTCCATTTACCACCAGTCTATATTTCCCAAGCCACCCATGGCAGCTCATCACCAACATGAGTATTCCCCGCCCCTCAGGTCACTGGACAGGAAAGGGTTAACTCCCAACCCTATAACATCCGCTCTACACCGCTCCCACCTTGTCTTTTTCCTGTCCAGGTCCCTTGTGTAGCTTACCGCTTCCAGGGTCTCTCTGCCCTGATGCCTCCCATATGCTCCCCGGAGGGGATCGCGGTCGAGAAGGACCAATGGCTGGGTCACATTCCACCTATCAGGCCCACATTTAAACTGGCCGTGTTGTTTGGTGGCGAAGTGCGGATCCTCTGAAAACCGCTTCTAACAGACGCAGGAAGTACGTCATTTTCCTCCCAGAGCCAGGCAATCTTGCGTTCCACCGGCCGGATGTACGCGTCATTTCCGGTCGCGCGTTATTTCTGAAGCGACGGACGCGCGCGCCGGCGTCTTGACGTCACGACGCGTGCCGAAATTGGAAGTGGAGCGTGGTGTGTCGGTGAGCATGGGGAAAGATAGATTCTTCATTTTTGGACGCAAGGGTGCTTACTATTGCATGTCTCATAGGTTACAGACAAGATGGATCAGTCTGGCTCTGGGAGAGGAGTGCAGCCAAAAGTTTCTAGGTAAGCAGATGATAACGGAGTTATTGTTTGGGGAGAGAGTGGAAGGCTAATGGTGCTTGTTTCTTTCCTGTTTAGCCTCTCTGCCTCTACTGAAGCACAGAAGGTGGAAAGTCAACAAGCAAGAAAGCAGTCAGTTGCAGAACAACCCTTAACGGCTGAGCCTCAAACTTCTTCAGCACCCCAATTGGATGCCTTAGTGTCCCTAATTAAGCAAGCAGTGGTGCAGGGGGTGCAGGAAGCATCTTCCTGAAGCAGGAGGCCTAAGAGGTCTCGGGAAATGCTGAGGATGAGTCCGCCTTTGATGCCTCGACAGTAGAGGGTCTAGTGAAGGCAGTTAGGAAGACATTAAGTCTAACTGAAGAGACACCAAAGAGTTCTTCGGCAGACAAGTTGTTTCCGTCCATGAAGAAACGTTCCTCTACCTTTCCGGTTCATGGTTCAATTAAAGAGCTAATTAGCTCAGAGTGGAAAAAGACGGAAAAGAGAGTGGTTATTCAAGGAAAATTTGCAAAGAAATACCCTGTGGATGAGCCTAATGCAAAATTGTGGGATAATCCACCTAAGGTTGATGCGGCAGTGGTTCGCTTGGCTCGGAAAACTACCCTACCGGTTGGCGATGCGGGTGCATTTAGAGATCCGATGGAAAAGCGGATGGAGTTGGATCTGAAGAAAGCATTTGTCTCTGCCGGGGCATCTTGCAGGCCTGCAGTTGCACTAACTTCAACTTCTAGGGCGATGAAGATCTGGGTAAATAATCTAGAAGATGCCATTTCTTCAAATGTCAAGAGATCAGTCCTGCGAGATATGTTGTCTGATCTAAAAATAGCTACTGATTTCATGGCAGAAGCTTCCATCGATTTAGTCAGGTTGGCAGCGAGGTCAATGGCTCTTTCAGTAGCGTCAAGGAAAGCATTATGGCTGAAGTCCTGGTCAGCAGACACTGCCTCTAAAGCCAATTTGTGTCAGTTGCCTTTTGAAGGGGACAGATTGTTCGGTGAAAGTCTGGATTCAATTATTAAAAAGGTGTCTGGTGGGAAAAGTGTTTTTCTTCCACAGGAGAGAAAATTCAGACGTCATGGGCCAAGAGCTGAGTCGCCAAGAAATAGGAATTTTCGGAACTCAAGGCAGTACAGGCCTGGGAGGTCTCAAGGCAGACAGTCTCCATGGAGATCTTCTAGAGGGGAGCCACGACAACCGGCAAAGAAGGCAACTGGTTTTGGCTCTTCCTCAAACAGAACACAATGAGATCAGGCCGGCTCGAACCTGTGCAGTAGGAGCGCGTCTGGCACTCTTCGAGGAGGTTTGGGCCGAGAATATTCGGGATCGTTGGGTTCTAGAGATTATAAAGGAAGGTTATCATCTCGAATTTTCCAGGGTCCCAAGACACGATGTGTATTGAGTTTCTTTGGTGCCGAAGGTTCAAGGTGCAAAGGAAATAGTTCAAGAATACATGGATCAGTTGCTGGAAACTGGTGCTGTAGAACCAGTACCCCGGGAGCAACAAAGGAGAGGGTTTTACTCCAAACTCTTTCTAGTCAAAAAATCCTCAGGGACGTTCAGACCTGTGCTGGATCTTTGACCCCTGAATCAATTTATACGTTGCAGGAAATTCAAGATGGAGTCCCTGACATCCATAATTGCAGCAATTCCGCCTCGAGCATGGTTGGTAAATCTGGATCTCAAAGACGCATACTTCCATGTTCCAGTGTACGGTCCACACAGAAAATACCTGCGGTTTGTGTTTCTGGAACAGCATGTGCAGTTCACTTGCCTCCCGTTCGGCCAGTCCACGTCTCCAAGGAAATTTTCAAAGGTCTTGGTAACAGTAATAGCTTTCCTGAGAGTGAAGGGGGTCCTTCCATTATCTGGACGATATCCTTCTGGTGTCCAACTCAGAGGAAGAAGCTGTAAAAAACAGAGACGAAGCAGTTGGAATTCTGCAACATTTCGGTTGGGTAATAAACTGGCAGAAAAGTCATCTTGTGCCAACTCAGAAGATAGTCTTCTTAGGAGCCAGTTTGGACACTCTTCAAGGGATAGTGTCTCTTCCAGAACAGAAGGTCTCATACATCATGGACCGAGTGAGGTCCTTTCAACAACTCACCAGAGTATCAGTTAAGGATTGCATGTCAATTCTGGGTCTATTTTCCTCCACCATTCAGATGGTACGTTGGGCAAGGTGGCACATGAGACCCCTTCAAATATGTTTTCTGGGTTGAGGGTCGACCAATCCCGTAAATCTGAAGAGACTCCTTCATATTCCAAAACAGGTGATGGCGAGCCTAGACTGGTGGTTAATTCCGAGGAATCTAACTAGAGGAATGCCGTTAACAGAACCGGACTACGTCACGATTACAACAGACGCCTCTCAAACCGGCTGGGGAGCCATGTTAGACGATCTGTCAGCCCAAGGGCAGTGGGAAGTCTCTCATCTTCCTTCCAATATATTGGAGTTGAGGGCAATAAAGATGGCTCTATTAGCCTTCTCGGAGAGGATAATACACAGGTGGGTGAAAATCCGGTCAGACAATGCCACGGCGGTGGCTTATGTACACAGACAAGGAGGCACCAAGTGTGCGCAGTTAATACAAGAGCTGTCAACTATCATGTCATGGGCAGAATCAAACCTCAGAGGTTTAGTAGCCTTTTTTGTGCCAGGCAAAATGAATGTGCAGGCGGATTTCCTGAGCAGAAATGCCTTGGAGCCAGGAGAGTGGTCTCTGAATCCCGCTGTGTTCCAGACCATTACCCAAAGATTTGGCAATCCAGAGATAGACCTCATGGCCTCGGATCACAACCACAAGTGCAGGAGGTTCTTTTCAAGGTACCCGTCCCGGATGTCCAGTGGGGTAGATGCCCTAAATCAGAACTGGAGAGGGATGTTCGGTTATGTCTTTCCACCCTTTCCATTAATTTGGAGGGTATTGAAGAAAATAGACAAAGAAGGGACACAGGTGATTGCAATAGTTCCATTCTGGCCCAGGCGTCCCTGGTTTCCACTTTTGAGGCAGATGTCAGTGGAGCCTCCAATGAAACTACCAGTTGTGAAAGATCTGCTGATGCAGGGCCCAGTTCCATTTCAGGAGGTGTTCCACCTGTTGTTGAGGGCGTGGAAGTTGAAAGGCAGAGGTTATCAGCCTCAAGAAAGATCTGATAGAATTGCTGTTGAAATCTAGAAAGCACTCAACGTCAAGTCAGTATTATCGTGTCTGGTCCTGTTTTGTTAAGTTTGCGGAAGATAAAGGATTTGATCCCAGATGTCCTGGGGCGTCGGAATTGGTGCAGTTTCTCTTTGCTGGGTACCAGAGGAAGCTTAGTGTCAGCACTTTGAGAGGACAAGTTTCGGCACTGTCGGCATTAACTGAAAAACCATGGGCTGAGGATCCGTTGGTCATTCGCCTGTTCAATGCACTAAAAAGAGTGTGTCCAGTGAGACGATTAGGGATGCCTCCATGGGATTTGCCTTTGGTCCTAAAGGTTTTGATGGCAGCTCCTTTTGAACCGTTGGAAAAGGCTTCGGATTGGCATGTTACTTTGAAAGCTTTATTTCTGGTGGCGATCACTTCAGCCTGCAGAGTAGGGGAAATTCATTCTCTTTCGGCAAAAGAACCTGATACGGTTTTGTTCCCTGACAAAGTGGTCTTGAGACCAGCGTTTGAATTTCTTCCGAAGGTTGTATCACAATTTCACATGAATTTGGAGATAACTTTACCCTCCTTTTGTCCGGACCCCAAAACAGAGCGTGAGCAACAGTGGCATACGTTGGACCTAGTTCGAATAATATCTCATTATCTGACCCGTACACAGTCGTGGAGGAGGTTAGAAAGACTGTTTGTCATTCCGAGTGGTCCTAGAAGAGGTTGTGCTCCGTCTAAAGCGACTATTAGTCGATGGATCGTTGGATGCATAGTGTTCGCTTATCACAAAACAGGCAGAGAGGTACCTAGAGACTTGAAGGCTCACTCTACTCGAGCATTGGCTGCTTCCTGGGCGGCGGAGGCCAGAGCGCCGCCAGACGTAATTTGCAAGGCTGCGAGATGGTCCTCCTTGCATACATTTATAAAACATTATAAGTTAAATGTTTTTCTATCCCAAGAGGCTAAATTTGGGAGAAAGGTTTTGCAAGCTGTATTGCATTCATAATACAGTAAATATTAAGCATCAGTTGTTGTCCCTCCCTTCTTTTTGGCTTTGGAAATTCTCATGTTGGTGATGAGCTGCCATGGGTGGCTTGGGAAATAGAGAAATTTTATTACTTACCGTAATTTCTATTTCCAAGTCACCTACCATGGCAGCACTCACCAACTTCCCTCCCTTCTGAAGCTAAGAAACATAGACAAGGTGGGGGCGGTGTAGAGCGGATGTTATAGGGTTGGGAGTTAACCCTTTCCTGTCCAGTGACCTGAGGGGCGGGGAATACTCATGTTGGTGAGTGCTGCCATGGTAGGTGACTTGGAAATAGAAATTACGGTAAGTAATAAAATTTCTCTATTTTAGCCAGTTCTCTATCCAGGTACAAATACTATTTTCCAGGCCAACATTCCTTAATTTAACCAGTAACCTTTTGTGTGGCACTGTATCAAATGCTTTAGCAAAGTCTAAGTAAATCGCATCCACTGCCAACCCAGAATCGAGGTCCCTGCTTACCTTCTCATAAAAAGAAATTAAGTTAGTCTGGCAAGATCTATTACACATAAAACCATGCTGGCATACACTCATAGTATTATGATTTGCTATAAAGTCCAGTATCTTATCCTTTAATAACCCTTCTAAAAGCTTTCCTACTACTGACGTCAGACTAACTGGCCTATAATTTTGAGGCTGAGAACGGGATCCTTTTTTGAATAGAGGCACCACATTAGCAATTCGCCAGTCTCTCTACACTATGCCAGACCTAAATGAATCCTGAAAAACTAAGTAAGAGGTTTGGCAATCACAAAGCTAAGCTCACTAAGTACGCTGGGATGAATACCATCTGGCCCCGGACCTTTGTTTATCTTAACATGTTCTAGTCTAGTATACTGTCAAAGTTTGCACGTCTGAAATTTTGTGTTGTAGTTACTCCCTTATAGAATTGCTTCTGCAACAGAATCTCAAAGGAGACCATGTTATAATCACTATTCCCTAAATGCTCACCCACACAAATGTTAGAGATGAGTTCAGTATTATTAGTTATTACAAGGTCCAAAAGAGAGTTATTCCTAGTAGGTTCTTGAACGAGCTGGAATAAAAAGTTGTCATTCAGGATATTTACAAACCTACTAGTTTTTTCTTTCTTGGCAACCCCATTACCCCTGTCAATGTCTGGATAATTGAACCAACAACTTGACCCAGCTGTGAAGCCGCTTGTATCTGCAAGAGTAGCTGGGCTTCATATTGGACACTTATACGAGGTGGTTTATAGCATACACCAATGATAATTCTCTTTGTAACCTTTTGCCCAGTCAAAATCTCTACCCAGAGGGATTGCACACCCTCACCAGTGCCAGCTATGGTTATTTCTTTAGCGCATGGCTTTAATTCAGGCTTTACATACAAACACACTCCTCCACCCAGTGGCGTAACTAGTTGTTACTGGGCCCCATAGCAAATTCAATTTAGGGCCCCAAAATATTTATAAGTTGGCCTATTTTACCAAGATATATTAAAATTGCTAATTAATTAGGGTCTCACTGGGCCCCCTACACTCCTGGGCCCCCCTGCAACCGCAGGGTCTGCTTCCTCTATAGTTTCACCCCTGCCTCCACCCTTTTTTATCCCTCTGTCCCTCCTAAAAAGGGTGTAACCATCCAGTCCAGTCACATGTTTCATCCCACCAGGTCTCAGTGATACCAGTTATATCACAATTTTTAGAGCATGAAATTAATTCTAAGTTTCCCATTTTACAAATTACATGCATTTGCCAGCATTCAGTGGAGGTTACTACTTTTACTTTTGAAATTTGCATTACTTAGTGGAGAATTATATGTGCAGGGCAACAGAACATTATATAATCTTTCTTTTTAAAAACTTTCATTTTTTGGTGTTACTGTTTCTTTAACACATGCGCACTGGTTCCTCCCAGCTTATCATGCACACAGGACCCAAGTATATATGTAAGCTCAGAAGCAGATCACTACACAGGCTGTGGGGAGGGATTTGAGAGTCACATTGGGATGCAGTACCTGATTTTTTAGGCAAAGATTAGTTGGGCTGATGGTCACTGGGGATGAAGACCCCCTAAACATTGAGTTGGTAATGGCTGAATAATTGGGTTAAGAACCCGAATCATTATTGTGTGCAACTCCTATTTGTATTTCTCACCGCCACAAATGCAGTGCCATTGCAAACAGCCTCTAGTGTAAGGGATATAAATGGAGGAGGCGGCTGTGTAATGCTAAGCTTTCAGAAAGCACCTGCTTGTGGAACATGTTGCACACACATTCTCATAAGACAGAGGAGGATGCAGGTGCTGAGGCGTAAGTGTGTATCTGCTCTGCTGTCCAACGTTATGTATTTTATCTACATTAGAATTGTAACTTAGAAAGACTAACTGATGGCAGTTGGCAATAGATTCTCTCTTAAAAATATAGTATCATAAGCATAAAAGGCAAACATCAGAATCCTTTACATGATAAGTTTACAAAGAGGTGAACTGTTGGCCCTAAAGAAATGTTCTAGAATCCCACTCCATGTAGCTGCTGATAGATGAATATGTACTGGGCTTGCTCTTCAATACTGTTTGTCACAAAACAATGAATACCCTGTTATGAATTTTATAGAATGCAATGTCAGCAGTCACTTTTATAAAATTATTTCTGGTTTTTGCAGGTTGGGACCACATACAGACCATAGATTCCTTATTGAGAAAAGGTGGATATAAAGCTGCAATCAGTAATGACTTCAGGAAAACGATTAAACTGACCAGGTATTTAAAGGCCGTTCCATGCAGCACAGTCATATGCAGAAGTGAGCTCTGCAGCACTGCATTGTGGAGAATTGGATTAGCAAATAGCCACTGGAGCTTCAGTTTCATTGGGATTGCCCTTGTACTGCCCTGACCTAAATTCATCGACTTCATTAGTTGCCAAGCTGCTGGTTACGTTTCCGCACACCAGGGGATTTTGTTGGCAGATCAGCTTACTGAGCTAAAGCAGTTTTTCTTTCCTTTATATCCTCATTTACAGGTTTCCCACATATTATGCAGCTCCAGTGGGCTCGTTGTTGCACAAATATATCATTTTATATGTCTATAGAAGAAAACATGTACTTGTTGGATATACAATTAGGTCCATAAATATTTGGACAGAGACAACTTCTTTCTAATTTTGGTTCTGTACATTACCACAATGAATTTTAAATGAAACAACTCAGATGCAGTTGAACTGCAGACTTTCAGCTTTAATTCAGTGGGTTGAACAAAAAGTTGAATAAAAATGAGAGGAACTAAAGCCTTTTTTTAACACAATCACTTAATTTCAGGGGCTCAAAAGTAAAAAAAAGAAAATGTTCATTTCTAATACTTGGTTGTAAAGCCTTTGCTGGCAATGAACTCATGGACATCACAAGATTCTTGGTTTCCTCCTTTTTAATGCTCTGCCAGGCCTTTACTGCAGTAGCTTTCAGTTGCTGTTTGTTTGTGGGCCTTTCTGTCCGAAGTTTAGTCTTCAACAAGTGAAATGCATGCTCAATTGGGTTCAGGTGACTGACTTGGCCATTCAAGAATATTCCACTTCTTTGCTTTAATAAACTCCTGGGTTGCTTATGCTGTTTGTTTTGGGTCATTGTCCATCTGTATTATGAAACGCCTCCCAATCAATTTGACTGCATTTAGCTGGATTTGAGCAGACCGTGTCTCAGAATTCATTCAGGTGCCTTCTGTCCTGTGTCACATCATCAATAACCACTAGTGTCCCAGTGCCACTGGCAGCCATGCACGCCCAAGACATCACACTGCCTCCGCCGTTTTACAGCTGATGTGGTATACTTTGGATCATGAGCTGTTCCACGCCTTCTCCATGCTTTTTTCTCGCCATCATTCTGGTAGAGGTTGATCTCGGTTTTATCTGTCCATAGAACTTTTTACCAAAGAACTGTTCTAGCTCTTTTAGATTATTTTTTAGCAAAGTCCAATCTAGCCTTTCTTGCAGTGCACTCTCTGTATTTACTTTCATGCAGTCTTCTCTTTATGGTAGACTTGGATATTGATATGCCTACCTCCTGGTGAGTGGTGTTCACTTGTTTGGCTGTTGTGAAGCTTTTCTCTTCACCATGGAAATGATTCTGCGATTATCCACCACTGTTGTCTTCCGTGGATGTCCAGGTCTTTTTGTGTTGCGGAGTTCACCAGGATGTACCAAACTGTAGATTTTGCCACTCCTAATATTGTAGCAATTTATTGGATGGGTTTTTGCAGCTTAAGGATGGGTTGTTTCACCTGCATGGAGAGCTCCTTTGACCGTGTGGTTTCTGTTCACAACAAAATCTTCCATATACAAGCACCCCCCCCTCAAATCAACTCCAGGGCTTTTATCTGTTTAATTGATGATGACATAACGATGGAATTGCCCACACCTGCCTATGAAATGGCCTTTGAGTCAATTGTCCAATTACTTTTGAGCCCCTGAAATGAAGTGATTGTGTTAAAAAAAGCTTTAGTTCCTCACGTTTATGCAATCTTTTTGTTCAACCCACTGAATTAAAGATGAAAGTCTGCAGTTCAACTGCATCTGAGTTGTTTCATTCATTCCATTCATTGTGGTAATGTACAGAACCAAAATTAGAAAAAAGTTGTCTGTCCAAATATTTATGGACCTAACTGTATGGGAATAGTTAGCACATTCTGCATTCGTGCCCTGGAGCATTGCTGTGCAGATTATCTTCTTATACATGTAATGCTTTTTGTGCCATTGTGATCAATCTTCCAAATCCAGCAGCTTATAAAGCTCATACATCTGACCTACATTATTGCGCTTTTCATCAATATATAGAAGATATGTATTTGTTTTCTGAGCAAAGAATGTGCGACTGGGGAATGGTAGCTTGGTGCTCTCAATCTCAGTGAACACCCCCGCTCCAGGTGCAAAACTTTAACCAAATAGTCAGATAACTGAGAGAAAGCAATCAGAGCAGAGCTTGCTGCTAAGTGTTCTTTATTAGACACAACATGTTTCGGGCAAGTGCCCTTTATCAAGTGTACAAATAGTAAGTGTTAACAAGCATTTAAAGGGTAAAACAGGAAGTGAGGTCACGTATCAAGGTAAGTGGATCAATAAAAAGGTGCAAGCATTAGGGGTAATTAGTGAGTCCTTTATGCATGAAGTCCTTGATTAATTCAATCCACAGTGTAACATTTTCTGGAAACATTTCCAAATAGTCTCTTCAAATAAGTGTAGAAAAAAATATAATACTCAAGGAACTGCCCATTTCTGGGCCTACCACAGAACATCCTGATAAATTACTCAATTAGTATGGAAGGAAATGATATGCCCATTATTCTTACCATTAGCCGTACATATAATGTAAATATCTTGGGCTCAAGTAACAAAAACTTTTTATACACTGTACAAGTAAAACGCAACATTGTCACAGTGTCAAAGGAAGCATTTCACACTCCAGCGGTCATTCATGCCTTTAGGGTACATTGTATCTAACTTCTTGATCCAGTATGCTTCTCTCTGTAGTATTTTCTTTTTAGGGTTCCCACCTCTCTGTAAGGGGCTAATCACTTCTAATATAGCCCATCTTAACTGTGACTGATTATGGTTAGCATCCTTAAAATGTCTGGACACTGTAGTGTCCGTGGCTGTTCCTTTCTTATAGTTTCGTATGTTTCCTTTGTGTTCTTTAATTTCGAGTTTTCACAGTTCTTATAGTCTGGCCAATGTAGGCCAGTCCGCATGGACATTTTAATATGTAAATCACATTGCTTGTATCACAGGTGGCATAGTGTTTTAGTTTTACTTGTGTGCCATTAGCAGGGTGTCTCAAGGTATCTCCTTTAATAATGGAGGAGCAACAGTTACAATTTAAACAGGCAAATGTGCCCATCTTAGGTTGGCCTAGGAACCTCGTGGCCCCTTTCAGTCGTGGGGGATTGATCTCTGAAGGGCATAATTTATCTCTGAGGCTTCTCCCTTTCTTGTAGCTGAATATTGGAGGTTTTGCTAAGGGACCTCTGAGTGTTTTTTCTTGTTGTAACAGTGGCCAAAATTTGTGAACAATCCGTTCAATTTGTTTACTCTGTGCATTATACTGGCTTACAAATGGGAAAATGTCCTTTCTTTCTTTGGGTTTGTATTTGAGTAACTCATTCCTTGGAATTGTACCAACCTCTTTGACACAGTTTTCAATATTCCTAGGTTTGTACCCTCTTTTAAGGAATCTATGTTTGAGGGTATCAACTGCCTTTATGTAGTGATCGTCTACAGACGTAATCCTACGTGCCCTTATGAACTGGCCCTTTGGGATTGCTCTAATTATTTTAGGGGCATGAAAACTGGATGCTAGCAAAATATAGTTTTTTTCGGTATTTTTACGGTAAAGGCTGGTACTAATGTTGCCATTGGCAATTGTTATTGTAACATCAAGGAAGCTAATACAATGGCCCCCTGTCTCCGTGGTAAATTTAATGGTGGGATGGGCTTTGTTAGCTTGAGTTATCATTTCCATGAAAGCTACTTCTGGGCCATCCCATAGGACGAGAATATCATCCACAAATCTGTAAAAGCCAGTTATGTACTGCGTAAAAGGTGCAGTTGTATTAACTTCCTTCCCAAAGGGCCAGTTCATATTAAAGGAGATACCTTGAGACACCCTGCTAATGGCACACCAGTAAAACTAAAACACTATGCCACCTGTGATACAAGCAATGTGATTTACATATTAAAATGTCCATGCGGACTGGCCTACATTGGCCAGACTATAAGAACTGTGAAAACTCGAATTAAAGAACACAAAGGAAACATACGAAACTATAAGAAAGGAACAGCCACGGACAGTGTCCAGACATTTTAAGGATGCTAACCATAATCAGTCACAGTTAAGATGGGCTATATTAGAAGTGATTAGCCCCTTACAGAGAAGTGGGAACCCTAAAAAGAAAATACTACAGAGGGAAGCATACTGGATCAAGAAGTTAGATACAATGTACCCTAAAGGCATGAATGACCGCTGGAGTGTGAAATGCTTCCTTTGACACTGTGACAATGTTGCGTTTTACTTGTACAGTGTATAAAAAGTTTTTGTTACTTTTTCTTGTTACTGATGCCTGATTTGTTTCTTTTTAAGATAATTGATTTCTGAGCCCAAGATATTTACATTATATGTACGGCTAATGGTAAGAATAATGGGCATATCTTTTCCTTCCATACTAATTGAGTAATTTATCAGGATGTTCTGTGGTAGGCCCAGAAATGGGCAGTTCCTTGAGTATTATATTTTTTTCTACACTTATTTGAAGAGACTATTTGGAAATGTTTCCAGAAAATGTTACACTGTGGACTGAATTAATCAAGGACTTCATGCATAAAGGACTCACTAATTACCCCTAATGCTTGCACCTTTTTATTGATCCACTTACCTTGATACGTGACCTCACTTCCTGTTTTACCCTTTAAATGCTTGTTAACACTTACTATTTGTACACTTGATAAAGGGCACTTGCCCGAAACATGTTGTGTCTAATAAAGAACACTTAGCAGCAAGCTCTGCTCTGATTGCTTTCTCTCAGTTATCTGACTATTTGGTTAATGTATTTGTTTTCTGTTCGTCCTGATAAAACCAGAATAGAGAATTATTACCATGAGCAAAAGTTCGCTACCTCTGATTTTAATGGCTCAAACATGTTTCATCTGCCCAATGTAGTCCTAGTGCTTTGTCTGTTTTTGTGATGTAACCCAGAATATCAACTGTGCTCCTATCTCCTCTCTACTTTGTGAATCAAAGAGCAGCTGTTGTGAGGGCACCATTCGAGCAGGTTCACCATTCTTCCTACTGTTTTGGGAGCTGCTGTTATGACTATACACAGGTCTGTTACAGCTGCCTGCCCAACTTCTTCAGACCCTCAACAGCTTGCAGGTCCATGTATGGGGCCCTTGCAACAGCCTCCCCAACCCATCAAATATTAGACAAATATCTATGGGTGTGTTTGAAAATCCTGTAGGGCAAGAAACATATCATGCTTGATGTAGTTCTTTCCTGAATAGTCTCCGTAAACCCCATTATGATCAGATTTGGTCCAGCGTGTTAGTGGCCAAGATCAACTTGTTTGGTGACCACACCAAAACTGTGGCTCTGCAAGTGTATGACCAACCGACACTGGTCTACATCTGATTGTTAGAAAAAGACCACCATACTTTTGCAGTGAGACAACAGAGCAAGGCATGAGTTAATGGTTTGTTAGGAGTGCATTGTATAAGCGTTTGAATGATGTATTATACAGCCTTGCAAATAATAAAGAAAATGATCTTCCTCATATGTTTCAATATATAGACCATAGCAGTATCCTGTATTTCTCTCTTTTTTTTTTTTGCAGATACCGTAGTGAGAAGATTACTATGAGTTATGCCGAATACCTTTCCCACCGTCAGCACCATCATTTTCAAAATGGCATCGGGCACCCTCTCCCACCGTACAACCATTATTCCTGACACTGAGCCGCATGACCAGTCACTAGACCTTTCCGCAGAACTCTTCCCAGGGGACCCGGCTCCCTCTTGGTCTAGCTATCTCTATTACTGTACCATTTTATGATGATTGTTTCCGTTGTCCTGTTCCAGCTTTGCCTCTTGTGGTGACGCTATTCAGGGCAACGGTTGGGAAGACTCTTTAATAAGTACCCAGAACACATTTTTAGTAGAATTATATTGAGCTACTGAGGTTTTTTTTTTTTGCAGCAGCATTTATGCTTTTTCCGTTTGACATGATGCTAACGTTATTTTGTATGGCCTTTTCTATAGTTGTGGATGGAAGGAAAGCATGCTTGACTAATGGCGGCTCTGCGATTGACACATAATTGAGAAGTCTCAGTCTGAGCTGCTGAGTGTCTTGTGCCCGTGAGAAGGTTGAGAGTTGCAGGCAATAGCATCAGATACATTGTACTGTAACATTCTCTGACAGTCCTAGTGTCCATGCATGTCCTACATTTGTCTCATCACTATGTCCCTTGGCATTTCCACAGATTTACCTACTTCAGCCAACAGTTTTTATGTAGTCCTTAAATGACTGGATACCAGCTGCCAATCTTGTGGGCATGTAGTCCAGATTTCATGTGCACACGTAACCAAAACCAACTTATATATCCATTTACAGCTGAAGATGTTAAGTCCCCAAATGAAATGTTACATCTATATATAGGGTGAATATTTTAACCACTACCTCATGATTAACTTGCAGTGTTAGCATTTGTTTACATTAAATACTTGCTACCAATGTTCTTTAGGTAGAGTGATATCTGCCTGGACCTCTGGTTTCCACCATATTCCATGTGTTGTCCCTTAGCCCTCATGGTCCTGTAGTACATCATCACCAATGGAGCAAGTGGAGCTCCTGGCTGGAGCTTCACCTAAGTATCCTCTGCTTGCCTAAAAGTGGCGGAATGTTGGCTTCCGCTGCCACTTTACATTTTCCCCATCAGGCTTTCTTTGATTTCGATCTTTGTAAATGCCATTGGATTGATGATACCCACCAATAGGTCTAGGCAGTTCTACAAATGCTACTGAACTTCTGGGGGCAGCTTTGGACAGTTGTCTGTTTTGTATTTGTGAAGAACATCAATCTCTGTCAGAGCAAGGTAACTGAAGCCAAAGATACCATGGCTAGACGATTACCTTCCATTAATTGTGTTTCAGTCTGTGTGTCACTGTTCCTGTGAGCATGATCCATAAATGATTTGGTGGTGAATGTCAGATGAATCCCCAGGGTAAGCCTAGTATCAACCATGGAGCAGTTAGGTTTCCATTGTTCAGGTAAAGGTCACTTGGTTTCATCCTCAAGTGCCATTATCCTTTTCATAGCTTTACCGATCTCTCAGGCATGGAAAGGCCAACTTCTGTTTTTCATTACCCATGGTGCTATTTAGTAGGTGTTTCAATGCCAGAGCATTTCAGGCCCCTTTGGGGTTGGGCAGGGGGCTGTTGCAGCTTAGGAAGGACAGTCACACACATTTCATTGATGGAACACCACCTTTGCATTGTGGAGTTGCTTGTTATCCATCATTCAGGAATCTCAGTGCTAGAATGAAGTTCATTGCAGTCACATGCCGGCTTGCTGTTCAAGCCATTGCAGCCTTAAAGGGCTCTTGGCACTTGTTTAGTTGCTATTCTTAGAGCAGTAAAATGGGGTTTGTTTGGTTTGTTCTTCTGTGCGGATGCCTTAATGAAACCTTTCATTGCTAGAATGGCTTGCGGTGGGGCCTATATATCTGAGCAAGGTCTCATTCTGTGCTACCAGCTCCCAGATGCATGTCGGCAGCCGTCACCCAAGCCCAGTGAGTGGCAATCGATGGCTTCACACCAGTGTGTTGTATTGCAGCCATCCTACAAAGTGAGCACAAGCAAATTCACGCTTTCTGCTGCTGCTGCAAAAAAGACTTTTATCAACACCAACACAAGGTTTTCAGCTTGCCCAGTTGTACTTGCTCGTCCGTCAGAACGAGCCTTTTATTTCAAACTCTATATATTTAAAGGTGCTAATGATTCTTGCACAAGGTCATGTGACTGGTCATGCCAACTCTAGATCATATCAGATTTTTACTAATCCTCGATATATGCAGATGTTCTACAGATGTTTCTTACCAGTGTAATGCGATACTGAGAATTCAATGCCAATCCTGCAGGTTTTGATAGCACAAGGTCAGCAATACTTCCCAGCATGGCATAGGGGAGAAAACAAAATACACAAAGGATTGTCTGTGTGTCCTTTTGTATCCAGCTTTGTGCATAACATTATTTGTCTTCTAGCAGCTGTGACTTGACAAAATAATGTAGTCTAAAGGCTGTTATACACGCACAAGAGGCGGCTCAGTTACCCCAGCCCAAAACTTGGGGGATTCTGGGACACGTTCTATACTTATAATGTGTCGGCTTTTAAGGGATTAATGTCTGAATTCCTTCATTGATTTTATTTTGGCAATAAAAAGCATTTTCTTTTATTTCATTTGTCCTGCTGCTTGTTGCTTCTTGGCACAGGCTCAATATTAACCATTGACTCCCCTGAGCGCTTGGGATTAGCCCAGTATTCTGGCAGCTAAAAGGCTAAAGCGTGAATTTGGATTTTATTTTTTCTCTTTGCTTTATTTTTTTTAAAGTCCTTTGTTTTATCTCACATAAAAAGCATTAACTATTCTTTCCCTCCCTGTTTTATTTATTTATTTGATTTTTAACTGCAGAGCCGGGCAGAGCTTTTATCCCAATAAAGAACTAAGTCAACTTGCTGCGGATTCCCAGGCTGTTTCATTAGAACCTTGCTGCAGGGGGATCTGCGTGTGTCTTACACTGTATTCTTGTTCATTTTTCCTTTATACTGAATAGGGTTCAGACATTCAATCCTTTTCAGCTGCTATGCAGGCAGACACACAGTCACAACTTGCCTGGCAGTAGACTGATACAAAGGGGAGTTCTCCTTATTCTCTATATAGGCCATCATTAAAACCACTGGTCCATTGCTCCCTACTGACCAGGCGGCAGAATCCTCCTGAATAACGCTGCCTATAGTCAGGCACCTCTTGTGTGTATAACATCATTCTTAGCACCCGTCTTCAAATGTGCAGGTTTCTTTAAATGAAATAGAAGAACAATCTGTCCAGAGATAGATTCCATCTATTGTATATGTTCGACCAAACCAAAGAAACCTCTGGCCATACTCTTAATGCTGCTCCTTAAAGCCTTCTCGTCCTATCAAAGCTCCCTGCAGGATTTCAAAGTATTGAAAAAAAAAAAAAAAACTTTTTAAATTTTTGTACAGTTTCTAATGGATTTTTTTCTAGTGATGTTTAATTGAAGTTTATTCGGGGAGCCTGGAAACCGCATCCTCCCATAGAAATAAACTTGATGCTTACATTTTTCTTTTCATTCTCATGACTTTTTTTGAAAAGGAACCCCGCCGTGTGCCTCTGAGACTTCAAGGGGTTCCGTGTTACATTCATTCTCAAGACCAGCAATTATTCTTTCTATACAATTTTTTTTTTTCTTCTTCTTTTTCTTTTCTTTTTTTATTACTGTTCCAGACAGAGACTTAAATATTGAAGAAAATCGAGAAAAAAAACAAAAACAAATATTGTGCTGGACCCAGTAACTAAGCTGGTTGCTAAACGCACTGAGAAAACAAACTTTTGTATAAAACATTAAATGACTGTTTTTGTATATCAAAGTTGATTTTTTTTTTTTCGGAAAGGAAACAAACAAAAAAAGACTTGGGATCTAGTTTCTCAGTTAGTGTTTTTATATGTTACAGAAACTGCTTTGTATCACCAGCCTGACTGCAATGAAATGGTGATTTTGCCCCTCTTCGGACCTCCAGATACCTGAATTGCGGTGCCGAGCATTGCATTGTGGGTCTCTTCAGCAAAGAAGGGTGTTCTATTAAAGAAGGGGAGCAACAGCTGCCTGGCGTGGCTGCCCTTCCCTCATTTCTTTCTTATTAACTTGATGGATTACAATTATTACATTACAAATAGCATAACCTCTCCCCCCCTTCCTTTTCATTAATACTAGATCCTTCCTTCCACATATAGTTTCTATTAGTGTGAAGAAACTGTTAAAGAAAAAAAAAAAACGGGCATTTTATTATGATAGGTAAGGCGAAAAAAGGTTAAAAAATGGAGAAAAGGCAAAAAAAAATCTCTAGGAGGTTATTTGTTTGTGAGATATGGCTGTGGAAAGATATTGTAGTAGTTTTAACACTATTGTTACCTTTTAAATTACCCAATAAAATATATGGAAAATCGGAGTCTGTTTGGTGAATTTGCCTACTGGTCCATTCCACAGGGTGCAGCAGTTTGGGGCTTCCCCGTGTTATGGCGGTGACCACGTTGGCGCGAGTTTAAATTTTCTAGGCACAATAATATCTGTAAAATGATGCAGTTCTGAATAGTTATATGGCATGTGGCAGCCAGTGCTTTACCACCCCTCCCCATGGAAATGTGCTGCTTGTGACACACGCTCCCCTTCATGCCCCTCTCCTAGAAACCCCACTGCCACTTTATTATATGGAGTATAAATTCTTGACTATAGGTATGCACCAAATCCAGGATTCTGTTCTGAATTCAGTTTTTTTCCAACAGGATTGGCTGAAACCAAGAGCCTGGCCAAACCAAATCCTACAAAAACATTTTTTTTTGTCACACAAACAAGGATGTAAATTCTTTTAGTTGCGTGTAGTTATCTTTAACCCTTTCTGGCCCTAATTTGCATATGCAAATTAGGGTTCCGATTTTGTTCGGCCACATTTTTCACAAAGGATTCCGTGCATCCCTACTTGACCCCAAAGTGCAGATTCTGGTGCATATACCATTTATTGAGTGGCACAAGAGCCATTCCATATGGAGTACATAGAAGTAGTGATGTGCACGTCAGAGATAAACTCAACCTGCATCTGACCCCAACCTACAAAATGTTTCTGCTCTGTACGCTGCTTGTGCCTTGGATTCCAAGACTGGATGGGAACAGAACATAACAAATCTGGCCCACACCCAACTAGCACATTACAGCATAAGAGACCAATGAGAAATATGACCTACAATGTCGTTTATTATAATCTATACAGTTTAAGGGATGATGAGAATTAGAATTATATACTCTTTCAGTAGTATTTGCCATTGGGTTATTATAAATAGGAAATTGCCACTTTAAAAAAATATGGCCCACCCCCTGGGATCCCATGATTCATGGTGCACACAAACAAATCATACATGTTATTTTAGAGAGTTTTGTCTTTTGCTTCCACACTTCTTCATTTTACAGTTATTTGTAGTATTTCTGGTCAGGTGATCTCTGAGGAAGCACAGAGAATATCATATAATGGGGGCTCAATGGAAAATATGTAAAACGGCAAGATTTACTTAAATATATATGCCAGTTTGGGAAAATTCTTTAGTATGCCATTTAATTTGATATAAACTATGTTGCTTAAAGTGATAATGACATCAGAAATAACCTTTTTTTTATAAATAGCATAACATCTTTGAATGTAATTTATAATGTTGCTATAAAATAATTTTCCTGATGCTTTTACATTACCTTTCTTACCAACGTGTTCCTTTATGAGGGGGCTGCCATATTTGTACAGCAGTAGTCCGTTTGCATTAGAAACTATAAAGGTGGCCATACACGGGCAAATTAAAGCTGCCAATATCGGTCCTTTAAGATGGCCATAGACGCAAAGATCTGATCTTACGAATCGAGGATTTGTACGATTTTCGGACTGTGTGTGGAGAGTCCTTTAGTCCTGCAGAGATCGGTTGAGTGTTCAATCGGACAGGTTAGAAGATTTCTGTCGGCTGCGGATAATATCTCTGCATGTATTGGCGATCGGACGATTTTCAGTGGGAGACTGTCACCAGCTTTTGTTGGACATAACTTTCGTACGATTGCTGTCAGGGATAGCACATCGGCTGATCTGTTCTTTTGTACTTTATTTGATGGAAGGGTTAGTGGCAGGTCGGGAGATGGGGAAGTCCGATCGTACGTTGATTCGTACGATCAGATCTTTGCGTCTATGGCCATCTTTTGACCAATTCGGCAGCTTATCTGCCCGTATATGGGGGCTTCCAAAAGTCTTCCTGATCTATACCTGACCCCGATATCGATCGGGAAGGTTTAATTAATTATGCGATCGACCCGTTGGAGACCATTGCTCCAGGGCCGAACGTTCGGAATATAGCCCTGCGTTGCCCCGGGGAAAGATCTGCTCGTTTGGCGATGTCACCAAACGAGCAGATCTTAGTGTATGGCCAGTTTAACTTCAGGTTGACAAAACAGTCAGGTTTAGGAACTTTAAGTAATAATTACTTAGGGTAGAACTAGACGTGTTTTCCACGCGATTGTGCCTGATCTGAAACGCTGTGCCAAAACGCAGTCGTCAAGTCGTATGGGACGGAAAAACAAGGTAAGAAATCAAATGTCGGATGGTGGCGCAGCGTTGATCCGATGCAACATGACCTATAGGTAACTTTTAATGCAGATTAATATTTTGAAAATAATTTTTTAGTGTCAGTATCATTTTAAGTATTCATTTTGGGGGTAAAGTTTTCTTTTAGGCCAACTGAACAGAAAGATGTCCGGCAAGACCACGCGAGCAGTGCCTGTAGTGTAGTATGCTAAAACGGAAAGCCATTTGCTAAATAGCAGAATGAAACACTTGATAGGAACTAGTTGTTAAAATGGACTCCAATTTCATAATCAGCTGCATGGATTCCACACAATCACTACTGTGGTTTGATAATGTCTAGTATATTGGAGTCTATTTGTAATTAAAACAAGTACTGGAGTGATCAGTCTGCTTTTTATCTTAAAGTACAAACAGTAGGCATATAATCCACTGAGTAGCTCCTCAAATGTAGCCCCACGGTCTGCTATTTATATGAATAGGATTTGGCTACTTATAGTCCCAATGGAGGAGCTACTGCTTGGGCATTGTGTTGGCCTGCTGGCTTTGCTTCACGTTGTGTTCAGCCTCTGCTGGCTGGAGCACTGTCCTGAGAAATAAAGGCTTTGCTGAATGAGGATACAAGTTCAGGTACAGCGCTGGGATCTGTTATCCAGAATGCTCAGAGTCTGGGGGTTTTTCCAGATAAGGGATCGTTCTGTAATTTGGGTCTTCATACCTCAAGTCTACTGAAAAACATCATGTAAAAATAAAAACCAATACGCTAGTTTTGTTATGTTTTATTATTACAGAGATAAAGGAAATCATTTAAAAAAATCATTAGTTTAAAATAAATTCTATGGTTTCCCATGATTTGCAGCTTTGTGATTAACCATACCTGTACAGTGAACAACCTGCTGTGCAGTCCGTTATATTCTCTGTGACCCAGCCAGCTGCCATGCACACGCAGAGAGCGAGGATGTGGGTGAATGCGAGTGGCAGAATGCGGAGGAGTGTGAGACTATACACAAATGGCTCCCTGGAGCTTTCAGCCATAGGTTAGAAGCAAAAAAGACACACCATTCATTTTCACAACGAGAATTTATTTTCAAATCCTAACAAAAGGCTAGTCACATCAAAAGGTCCATTAAAACACTGTTACAAATACTTATTGCACATGATACATTACAATACTGTACACACCCCTTCCAACTTACAGCAAAATAATTCCTAATTGGATTTGCAGGGAGAACACGGCATGGTATCAATGGAAGAAATTGTAACTTGCAGGAAGGATAAAGGACCTGTTCCAATTAGTGTGTAAGTGATCTCATGACTATAGCAACAGCTTTGTACCTGTCAAGTACCCTGTACTATCAGCCCAAAGACAAGTGCAAGATCATTAAATGAATAGTTCAGTGTAAAAATAGACTATGCAATATAAAAAAATGTTTAATATAGTATATACATAACAGAGCAAACCCCAGCTTCCTACTTTCTACCTCTCTAACTCTGAGTTAGTCAGCGACTTTAAGGGGGGCCACATGGGACATAACTGTTCAGGAATTGATCCTTCGCATTCAGCTCCGATTCAAAAGCAAGAGTTATGGCCCATGTGCCCCCCTCTCAAGTTACTGCTTGGTCACCAGGGTAACCAGTCAGTGGAAACCAAGAGCGCTTAAAAAAAAAGCAGGTGTTCTGGCTGTTATGGTAGACATCCAGTCACTCCAGCCTTTATACATTACATTTTTGGCTAACTAAATATATTAGAAACATTTTTTATTTTGCACAGCCTTTTTATTTATATATCCAGTTTTTGTTTGTATACTGAACTGTTCCTTTAAGGAGGTGCAAAATTGGGAGACTCCCTTACAAATTATATGGCTGCTTGCAATGGCGCCAAGTTCTGCTTATGGTGTAAAATATTTATATTAAAATTTAAAATATTTTACTATGTAGTAAAGACGTCTGCACTTTACACAGGTTCCTGCTCCAGAGGAGATTGCAATAGGATTCTATAGCTGCAGGCACACTAAGCTCAGGCCTGTATTTTATACACTGATCAGCCCATGCAGATGGATCAGAGTGGAAAGCACAGCCCTAGCAATGCAAAGCAGCATCACCATCACAGTAGATAGGGGCTTCTTGTATTTCGTCCCCCTGAAAGTGCTCAATTGTGACTGGCCTGGATACTACAGTGACACATTAACCTGTACCAAATGAGCTTTGTAACTGCAGTGTAGCAACGGATATAAATGGCAAACATTCTACATATTAACCAAACTGTGTCAGAGACTGAGCTCTGTTGAATATTGGGTGGGGGGGGGGGGTTAATCCACATGAAATATTTGTATATTATAGACTGGAACATCGGCCACTCCTTGTCTTCTCTGTGCCTGGTAAAATATGGGCTGTGTTAAAGCTCCAGCCTGACATTCACTGGCTGTAGAAAATGCAATGATTCAACCTTCCTCATTATATGTAACCTAGAACTGTGCCTCTAAGTCTGTATATAAACTAATATTGGGTGCAATGTTGTATTTTCACGAAAGATGGAGAAGGTAAGCTATTTGTTTACACGCAGCTTGTGCTACTCTGGCCCAATCTGAGCACATTTAGCAGGTTTCAATCCAATCACAGGAGTAAAGGGATTTGTATGTTGAAAACTCTCCCAGGCCCTTAACAGCTAAAGGATCTTGGAATCCTCCTGCCACAATACCATTATGAATTCAATGGCACCAACATGTTGCACAGTGAGCTACAGACAACATCAATCCCATCAGCACATCTCCCAATCATTTGCACAGTTTCCCTTTAAACAAAATATCACCATAAAAAGTAACAGGGAGGTTGAGAAAACTAAGCAAAAGGCAGAATCGCCATTCACTATACAGAGAATTAAAAGTACCTATTGTTGATTGTAGTTTGAACACTTGTCAGGGCCAATTCATGTAGGTGGATTGGTTTACTGGTTTTCTTTTAGGGAAGCCACTCGGGTGGACATCATGGGAAACAGTTTCTAGCCAGTTGTAAACAAAATATAATGTTTCCCCTGACCTTAGTTTGGGGAGTGTGTAGTATCAGTGCTTTAAAGGAGTAGTTCACATGAAAATGAACTGTTCGTATGATGGACGTAGTGACATAAGAATAATTGACACCTAGATTTATATCACTGCGATCTGCCTTTCTGCAGCCTTGAGTTTTGCCAGTCACTGACAAGAGAAATCAAAGTACATGACTAGATTTTTGTATTGTAATTAATATGTTTATTTTCTTTATCACTATCCCCATTCAGCTTTTATTCGGTCATTCAAGCCACGGCCTTGTTGTGGGTATAAGGGGCTGCAGTAAAATTCCAAGATGAGTGCTTCAAAACATATATTTAAAGAAAACTTGTTTTGTGTAATTGGAAATATTTAACTATTACTCTACATCATAATAAAGATATTTTTAAAGAGAATTTCCCATTTAAGTTTGACGATGGTTAAAACATCAATCCTACTTCCCCCAACACTCAAATGAGCATTTCTAGCCCCATATCCACCTTATTATACTCATTGGGAAGCCGAATGGGCAGTTTGGGAGTGAATTGCAGGGGGCAGGGTATATGGTTAACACAGACTTTGGGGGGTGTATAAATAGAACAATTATCATACCATCCCTATAACAGTTCTGTCCTGTGAGGTTCATTCCATGGCAAGAGAGCCCTTCAACAAATCACGCATGCACACACTTTTGATGTTCAGACTGTTAAAGATAAGAATACTCAGCAACAAAAGTTAAATAAAAGCCAATTATTATTTGGGGATGTATAAACCACAATCTGGACCAATCAAAATAGTTGCTATACAACATGGCTTTGCTGTCTCATAATTTATCAGTTTCAAAGTTTAGTTTTCCTCAGCAACAGAAAACAAACAATATCATATATATATATATATATATATATATATCTATATATATATATATATATCTATATATATATATCTATATATATCTATATATATATATATATATATATATATATATACGCACAACTCGTATAGTAGTCACAGATGCTTGGGTGCTAAAGCCAAAGTAGAATAGTACAGGGTTGCTGATTGATTGTTTTTGCACTTTGAGAAAGGCTTGAGTGTTTGCCGAAACGTTAGTCAATTTTTGCTAATAAACACCTATATTTTCATCACTAAGACCTGAGTGCAAGCTTTTTTCCTGTTCTATATATATATGTATATATATATGTACAATGTCACCAAAATGTGCTAAATGCAGCAGGGACACATTTGGAGTGCTGTCTGATAGAGTGACAACAAAATCCCTGCAGAGCATAAGCGTATTATCATGAGAGTGCCTAGCCTATTTGGTCGCAAAAAGAAGTTATGTTGTGGCTTATGAATGCAAAAAAGTAAATAACTGGTCGAGGAACATGAATGCACGAGCTGCTTGTGGTGCTCAGTGAGGCCCTGCTTTGTCAGACGGTGCCACTTTGTGACCCAGATTGTGGCTGTCTCAGAGCAGCCCCTGTCTAACCAAGAGTCAGGGTTTGGTTTAAATATAGCCACTTATAGCAATTCCACTTTCAGTCCAGTGCAGTATGGGGAGTGTATATTTTTACATTAAATATCAATGTTAGAAATGTACATTAAGTGTATATATACACACAGTAGTGTACCTGTATATAAAATGTGTCTAACACATATGCCCTTTAAAGAATTAAAAACTTTGATCTTAATTCCGTCCCATGTATTTTCCGCCATAGCAAGAGAAAAGAATGCCTTATGAGCACTTAACTTTTTGGGTATTGTCCCTGGTCCATAAAGATCTAAATGACAAACACTGGTTTAGATCTGTGAGAAACCACTAATGAAAATCAGTATAGGTGTGGAAAACAGGATTGGTAAGAGAACTGGTGAGTTAGTGAGCCATTTCTTCTGCACATAACCCACGAGTTTGTTTTGCCTTAGACTAGCTGCCTTGTTTTCTGAGAGGTATCAGCAATTTGTTTCCAACCATTAGGCAAAACAGAGCACTTTTCAGTAAGGTCACTTATTTTATACCCACACAAGTCACAGTAACACTGGAACAAGAAATGTTAGGCCCTTTCTTTAAAGCCAGAGACAGTATATGGCAGCGATGAGTGACAAGTCTCAGTCCCTCGTATTGGCCTCCTGAAATGAATCTTCAGTCCACTTTCTTCCCAGGCAAATTAAAAAGATCCATAAAGAATTTCCATCTTGGCAGACCACAAGAAAACAAGAAGACAATGAGCTTCCCGTGGATCAGAGTCATGAGGGTTTGATGCCCCAATGCCCAGATTCGATACCATGGCCCATAAAAGGGATCAGATATGGCCGGGCACAGTATGTTGTTCAGATTTACTTCTGTGACCTGTGAAGATAAATGAAATTATGAGCCAGTGCAGTACATGGACTAGTATGGATTGTCAAGCAGGGACAGAGGGGAATCCTACATTCTCTTCATTAAATGTACATTAAACTTTGTATTTTAATTATCCTCTTCAGCCTTATGCAAATACAGAGGAAAATCTATGAAGTAACTGCAGGCCTGTTCATTAACCCTTTCGCTGCCAGCTGATTTGTCCGATTTGGGGGGGGAACAATACATCGGGTTTTTTCAGGACAACCTAAGCTCTCAAAATATGATAAATATTTTGGTGTAATTCCACTTCTGTAACAAGATCTACAACTGAAAAAAAATCATGTTTCCCCATAATATAAACACATATATCAGAAACATAATTTATTTGATGAATGTGAATACAGCATATTTGGAAAGTTCTAGTTCTCCTGAACACACCAATACCAAATATACATAGTGTTATGGAGATTTCTCACTTGTATAGGTAAAAAAAACTCCTAGCAGTACACTACCCATTTTCCAAACCACTGCTCCACAAAACGGCATACTTCTGATTTCAAGGCCAAACAGTAGGTTTACCCTAGAAAACTACACATTATTAGAAAGAACGGATTATGATAAATCCAAAATGGGTAAATATGTGTTTCTAATCCAAACTACCAAGTTTAAATTCTTTCCTAAAGTTCTAGTTTTTTATAAAAATTTGTTATCATTTTTGAAAATTTACCTCAAAACTTCCCCCGAATACAATTGGGTATTCATGTCTTTTTACTCCAAAGCACAAAGCCTCAAACCTTTCCTAAGTTTTGCAATTTTGGTGACATTTCCGAAAATCACCTAAAAACGTCCACCTTTCAGCATCTTATCTTCCACATACTATTATGTACCAAGATAAAGCAACCCAAATATGAACACCTGGGTCCGCTGAACAGTTATATGTCCAAAATGTATACGTTTACCTAAGTATGTGGCATATAGTGGCCCCAAAATGAAGACCCCCCCATATGATCTGTCAATTTAGGTACTGCAAAATCAACACATTTACAGCATTTTTTGAGGGGCAAAGATAAAAAAAAAAAAAAGTATGTTCAACCAAGAAAACCATATATTTTCGGAAAGTACATATTCTCCTGAATCCAAAATGGGTATGCATGTTGTTCTACTCTAAAGCACCAAGCCACAAACCTTTCCTAAATGTTGGTGACATTTAAGAAAATCATCTCAAAACATACTATTAGGTACCAAAATAAAACATCCCACACACCTGGGGTCTGCTGAACAGTTTTATACTCAATGTACATAGGTTTATCAAAGTATGTAGCATGTAACATCTACCTTGTGCATACTTATTTGATGACTTACATTTAACTAATTTTTAAACACTGCCAGTTTTATGTGGAATAAAAGCTACAAGAAATTATGGTTACCCCTGAAAACCATATATTTTTTGGAAAGTACATTCTAAAATGGGTGATTATGTATTTCTACTCCAAACTACCCAACTGGAAAGCTACGCTAAAGGACAGCAGTTTTTATATTTCTGAAAAGCACCTAAAAATATTTCAATTTGCTACATTTATTTCACCCAATTTCTTACATACAATAGTAAAACACCCTAAATTTGAAAGCCAAGGGTCTACTGAACAGTTTGAAGCCCACTATGCATAGGTATACCAAAGCAGCTGGCATGTGCAGACCCCAAATGAAAATAGTGTATATGAATTTTCTCAGATGCCAGTTCAGCTTCTTTGAACAAAGCCCCCTGCATATAATGTGCCGCAAGACCCATTAACAGTACAAAGACCAACCAAACACCAAATATTTTTGGAAAGTACACATTCTGACATATCCAAAACGGGTAATTCTATCTTTCTACTCCAAACTACCTTACTGCAAAGCTACGCTAAAAACATAAGAAACAACAATGGAAGCATAAAACTGCAATATAAATTACAAAAATGAAATACAATTAGGCAAATGAATGAAATAAAATAACTGATCCGACAACGTGGCTAGCAGTCAGAATGCTTGATCCAATATTCACACTGTGAAATCAACAGTTTTTAAGGGAATAACGAGACAAAATTATAAAATGAAGAACTAAAAAAAAATAGTATGTGTGTGTGTGTGTGTAGTAGTAGATAGGTGCTTGGCAGTTAAAAGGTTAAATGTAAAGATACTTCCAATGTCTCCATAGCAAACCAAACTTTTGGGATTAGATTTAGTTTAAGGAGATGTAATCCACTTAAACATTATGTAAATATGCACTAAGTGTTCCTTGTTAAGCCATTTTAGAGGAAAAGCTTTTCAAATGCTCTGCTAGATACTGACCAGGCCCAGGATCTGCAGGAAGCTGAAGTGGTAGAAAAACATGAGCCCAGTTGCCAGAATAGCCCACCAGAAATCACTCATAGGCTCCGGAGTGTACACCCCTAAAGAAAAGAGATGATTGTGTTACTTGCAATTTCCTGATACAACTTCATGTGAATACAGCAAATTAACTTTTTATTTTCTGTGCAGGAATTCTACCGTGAGCTCAACCTTTCACTGGTTTTGCAACAATCTCTGGAATGGGATCCCCTACAACCCAGAAAAAGGCAGAGCTCTGTAGTGAGCCATGTATTGACAACTTCATCATGTACAGCATGCCAGTAATAAGAATACTGATTCTGTGCGGACAGAATAAAAGCTGATTTAAACTTTCTGATTGTGTTCTCTAATGGCACTACCCTTAAATGAACATTAGATGGTGTTAGTGAATCACACGTCCCCTTTTACTACAAAGCACACACAAATCACAGAATTTTTTTTACACAGCAGCCCTGACAGTAATAACCTTATACCTGGCATTACAACATTTGAGAGTGGACTTTGTATTACACATTCATTAGGTTTTCTGCACTTAGCAGGCAACATTAGGTTGAAATAGCTAGAAAGTCTTCCATTTTTTACGGTGTACATTACCTAATTTTTTTGCTTTCCATGACAGTGCTTAGATGCACTAAATATGTAGCAATTAATGACATAGCATCATAAGGAGGTTTAATTGGGGGTACTGTTAAGGACAGGAAGGACCTCATTGTATTTACAAAATCCTCACACTGGTACCAGTATAAAATGTATGTTTTCAAATGCAAGGAGTCTGATTGGTAAAATGGGAGAGCTGGAGGTGCTGGCACTGTATTGATGAGCGAATTTTATTGCCAGGTTCTGGTGCGAAAAAGAAGCCCATAGACTCCAATGGGTGAAAAAAATAGTTGTGTGTCAAAAAAAAAATTGTTGCACGTCAATCTGGTGAATTTTTTGCCGTTTTGCGTATTTTCAATTAAGCGCAATGAGATTCAACTATCACTACTGGGTAGTTAATATTGGCAGCTATAATTTGTTTAGGAAGGACAGAGGCAATAGAAAAGGAGGAGGGGTATGTCTGTTTGTTATGCGGGATTTAAAAGCTTATATAAAGGAAGAGGTGATTATAGAAAATGAGGAGGGTGAAGCCTTATGTGTAGAGCTCTTCACTGAATGTAAAGAGTCCAGCAAATTAATTGTAGGAGTCGCAATAGACCCCCTAAAGTGAGGATGGAGGAGGCTATGCAAATAGAAAAAGGCTGCTAGTTTGGGGTAAGTAATGATAATGGGTGATTTTAATTACCCAGATATTGACTGGAGCAACAGTACTGCCAGGACAGTTAATGGAAATAAGTTTATAAACTTGTTGCATGACAGTTTTATGGCCCAAGTTGTTGAGGAGCCAACCAGAAAAACATATAGAACATATAGCACATTTAGCAGATGTGCAAGTAATTGAACCCCTGGGTAATTGTGGCCATAATTTTATATCATTTAGTGTCTGGTGCAAAAAAAAAACAAATATACACTGGGGCAACAAAACCATGAATTTCTGAAAAGCACCGTTTTAGCTCCTTAAAGGGGTGGTTCACCTTTAAGTTAACTTTTAGTATGTTCTAAGCAATTCTATAAAACTTTTTAACTGGTCTTCATTATTTATTTTGTATAGTTTTTTAAAGTATTTCCCTTTTTCTGCTGACTCCAGCTTTCAAATGGGGGTCATTGACCCCAACTAAAACCAAATGCTCTAAGTCTACAAAAGCTGTTAATGCTACTTTTCATCACTCGTTTTTCTATTCAGGCCCTTTCCTATTCATATGCCAGTCTCTATTTCAAATCAATGCATGGTTGCTTGGTTGATTTGGACCCTAGCCACCAGATTGCTGAAATTGCAAACTGGAGAGGTGCTAAGTAACTCAAAAACACAAATTAAAACCAATTGAAAATGGTGTCAGAATATCACTCTCTACATCATAGTAAAAGTTAACTCAAAGTCAAACAACCCCTTTAAGGGCTGCTCTTCAGAGCACATACCTCCCAACATTTTGGAAATAAAAAGAGGTATAAGAGCATAGATTGGGGCATTATGTTTTCTGCTAAAAACACAGAACATTGACGCAAGGTCACCCATTCCGATTAGAAGAAAGGAGGTTCTAAATATTCGGAAGGGGTTTTTTACAGTGAGAGCTGTGAAGATGTGGAATTCTCTCCCTGAATCAGTCGTACAGGTTGATACATTAAATAGCTTTAAGAAAGGGTTGGATGGCTTTTTCGCAAGTGAGGGAATACCGGGTTATGGAAAATAGCTCACAGCACAAGTTGATCCAGAGGGGGGGGGAAGGGAGAGAGAGAGACAGAGAGAGAGAGAGAGAGAGAGAGAGAGAGAGAGTTTGAATTTGATGGACGTGTCTTTTTTCAACTAAACTTACTACCATATGTACTATGTAATGCAAAATAAGGGAAAGTTGTGGAAAATACAGCTAGAGGTCTGAAGCTTGTTTACTGAAGAGCAGCACTAAAAAAGATAAAAAGGAAGGGAAAAATAAATCACACAAGGCACAAAGTAGCTGAAAATAAACCTGGAAAGAGAGACTGTACCTCCTTTTCGAAGCAGGTAGAAGGGCACCACATACAGCATGACATGTTGGACATAGTATACCTCAACCTCAAATGGAAGCTGTCAGGAGAGAAACAAGGCAGTTGTTAGAACCAGTATTTGGACATTACCAACCAAATATTCAGTAATCGTATTTTCCTGAATAATAATAGGTAGTTGTGAGGTAGTGATGTACGGGCTGACCCGATACCTGCGGGACCTGCAGGTTCAGCCCTGCCTCGCTCCCCCATTTGCGGGTCGCATTGCCGGGTCCGGGTGCGGATTGAGAGAAGTCGGCTCTGGGTTGGGAAAACTCGAACTAGTCCCTGGATCAACTTGTACAACAAGATATCCAACCCCTTCTTAAAGCTACCTAATGTATCAGCCAAAGTATTGCTAAAAAGGATACTACTTGACTTACATGTGGCTGAGTTGAAATGCTGTGCCTCAATCCTATTAACCTTTTACCTGTATCAACAAATGATCCTTGCAAGCCTGCCTGATCAACAACATGTGCATTAAGCAGGCCTGGAATGTCTAATATAGTTACATAGTTAATTTAGGTTGAAAAAAGACAAAGTCTATCAAGTTCAACCCCTTCAAATGAAAACCCAGCATCCATACACACACCCCTCCCTACTTTGACATAAGTTATATTTACCCATACCTAAACTAACTATAGAGTTTAGTATCACAATAGCCTTTGATATTATGTCTCTCCAAAAAATCATCCAAGCCATTCTTAAAGGCATTAACTGAATCAGCCGTCACATCATCACCCGGCAGTGCATTCCACAACCTCACTGTCCTGACTGTGAAGAACCCTCTACGTTGCTTCAAAAGAAAGTTCCTTTCTTCTAGCCTGAAGGGGTGGCCTCTGGTACGGTGATCCACTTTATGGGTAAAAAGGTCCCCTGCTATTTGTCTATAATGTCCTCTAATGTACTTGTAAAGTGTAATCATGTCCCCTCGCAAGTGCCTTTTTTCCAGAGAAAAGAACCCCAACCTTGACAGTCTACCCTCATAATTTAAGTCTTCCATCCCTCTAACCAATTTAGTTGCACTCTCTCCAGCTCATTTATATCCCTCTTAAGGACTGGAGTCCAAACTGCACTGCATACTCCAGATGAGGCCTCACCGGGGACCTATAAAGAGGCAAAATTATGTTTTCATCCCTTGAGTTAATGCCCTTTTTTATGCAAGACAGAGCTTTATTTGCTTTAGTAGCCACAGAATGACACTGCCCAGAATTCGACAACTTGTTATCTACAAAAACCCCTAGATCCTTCTCATTTAAGGAAACTCCCAACACACTGCCATTTAGTATATAACTTGCATTTATATTATTTTTGCCAAAGTGCATAACCTTGCATTTATCAACATTGAACCTCATTTTCAAGTTTGCTGCCCAGTTTTCCAACTTAGACAGATCACTCTGCAAAGTGGCAGCATCCTGCATGGAACCTATAGTTCTGCACAATTTAGTATCATCTGCAAAATAGAAACAGTCCTTTCAATGCCCACCTCCAGGTCATTAATAAACAAGTTGAAAAACAAGGGACCTAGTACAGAGCCCTGCGGTACTCCACTAACAACACTGGTCCAATTAGAAAATGTTCCATTTACCACCACTCTTTGTAGTCTAGCTTTTAGCAAGTTCTCTATCCAGGTACAAATACTATGTTCCAGGCCAACATTCCTTAATTTAACCAGTAACCTTTTGTGTGGCGCTGTATCAAATGCTTTAGCAAAGTCTAAGCAAATCATATCCACTGCCATCTCAGAATCGAGGTCCCTACTTAACTTCTCATAAAAAGAAATTAAGTTAGTCTGGCAAGATCTATTACGCATAAAACCATGCTGGCACAAACTCATAGTATTGTGATTTGCTATGAAGTCCAGTATCTTATCCTTTATTAACCCTTCAAAAAGCTTTCTAACTGGCCTATAGTTTTGAGGCTGAGAACGGGATCCCTTTTTGAATAGAGGCACCACATTAGCAATTCGGCACTATTCCAGACCTCAATGAATCCTGAAAAATTAATTAAAGAGGTTTGGCAATCACAGAACTAAGCTCACTAAGTACCCTGGGATGAATACCCCCTGGCCCCGGACCTTTGTTTATCTTAACATGTTCTAGTCTCTTTCAACTGGTTCCTCATTTGTATAGACAGATGAAAAATATGAGTTCAGAATCTGCGCTTTAATTTTGTTTTAAACAACCAGCTGACCACCCTCTGATAGTAAAGGTCCCACCCCTTCCTGCTTCATTTTTTTACTATTAACATATTTAAAAAATAATTTTGGATTTTTTTTTACTGCTTGCTGCAATATCCTTTTTAGGATTGCTTGCCTTATAGCTTCTTTGCATGATTTATTGGTCTCCTTGTACCTTATAAATGATTCGGCTGTGCCAGCTAACTGGAAAGCTTTAAAAGCACGTCTTTTCTTACCCACCTTAACACCAACGTTTATATTGAACCAAAAAGGTTTTGCTTTGCAACGACGTTCCTTGCTTACAAGTGGAATATACTGACAAGTATATTTATTAAGCAGCATTTTAAAGACTTCCCATTTTTGTTCTGTATTTAACCCTGTGAAAAGCATTTCCCACATGTTGCAGAGATGCCCTTACTGTCAAAGTTTGCACGTCTGAAATTTAGTGTTTTACTTACTCCCTTATAGAATTGCTTCTGCAACAGAATCTCAAAGGAGACCATGTTATGATCACTATTCCCTAAATGCTCACCCACACAAATATTAGAGATGAGTTCAGTATTATTAGTTATTACAAGGTCCAAAAGTGAGCTATTCCTAGTAGGTTCTTGAACGAGCTGGAATAAAAAGTTGTCATTCAGCATATTTACAAACCTACTAGCGTTTTCTGTCTTGGCAACCCCATTACCCCAGTCAATGTCTGGATAATTGAAGTCACCCATAGCAACAACTTGACCCAGCTGTGAAGCCGCTTGTATCTACAAGAGTAGCTGGGCTTCATACTCAACACTTATTATTGGTGTATGCTATAAACCACCTCGTATAATTCTTTTTGTAACCTTTTGCCCAGTCAAAATCTCTACCCAGAGAGATTCTACACCCTCACCAGTGCCAGCTATGGTTATTTCTTTAGCGTATGGCTTTAATTCAGGCTTTATATACAAACACACTCATCCACTATTTTTAATCCCTCTGTCCCTCCTAAAAAGGGTGTAACCATTTAAATTCACAGTCCAGTCACATGTTTCATCCCACCAGGTCTCAGTGATACCAATTATATCATAATTTTTAGAGCTGTTATGGCTGTGAGTATTGCAATGAATAAACTATGTGCAATCCTATGGAATGCATATTAGATATGTGAAATAGCTATACATTTACAGCAAGGCATCATATCTTCATATCTTGATCGGGAATATGCTGAAGTAGGCACAAGTAGAGTCATTAAACTTATCTGTGCATAAAACTGCCTCTTTTCGTAACTACGCAAGAGGAGACTACTCAGTCAAAATTATTGCATTTACCAACTAGAGAAATTAGTACTAGGATTAATTGCATTAATTGTGCAAATATGCAGTGGAAAGTGGAAAGTAAAATTAATATTTAAAGCTACAGGCAACTTAGAGGAGATGTTAATCAAAAACATTACCTAAAAACAGAATCTATTTTAGGGCAGTACAGGGGATTATTTTTCTAAATGAATTGTCCCATGTTTTCATCGTTATTAGATACATTTCTGCATGTACTATAGGGAGATCTTCTTCATACAATGCAGTTACAATAAAACACAAATGAATAGCACTGTATGGTCCCTGTCCTCTAAATGAAGAGGCATTCTTGTTACAAAATATGATGTGTGTTGGTAACACTAAAATGTCAATAAATATCTCCCAACCACCAAAGAAACCCTTGGTTTGTTTTCTTGTTGCATAGCATGTTCAAATTATTCCACTTCCAAAAACATACAATAGTTTGAATCGGGAGAGCGTTAGTGAGGGACTAATGCTAAGAGAATATAATAGAAGAGTTTTATGCTCCCTGCATAGAATTCCTTTTCATAACACAGGAAGTATTGCCCTTGTGGGGGCACTAGAAGGGGGTCTAATGCAAAATAGCTGTCCTTCAGACAAGCAGATTTTCTCCAGAAAAAAGACCAGGCCCACCCCTGGTACTCCACACCACTGGGGCAGTTAAACACCTAATACAGTGTATTAAGATATTGTTGGTGAGGAGAGAAAAATTCCATATGAAAGGTAATTTTCCTGTAAGAGGTTATTAAAAGACATTTTTGTGCAATTTGTAGAGCCCTCAAAAGGTTCATCATTTTGAGGAGTGAAAACTGCAGCAATTTACTGGTCCCGGTAGACTTTAATGCATGGTGATTATTTAGAGACAATAACTTTTGCACCTTGTTCCTTTATATATGCTTAGAGGCTGGGGAATTCTAAAATTATAATTCAAAAAACTCAAAAAAAACCAAACACAATAATCGGGGCATTTTATTTCACCTGGGCTATTGTGAGGGTTTTACCCCATCTCCTTGGCCATAGAGTAACCTGTGACCTGTTGCCCATAGAGTAAATGGATGAGCTGTTCTAACCTTCTTCATTTTTGAGACAGCATTGATAAGAATAATGTGCATCAAAGGCAATAATATGCATTTAATCCACACCTAATGATTCAATCTGAATCCTGTTTGTGTAGAGAAAAACCTGTGTCTTCTGGTGTTACTATCCTGTATCCTTTAATTAATTAAGTTGGTGACATTGCCTAATTAACAAGTGGATGAAGAAAACTGAAGCCAGAACACCACAACTTACCAATCTAGTGTTTAGCACAGGGAACACCAAAGCAAGAAGGGCCCCATTTAACATGTGCATCTGAAGCCTAAAATATACAAAAGAAAATTCATTAAACAGTATTCTCAAAATAGCTAAATATTTATTACTACATAAATATGAAAAGGTTAAGCTTTTCAATGATACTATACAATCGCTTACAATTCTAACCAAACAGGAATGAACTTGCCGTTCTTACTGAATGTTATCTCATACTGTAACTAAATGACTCAGCCACGAAAATATGTCAAACAGAGAAAGGAGTTTCTTTCATTTACATGGACTGAACATGGATTACACTTGATAGCAACACTGTCAGCATACCCAGCTGTTGTTTCCACTTGAGATACTTTATTACTATATTAATATAAATGTGTGAGAGAGTGTCAAGCTAAACCTTGCAAAATAAAATGCAGCAGTGTATGCTTTTTAAAGAAACATTTTAAGATTCACAGTTTAAGAGTCTGTTCTTCCTTCCTATTGGGCTAGTGGAGGTGCAATGCTTTGAGTGTGTTGTTGCTTCCCCTTATCAGAGTGTCACACCACCCCAATTGGCTTAATGTGAAGGAGGAACTTGCAATTGCAGCAGCTAAATTCAGCTTTAGTGCCAGAGGCTGATAACTGCATTAGTATGAAAGGGTTTCTTTAGGGAGGGTCAAAGACCCAACAGGCTAAGGCAATCGCATACATCCTTCTTGTCTATTGGGTCTTTGCTCTGAAGTCCAACATTACAGTACAAAAAGTGGCATTTTTAATTAGATATATGCACAAGATGTCCTTAATATATAGATAATAGTGGAGTGCAGATTATCTGTTGTCTTTGTCACACTCTTATTGCACCCCACGTACGGATTCAAATTTGTTCAGTGGTGAGCACAACTTTCCCGTATTTGGTATATTCCTGTTAAAACCTGAAACAGGTCAATATGACTTTAACAGTAGCTTTTGGCAATTTGACCACTACAGCGCTCTAAGAGTAGACTGTGTTGCTAAAAACATCTTCACCAGTTCCTAATGAAAGAGACATTATGGGAAACATTATGCCTACAGCAGACACTGGCAGTGATAAAGAAAGTCAAAGCCAATGCCTTCAGACAGCTAGCCGGTCACCACCAGTATCTTCTATAAGCAAAATGTTTCCCATTGTTTCATTGGGAAGCTGTGATGATTAAGGGCCTTTTGATGAATCCAACACATACGGTTACCAATCCATGCTTTAAAGGAATGGTTCAGTATAAAAATAAAAACTAGGCAAATAGATACTGTGCAAAGTAAAAAATGTTTCTAATCAGGGTCGGACTGGGCTGGTGGGACACAGGGAAAAAACCCTGGCCCAGACCCCCTCTGCCGAACCGATTTGCTCATGCCTGCTGCTGTTCACGCATGCGCACAGAGGCCCCCAGAGGTTTGGAACCGTAATGTCCAGTCCGACCTTGTTTTTCATATAGTTAGTTAGCAAAAAATGTATTCTCTAAAGGCAAACTTGCAAAAAAAAAGTGAACTTATATATTCACCATTATTTGTGAGGGGGCAAAGAAATCTTTGATTAATCCTTTACCTTCTCTGGATCTCTGGATGCAGGACATTAAAACCGCAAATAACCCCCCCCCCCCATATCTCAGGCCTTGGGTCTTGTCTCCCTTTTTACATTTTTTAATGCCTGAGAGAACAGGTGTTCTGTAATTTTGTTTATTTGCCATTCCAAAGGATTTTCAGCACATTGGGGCTGTGGACTGTCAGCTTGCTCATGGATGGGCCCTTGTTGAAGAGGAATCCCAGTGCCACCACAGGCATTGATAGGGCCACAATCCACCTGGCTCTCCCAGATCATTATTTTCCCTCACTCAATGTATTCTTCAGAAAGGTGACAGATTAGCTAAATGCATTAACACAGCAAATCAACGAGAAAAGAAAAAATGCTTCCAAATACTTGCTTACGGGTTTACCCTGCACCTTTTAGCCATAACATTGACTTACCTGAATATTATAGTGGCAAGCTTACAAGGTGGACAGGCCAGGAGAAAAATCTGAAAAAGGAAGAGAAGAAAAAAAAAGTGACTGAACTGCTATCACCTCTAGCCAGCTAAAACATGCATAATAATTTACTGTAAACAACAATTAAATACAAGCAACCTAATCCCATGGATTCTGGGCACAATTTACACAGAATACCTTTGGCAGGCACTATATGCAGACTGTATATAACAGTCCTTTACTGAACTCCTTAGTGACTTAATATCCTGCTGCATTCCCTTCTGTAATACATAAGGCTATTAGAAGTTACCAAGGAGCTGCATGAAGATATAAAAGCACAAGGCCAGTAGCCTTGGCACAAATCCCAGCATCTTCACTGTAACACAGAAATCCCTGCAATCAGTCCCCCTCTCCTACTTTCTCATAGGTTCCAAATAATCAACAATGCTGATGTGATGAAATAAACACATTATGGAACCTCAAAGCACATGACATGACATGTCATATTTCCAACTGTTTTTTTTTAGTTAATGCTATGTACACAAACCTAAAATGCTCTAAAGGTTTCAAGGGAAACTTTCCATGATGTAGGTTACACTTATGATGCAAGTTAACTCAGATATTTTTATACCTGTAGTTAAATATTTTAACATATAGTATAGAATACAAATCATAGTTCTGCTTTTTGTTTCCTCCTGAGAAAGGGAGGCAAGTTTTAAAGGAACTGCTCAGTATAAAAATAAAAACTGGGTAAATAGATTGGCTGTGCAAAATAAAAACGTTTTTCAATATAGTTAGTTAGCCAAAATGTAATATATAAGGCTGGAGTGACTAGATGTCTAATATAATAGCCAGAACATTACTTCCTGCTTTGCAGCTCTCTTGGTTTCCACTGATTGGTTACCAAGCAGTAACCAATCAGTGACTTGAGGGGAGACCACATGGGTCATAACTGTTTGCTTTTGAATCTGAGCTCCATACTAAGAATCAATTGCAAACTCGCTGAACAGTTATGTCTCAAGTGCCCCCCCTTAAAGTAGTTGACTGATTCAGAGTTAGAGCGCTGAATAGCAGGAAGTAGTGTTCTTGCTATTATGTTAGACATCCAGTCACTCCAGCCTTCATACATTACATTTTTGGCTAACTAACTATATTAGAAACATTTTTTATTTTGTATAGCCTATTTACCCAGTTTTTATTTTTACACTGAACTGTTCCTTGAAATGTTCCTTGAAATGTTCCTTGAAATGTTCCTTGAAATGTTCCTTGAAATATTATTCTGTGCTTGCCTTATTGCCTATACTTTTAGAAGGTATAGGGTGCTTAGTAGGATAATCCTTACACCTCTGGCGAGGACTGAAAAGAAGACAGCAGCTCAAAGCAGGTGTCCCAGGAGGTATAGCAGATCATGACTTAAGTTAACTTATAGAATGTCTAATTGTAAGCAACCTTTGAACTGTTCCTACTTTTTTTTTTTTTTTAATTATTTGCCTTCTTCTGACTCTTTCCAGTTTTCAAATGGGGGCACTGATCCGATCTAAAACACATGTAAGGCTACAAATGTATTGTTATTGCTACTTCTTATTACTCATCTTTCTGTTCATGCCATCTCCTAACAATATTTCAGTCTCTTATTCAAATTAATTCATGACTGCTGGGATAGTCTGGACCCTAGCATCCAGATGCTGAAACTGCAAACTGGAGAGCTGTTAAAGTGAAATAACTAGAAAACTACACATAATAAAAAATGAAAACCAATTGCAAATTGTCTCAAATATGCCTCTCTAAATCATACTGAAAGTTAACTTCTTTAAGAACGCCTTATTCATGAAGCTTTGAGGGCCCTTAAAGGATTCTGCTGTGGGGTTGCTGGTTATGTCTTGTTTTTCAGCTGCCATGATTTCACTTCTATTGTAGACATATCCAGTTAGTAGCAGACATTGTGAAGCACCTAATAAGTACACAAAGTTATCAAATGACAAGGATATGCACAGATTACATGTTCTTTTGACAAACAGAAGAAAAAACGTAGGTGCCTGCTTTTAGTGAAGAGAAAAGGGGAGTTAAAGGAAACTAAAATGGAAATCAGGTGAGGAACAGGATTAAAGAAGTTACAGCAAGATCCAAGAGGGCTGAAATGGAACTTTTTGGCGGAACTAAAAAGACCGGGAGACAGATATCTCGCCTAGATACTGCAGTAAACACTACTTCTCACAGCTAATAACCTATTGTAATTACAATAGGAACAACAATACAGATTGTGCCTAGGGGTACGCAGAGATGTAACATGGCTCTGTCATCAGGCAATCTGGCAATCTGTGGTTTCTGGCAAATGCAAGAGGGACTGCTATAAAGTGCCATAGAAAGTCAGTATTTAGTGGGCTGGTGGGGTCTGTTTGGGCCTCTGTGTAGGCTGATTGGGCCTCTTTGTACCTGAAATGCCAGGGCCTATTTTGACTCTCAGTCCAGCCCTGTCTGTCACCAAGGTTACTGCATACTTTCCTTTTACACAGAAATGTCAGATATGCATCATACACTAGCTTTGCCATAAATAGTGGGTTTACTGGATGTTCAGCTTTCAATGCCGTTTTTCCTTAAGCTTTAGACACCCTTTTATTGACTTCCCTCTCTAACAGGGTCCTGGTACTATTTCACTTTAACCTTTTACTACAACTAAAGGTTATTTGTTTGTTCGTTTAACTGTAAATATCTTTATATATGAAATGACATATTTAGAACTTTAGAAATTAAAATATTCAGTATTTTCTTGATCCTCTCCGAATATTTAGATTTTTTATTTTTATTTCGCTATTATAAAGAGATATGTCTAACATCAGATTTTCTTTATAGAAAGCACCATGCCTACCGAGTCTGCTAATAATAAATAATGGATAGTTTTGGATAGATTTCTGACTTGTAAGGATTAAAATCCCACATCAGTACTCTACAGAATTTTAGAAGCACCACTGCACTAATCAGAATACTTTAGAATGCAGGGCAGGGGTTACCTTTTTCTTCCGTCAAACTTCATATCTTTACAAAAATGAACATTTGAAAAACAAATCTGAAAATAGCCACAAAGCTTGCATTTTAGATCATTATCACACACATCTGTTACTGCAAGGACAATAGACTGGCCACATTTTTCATGTAGTGAGAGACCCTAACAGTATGTTGACCCCAGTAAGCCTACTGTGGTTGCAAGGGCTTCAGTTTCACTGTTTAGCTCAAGAAATAAAGGTTTTTCTTAATTAAAAACATAAGAAAAAAGTATGTTCACGAGACCTATTTATTGAACTCATACTGAATAAGGGAATATACTGCTCCTTTAAAATAAACAACATGCAATATTTGTTTTTTAACTGTAACTAAATATATACAGCCTAATCCTGGGCAGTTTTTCAATTCAAACATCTGAAATATTGTGTCCTGCATTGTATATAAGACAATGCTCTGGCAATTTATATTTCAGAGATTGTCACAACATTCTCTTGCGTTACAATCAACGTTAATTAATCTTTCAGATTTTCCTCTGCTCACAACATGATATATTCATAGCCAGCAAGGCATGCAAGAAACATTAAAAAGGCTACTCTGGTAATATGAATGGCAGTATATTGAGGATATTCTCCTTTTAGAAATACTTTACATAGACACATTGTTTTTAAAAAGCAATCACATTTTAGTCTTAAATACCAGTTTAAGAGAAAAGGCAGCACACTCACAGATGGAATGAAATGTATCAGTGCAAATAACCACCAAGTCATCTCACTGCAGAACACAGATCTGCAAACCTGTAAATTATTATTCAAGTTGCCATAACAACACTTCCAGTTTCATTCAGCGAGGAATGTTTTCCCAAGTTATGCCAACCACTCCCAATAAACAAGCACAAGCCTGACAAATTTTAGTAACCCCTTTATGGTTATTGCGTTACAGTGTACCTAGAGATATTTTCCTGTTAGGAAGGCATTAACAAAAGACAAGAAATGGCTAAAACATTGGTGTGTTAGGTGCCCCCAATGTCCAAAACCACGACTTATCCTTCACACACACTTTAATTTTTCTAATGCACATATGATGACCTTTGTGTAGAATTTCCTTTTCCCATCATATGATGACTCTTGTAGAGCTACCAGACTTTACTAGTGAAAGTTCTATCCCACCATCTTGAATCCATTAAAGTCATCCTCCTATTCATACACATAGCTAGGCAATGCAGCCTGAGCTCCCCGACTACCTGAGTGGCCATGCACAAACGAGGACGCCCGTGAGAGATATTGAGAGATTGTATTTTGTATGAAAAGTCCCTCAATTTTCACTTTATTCTCAGTGATGCCAATAGCTCACCTTTGTGTTTCCTGCATAGCAATTTCACTGGACCTCGGTACTACTTCTTGCAGTCGGCTATCTGATCCATTTACTACTTTTTTTTTTATTATCATGTGCATACTTTAGCATTTGTGTTAATGTTACAATCATATCAATATGTATCTCTACACACACAGTCACACACTCTCTCACAAAAGGCATGTAGGGAACATCATCACGGAACAGCACAAATGATTGGCTGCCAATGAAAAACAATGACTAGCAGGAATGTTAAGCAGGTGCTGGGAAAGTTCAGTTAATGCCATAATTAGTATTTTCCACTGCTAATATTTCCCTTCAGGCAATATACAGTGTGTTCTCTACCAATTATACCTACCCTAGCACAGCAAGCCTGCTAAACATATTGCACATGCATGCAAAGAATATGTTAGCAGGCAATTCCCACTAGATATAATTAACTCCTTAACCCTTTCCCTGCCAGCCGTTTTGTCCTAGATGCGAACATCTACTGCCAAGCAGTTTTTAGATATTTTGCACTCTTTCACTTTAAGGGCCTTTCCTAGGGTGGTCTTTTAGTTAACCCAGGAAAACAATATATTGTTTTTTTCATGACAACCTGAACTTTCACAATATGCAAGAATTTTGGTGTAATTCTACTTCTGTAAAAAAAAATATTGGATTCTAAGTGTCAAATAAAATGAAAAAAATCATGTTTCACGAAGAACAATCACATATATCAGAAACATCATTCATTTTATGTACGAGAACACAGCCGATTTAGAAAGGTCTATGTCTCCTGAACGCGACAATACCAAATATATATAGTTTTATGGAGATTTCTCACTTGTATAGCTCAAAATCTACAAGCAGTACACAACCAAATTTCCAAAGCAACGCTCCCCAAACGGCATACTTTTGATTTCAAGGCCAAACATTCCGCTAACAGTAGGTTTACCCTAGAAAACTACCCATTACTAGAAAGAACAGATTCTGGTGAATCAAAAATGGGTAGAAATATCTTTGTACTCCAAACCACCAAGTTGCAATTGTTTCCTAAAGTTATAATGTTTTATAGAAATTGGTGAATTTTTTGAAAAATGACCTCAAAGCTTCCACTCTACAGCAACATATCTCCCACACATCATTAGGTATCAATGTAAAACACCCCAAATATAAAATCCTGGGCCCACTGAACAGTTTGATGCCCAATATGAATAGATGTACCCAAGCACGTGGCATAGGGGGCCCCAAAAGGAAGACCCCCCGTTTGTCATTTCAGATACTGCTAAATCAACACATTTACATAGTTTTGGGGGGCGGCAAAGGTAGAAAAAAGTACGTTCACCCCAGAAAACCATATATTTTCGGAAAGTACACATTCCCCTGAATCCAAATTGGGTATGCATGTCTTTCTACACCAAAGTACCAAGCGGCAAACCATTCCTAAATTTGGTGATTTTGGCGACATTTCCAAAAATCACCTAAAAATTTCTACACTGCAGCATCGTATTACCCACATACTTTTAGGTATCAAGAGAAATCACCCCAAATATGAAAGCCTAGGGTCCTCTGAACAGTTTGATGCCCAATATGTATAGGTGTACCCAAGCAAGTGGCATATAGGGGCCTGAAAAGAAAGACCCCCATATGGTCTGTCATTTCAGATACTTCAAAATCAACACATTTACATCGTTTTGAGGGGGGCAAATGTAGAAAAAAGTAAGTTCACCCCAGAAAACCATATATTTTCGGAAAGTACACATTGCCACGAATCTAAATTGGGTATGCATGTCTTTGTACTCCAAAGTACCAAGCCGCAAATCATTCCTAAATTTGGTGATTTTGGTGACATTTCCAAAAATCACTTAAAAATGTCTACCCTGCAGCATCGTATTTCCCACATACTTTTAGGTATCAAGAGAAATCACCCCAAATATGAAAGCCTAGGGTCCTCTGAACAGTTTGATGCCCAATATATATAGGTGTACCCAAGCACGTGGCATATAGGGGCCCCAAAAGGAAGACCCCCATATGGTCTGTCATTTCAGGTACTGCAAAATCAACACATTTACATCGTTTTGGGGGGCGGCAAAGATAGAAAAAGTACGTTCACCCCAGAAAACCATATATTTTTGGAAAGTACACATTCCCCTGAATTCAAATTGGGTATGCATGTCTTTCTACGCCAAAGTACCAAGCCGCAAACTATTCCTAAATTTGGTGATTTTGGTGACATTTCCAAAAATCACCTCAAAATATCTACACTGCAGCATCGTATTACCCACCACTTTTAGGTATCAAGAAAAATCACCCCAAATATGAAAGCCTGGGGTCCTCTGAACAGTTTGATGCCCAATACGTATAGGTGTTCCCAAGCACGTGGCATATAGGGGCCCCAAAAGGAAGACCCCCATATGGTCTGTCATTTCAGGTACTGCAAAATCAACACATTTACATCGTTTTGGGGGGGGGGCAAAAGTAGAAAACAGTAAGTTCACCCCAGAAAACCATATATTTTCGGAAAGTACACATTCCCACGAATCCAAATTGGGTATGCATGTCTTTCTACGCCAAAGTACCAAGCCGCAAACCATTCCTAAATTTGGTGATTTTGGGGACATTTCCAAAAATGACTTCAAAATATCTACCCTGCAGCATCGTATTACCCACATACTTTTAGGTATCAAGACAAATCACCCCAAATATGAAAGCCTAGGGTCCTCTGAACAGTTTGATGCCCAATATGTATAGGTGTACCCAAGCACGTGGCATACAGGGGCCCCAAAAGGAAGACCCCCATATGTTCTGTCATTTCAGGTACTGCAAAATCAACACATTTACATTGTTTTTGGGGGGGCAAAGGTAGAAAAAACTAAGTTCACCCCAGAAAACCATATATTTTCGGAAAGTACACATTCCCACGAATCTAAATTGGGTATGCATGTCTTTGTACTACAAAGTACCAAGCCGCAAATCATTCCTAAATTTGGTGATTTTGGGGACATTTCCAAAAATGACTTCAAAATTTCTACCCTGCAGCATCGTATTACCCACATACTTTTAGGTATCAAGAGAAATCACCCCAAATATGAAAGCCTAGGGTCCTCTGAACAGTTTGATGCCCAATATGTATAGGTGTACCCAAGCACGTGGCATATAGGGGCCCCAAAAGGAAGACCCCCATATGGTCTGTCATTTCAGGTACTGCAAAATCAACACATATACATAGTTTTGGGGGGAGCAAAGGTAGAAAACAGTAAGTTCACCCCAGAAAACCATATATTTTCGGAAAGTACACATTCCCACGAATCTAAATTGGGTATGCATTTCTTTGTACTACAAAGTACCAAGCCGCAAATCATTCCTAAATTTGGTGATTTTGGGGACATTTCCAAAAATGACTTCAAAATTTCTACCCTGCAGCATCGTATTACCCACATACTTTTAGGTATCAAGAGAAATCACCCCAAATATGAAAGCCTAGGGTCCTCTGAACAGTTTGATTCCCAATATGTATAGGTGTACCCAAGCACGTGGCATATAGGGGCCCCAAAAGGAAGACCCCCATATGGTCTGTCATTTCAGGTACTGCAAAATCAACACATATACATAGTTTTGTGGGAAGGAAAGGTAGAAAAAAGTACATTCACCCCAGAAAACCATATATTTTCGGAAAGTACACATTCCCGCGAATCCAAATTGGGTATGCATGTCCTTGTACTCCAAAGTACCAAGCCGCAAGCCTTTCCTAAATTTGGCGATAAAAGCAACAGTTTTTACATTTTTGAAAATTGCCTAAAAATATTGCAATTGGCCGCATTTATCTCACCCAATTTCTTACATACAATTCTAAAACACCATAAATATTGATGCCAAGGGTCAACTGAACCGTTTGATGCCCAATATGCATTGATATACCAAGGCAGCTGGCATGTGCGGACCCCAAATGAAAATAGTGCATATGATTTTTCTCCGCTGCCGATTCGCCTTCTGTGAACATAGACCCTTGACTTCATATTGTGTGCCTCAAGACCCTCCTAACAGCAAAGACCCCCCCAAAACCATATATTTTTGGAAAGTACACATTCTGACGAATCCAAAAAAGATAAAGACGTCTTTCTACACCAAACTGCAAAGCTTTTCTAAACGCAGAGGTTTTTACAACATTTCTGAAAATCGCCTAAAATTGTTGCAGTTTGCCGCATTTATCGCACACAATGTTTTACGTATAAAGAAAAATCACCCTAAAAATGGACGTCAGAGGTCTACTAAATAGTTTGATGCCCAATATGCATAGATTTACCAAAGTATGTGGCGTGTACGGACCCCAAATGAAAAACATGCCTATGAATTTTCACGCTAGCCAACTAAGCTGCAGAAAAGAGAGCCCCAACTGTGCGTTATGTGCCATAAGACCCCAAAACTGTAAAAAGACCCCCAGAAACCCATATATTTTTGGAAAGCATATATTCTGGCGAATCAAACTAAGTAAAATAAATCTTTCTATACCAAAGCACCAAACAGCAAAACTATACTAAAGATACATAAGGAACAATAATGCATGGATAAAATTGCAATAAAACCACAAAAATAGCGTAAATCAATGAAATAACAAAATAATTGATCCGGCAGCGTAATTAGTGGCCGAAATCAATTATCCAATAGTCACGCTGTCAAAATAACATGCTTTTAGGCAAAACAAACAGTACAATGAATAAGTAAAAAAAAAAAAAAACACCTGTGAGTTTTTGTGTATACATATTTGTGCACTAATAAAAGTTGTCTGAGTGTGCAAATACATGTAATTAAGTGTAAATAAGTGTACAAAATCGACCAAGTGTGCTAAAATAAAAAAATAAAAAATACAGATTTTTACTAAAATGTTTATGTAAGTGTATAAATGTACTGTAGGTATGTGTAAGTGCAGATAAGTGTGTAAAAAAAAGTGCACTTACCGTTTTTGTAGCAGGAGGATCGCTGGAACCGAATGAGGACTCCTGGCAGCGTGTCTGCAGAGTTACTGCGCAGCAGGAAGTGAGTGGGCGGGTGGTGCGACGAGGAGGAGGTAAGCCAGCAGCAGCAGCGCTTACATTGCACTTCTGCTACTTTGAAGTCGGATCTGCGACAATCGCGTCGCAGATCCGACTTGACAGCCCCCCAGCCACGTTGCCCAGGGGGCTGTCTACCCTCCTGACTCTCTGCAGAGGCGGCAAAAGCCGCTGATGCAGAGAGAAGGGCTCAGCTGCAATAGAACGTACGAGGGACGTTCTTGGCAGCCTGAGCCCTGAACCGCCAGCACGTACGCCGTACGTGCTTGGCGGTTAAAGGGTTAATCTAACAAACATTTGCAGTGCACTGCCATTCCACTTTTACTCTTTAAGTGCCACCAAACAGGTGGTAACCACTAAATATACAAATACACATTTCCCTGCTGCTGAGAAAGCCTCAAGATAATTGGGAATTTACACTGAAACACAGCAGCAAAGGTGGCCATACACAGAGAAATCCGCTCTTTTGTTGATGTTGCAAAACAAGCGGAAAAACAAACAAATACACATGGGGCATGCAGGCAGACTGGGCAATCTTTAGGCAATCAATGCAATGTCAAGTATGTAATAGCTCTTGTAAATCACAGTATTTTGAAGACCGTAAAGGGATTCTGTCATGATTTTTATGGTGTAGTTTTATTTCTAAATTACACTGTTTACACTGCAAATAATTCACTCTACCATGTAACATTTCATTCCTAACCCAACAATTTTTTTAGTTGTAATATTGGTGTGTAGGCTGCTATTTTGCCTGGTCATGTGCTTTCAGAAAGAGCCAACACTTTAGGATGGAACTACTTTCTGGAAGGCAGTTGTTTCTACTACTCAATGTAACTGAAGGAGTTGCGGTGGGACATGGAGTGCTGAACTACCAGGGAGCTGTTATCTGGTTACCTTCAGTGACTGAAGTTTATCAGAGCACATGCCTGGGGGCACTTGGGAAACTGACAATATGTCTATAGCCCTATGTCAAATTTCAAAATTAAATAAAATATGTTTGTTCTTTTGAAAAATGGATGACAATGCAGAAGTCTGCTCGAGCAGCACCATTGACTGATGCATTTTGGCACTGGGTTATGTCTGGTAGGCCACTGACTCAAAACAGCAGGGGATCACTTTCTAACCAGTTCACATTCAACTCTGATTCTGGTGCAATCACTAAATTAAAAAAAAAAAAATAAAACAAAAATCTGTGCTGGGATAAAGTCATCCAAATTATCTAAATTGTCACAAATGAAAAAACTGCAGTTCATGGCTGGCTATAAACTGCAAACCATTTTTTTACTGATATTTTAACTTATGGGGCGCCAGTCAACCTAACATTCTAGGGCAGCTCAGTGATTCAGGAGCATTCTGAACTGTTACAATTTGCTACATTTAATTATTAGATTTAGTTGATACATTTCTTAGCAGTAGCTGTAGAATATTAGGAAGGGGGGCCCCAGAGTCCTAATTAAGCCTATGGAAAGCAAGGTTGTTCAACTCTTATGCCAAGGCCTCCAGTTGGGTTGTTTGTATAAACAAAAATGTAAAAGAGGGAGTGTAACCTATTATTTCATGAAGTAAAATATGCTTTTACATTTTTTGCTATCAAATTTCTGTGGTCAGTAACTAGCACACATTGAGGAGGTTAATGGTTTATTGTATTCAAGGCCTACTAATCTTCCATACAAGCTGCAGCCTGTTTGATAGTCAGCAGGACCCTACTATCCAGATAACAGTTTGAAATTCCAATCTAGAAAGCAGCTAATAATTCCAACCTAGAAAGCAGCAAATAATAAGTTAAGAAATGTGTGTGTGTGGGGGGGGGGGACAAAAAACAATTGCTTAGACTTTACAAATCTTAGAACACCAATATTACCATTCCAACAAAGTAAATTAAGGTGTTATGCTTTAAGTAAAGCAGAACGGACTGGTACAATAAGCAATGCAAGAGAGCAATGGCATGTAACAGCTGCTTTGTGACACAGGGCAGCTTAAGAACCTTGGAAAAGATCTAAGAGTGGGAAAGCATATAAACAGATATGCACAAAGTATGTTTTCAGTCCTGTAACAGACACACAGTAATAGTAGTTCAAAATAAAGTTATGCTAGGTTGTTGAAACAAAACATATTACATTTCTATGTCTTTTCAAAGTTTGCATGTGACTTGTAAGTAGGCAAGTGGAGTTTCCAAGAGTGCATATTTAGACTTCTTATTTAAAACCAGTGCCAATTATTTGATTAATACAATAATCTGTGTTAATACTGGCACAAAACAAGCATTCTAAAACTGGTATGGGACCTGTTATCCAGAATGCTTGGGACCTGGAGCATTCAAGAAAAGAGATCTTTCTGTTATTTGGATCTCTATACCTTAAGTCTACTAGAGAATCATGTAAACATTAAATAAAACCAATAGGCTGGTTTTGCTTCCAATTATATCTTAGTTGGGATCAAGTACAAGTTTTATTATTACAGAGAAAAAGGAAAATAATGTGGATTATTTGGATAAAATGGAGTCTATGTGAGTCAGTCTTTCCGTAATTCAGAGCTTTCTGGATAATGGATCCCATACCTGTATAAGCAGATATTTCTTGATTAGAACAGTGCAATGATGCCAGACTATACACTCCTGTGGTCTGGGGATTATAACAGAAGTTGGGGCCAGCCAATCTGAATGCCAATGGCAGCAATACAGCATCTTGACTGAATAGAAGAATAGAGGAAAAAACGGAGGAAAATGAATCATTGCAATAAAATAAAATCACAAATAACATGTAAAACATATGTAGTGATGTAGCCTGCATCACATGATTAACTGAAACTGGGAAAATAATGTACCACTGATTTAATGTATGATAATATTGTCTGTTCCATTACTTGTAAACAAGCTATCAGACATGGATTTGATCGGATATATAATCTGGGACTCTTTGGGGACTCACATTTTGGAGAAATTACATTTTGCACCTAAAATACGTTTTCATAGTGTGCTTAATTTAAGGCTGTGAAGAACTTCAGCTGCTAGAGAATAGGTGGGAAGAACACTGACAAATGTGCGCCAATGTACAAGAGCCTAATAAAAGGAGTACCTATTACTTGTAAAATTTACTTCTGGATTAGCAGGTTTACACAGTGCAAGGTTAAAAGTGGTATATGGACAAACTCAGTGTCATAATTAGAGTGTGCCGGGCCCCCTGCAAAAAGATCTTCAGAGGGGCCCAGAGCACTCTTATCTCCATCCTCCTGCCAACTTCCCGCCTAGCCCACTCCCCGCCCAGACCCCACCCACCCTGCCTAGACTCCTCCCACTCACCGCACAGACTCCGCCCACACACTCTGCTTCCCCTGCTGCAGGTAAGAGCAGCTGGGGAAGGGTTCTTGTTGGCTATAGAGGAAGCAGACCCCCGCAACCTTGGCCCTTTACCCGGGCCCCACTGTGACTTCAGGGTCTTCTTCTTCTATAGTTTAGCCACTGGACAAACTCTACACAACTTGGCTACCAAGACCCTCAGCTCTACATTTCTAGTTGGTTGTTAGCCAGTACTGCATATACTGTAGAATATTCAACATTGTGAATACAGTGGGTCCACCAACTAAATTATAATAAAATAATGTTAAGAGCAGCACTGCGATGCAATAGTAGCACTGGGGTCCTTGGCCCCCAGATCACTATATGTATGGAGCTGGCATGATCACCCTGTGCTTGTGTTGGTCGCTACTGTGTATTTTGGTTTTCTTTCTTCTCTAAAGCTGGCCATACACAGGTTGATAAAAGCTGCTGACAGACCAAGTCAGCAGCTTATTGGCCTGTGTGTGGGGCCCTCCGACGGGCTTCCCCAATTGATATCTGGCCGAAAGTCAGGCAGATGATGATCGGGCAGGGCTAAAAATCCTGTTGGATCGTGACCATCTGTTTGTTGATGCGTTCCCGCAATCCGACCACCTGTACTCCTACATTATGATCCGATCGTTGGGCCTTAGGGCTGATATAGCCCACCTCAATGTGAGCATATCCTAGGGGGGGGGGAAAGCCGCTCGTTTGGCAAAATCACCAAACGAGCGGATCTCTATGTGTATGGTCAGCTTAATGACCAAGCCTAACAAAAAAAAGTAAAAAAAAAACACTTAATTTTATTTATAACAAAGGGATTGTTCACCTTTCAAACACTAAGGGGCCCATTTTTTTAAAAAAAAGTTCGAATTTCGAATGATTTTTTTCGCTACTTCGACCACGAATGGAACGATTCAAACTAAAAATCGTTTGAATATTCGACCATTCGATAATCGAAGTACTGTCTCTTTAAAAAAAATCTTTGACCCCCTAGTTCGCCACTTAAAACCTACCGAGGTGCCAATCGTTCGGTTCGAAGGATTTTAATCCATCGATCGAACGATTTTTCTTCGACCTAAAAATTGTTACAAAGCCTATGGGGACCTTCCCCATAGGCTTTGTAACAATTTTTAGGTCGAAGAAAAATCGTTCGATCGATGGATTAAAATCCTTCGAACCGAACGATTTGAAGGATTTAATCGTTCGATCGAACTATTTGAGGTAAATCCTTCAACTTCGATATTCGAAGGATTTACATTCGACACTCAAATATCGAGGGTTAATTAACCCTCGATATTCGACCCTATGTAAATCTACCCCTAATAGTTCAGTGGATTCCATATTGTTCACCAGAAGTAAAGATTTATTTCAATTGTTCTCCACGTTTTATTTTTTACCTGTTTTTCGAAATTGATGTTTTAAAGTTTTCCTTTTCCTGTTCCTGCCTCTGGTGTGTCATTCTGGCAGCTCAGTATTCCAGGTGCAGATTCTGAACCGCTGCAATTCACAAATTTATTTGCCGCAGGTGAAATGTGGAAATTCGCCTCCAGGGGTGATTCTTGCTATTATGCCGCCTGAGGCGGCCGTCTTTCGCCGCCCCCACCCCTCCCCACGGCACTAACCTTTACAGCGCCGGAGAGGGCAGGGGCGGTCCGCGATGCATAGTGCAGAGAGCGCAATAGCGCTCTCTGCACTAGAAGAGCCGAATTTCCGGTTTGAAAACTGGAAATTCGGCTCTTAGTTACCAGGAGCGGCATTTTTGCCGCCCCTGGCAACCAGGGGGGCGCTGCCGCCTGAGGCGAGTGTCTCAACTCTCGCCTCAAATCTGTGACAGGCACATGTATTTGCCCATCACTAATTTTGACACTTACTACCTCCCCTGTAAACAAATACAAGAGATCCTCTGCACTCAGCCCTGATATGGCCAGTCCTACACTCAACTTTCATCTGATTCATTAAGAATTCTATTGCTTCATTATACATTTTACAAAGGGACTAAGTTTTACCTGCAACTTTCTCTCTGCTTTCAAAGTAAAACTCCCAAAATTGGTTGCATTTTTATTAGCCACCTGTGGGATCACCTGACTATAGTTGGAAGGGGTGGGAGCTACAACAGGGAGCTGGTCACTGCTCCTATATGAACTTTAACAAACAAGGGAATGTTGTGCTCACTAATTTTGAAAAACATTAAGCAGGGGTGCAATCAGGTTGTGACCATTCACATAGACAAATACCGTATATACTCGAGTATAAGCCGAGTTTTTCAGCACCCAAAATGTGCTGAAAAAGTCTACCTCGGCTTATACTCGAGTCAGTCACCCAAACCGCGTCAATTGCGCTGAAAAAATCCTCCTGCGCCCCACACAGCTGCCTCATTCCTGGCTGTATTGATTAGTTCAGCCGGCAGCCATTTTCCCTGCATTAAATGCTTCCGATAGCCCCTCCTACTCAACCTCTCCTGTAATTGGGCCGCAGCCAGGGCCGGATTAGCAGGAAAACCGGCTGGTTTTAGGGGCCCGGTACAGGGCCTGCCTAGCTGAAGGGGCCTGGGTGGCCAGGCTATCATGGAGGAAAAGATCACCTGTCCCCCCGCTGGCCTCGCGAGAATGATAAGCAGCCTCCCGCATCTGACGTCCAGCGCATTGTGTAGGAATTGCTGCCGACGCACTTGTGAGGTTCGTTGCACAGTTACGGTAATATACTGCGGGATGCCGGTCTCTCTCTCTCTTCCAATCCAAAAGAATTACAAATATTCTCTGACATATGCAAGCCATTTCAGCAACTATTTATACACTTAATGACCTGTTCAGGGCCAATATGTAATGCTACGATTGCATAGGGTTTTATTTTCACAAACAACTACCCTGCTTATTGTACAAATATACACAAAGGATTTTGTCATTTGTCGCCAAATCCTCCCCTAGGAAAATTTAACAGCACCCTAGGCTTATACTCGAGTCTTTCAGGTTTCCCAGTTTTTGTAGGTGAAAGTTACCTCGGCTTGTACTCGGGTCGGCTTATACTCTAGTACAGGGATCCCCAACCTTTTGAACCCGTGAGCAACATTCAGAAGTAAAAGGAGTTGGGGAGCAACACAAGCATGAAAAATGTTCTTGGGGTGCCAAATAAGTGCTGTGAATGGCCATTTGGTAGTCCCTATGTGGATTGTCATCCTACATTGAGGCTCTGTTTGGCAGTACATCTGGTTTTTATACAACTAAAACTTGCCTCCAAGCCTGAAATTCAAAAATAATCACCTGCTTTGAGGCCACTGGGAGCAACATCCAAGGGGTTGGAGAGCAACATGTTGCTCGCGAGCTACTGGTTGGGGATCACTGCTCTAGTATATACGGTACAAGAGATCCTCTGCACTCTGCCCATTATTAAGGACATTGAAACATTTTGTGCCTTAAGCTACTAAAAATGCCTTCCCCTTTAAACAAAACAGGGATTGTTTGTCCATGTATTGCAATATATTTAAGCTGGTCAACTACATCAAAGTCATCCCCGATATGGACAGTCCTACGCTCAACTTTCATCCAATTCATTAAGAATCAGATGCTAATAAAAGGGCAACCAATTTTGGGAGTTTTACTTTTAAAGCAGCGAGTAAGTTGCAGGTAAAACTTAGTCCCTTTGTAAAATGTAAAATAAAGCAATTGAATTCCCCACTTAATGTTTTTAAAAATTAGTGGTGAGCACAACATTCCCTTTTTTGTTACCTCTCCTGTAATTAACTTAGCCCAGGAGTGCCCATACTTTACTAATGCAGGTCTTCTTTCAGTGATGTTGTCCCATTATGATCTACATCCATAAAAGCATTGTTAGCATTCTGTTCCGTGGAAAATATTATATTGATTTATAAGAGAATTTATATTACTATATCTAACAAACAACTATTTCTTATGTAACCTTAACACAATAAATATATGAATGAAAAGCGGGAAACAGGAAGATAATATAGACATGCCGTTTTTTGACAGTGTTGAGATCTACTGATCACCAGGTAAAGGTCTACTGGTAGATCCCAAACTACCTTTTGGGCACCCCTGATTTAGTCTTACTAGAGACAATCATTTCTGCACACACAAAAAAACTCACTTTATCTGTGCACTGGTAATCTGATTATCTACCTTGCAAGAACCAAGAAATCTTGCATGAGTCCTATTCATTAAACTCATGTCATACAAGGGGGTATATCTTGCCCCTTTAACACATTCTGCTAGGTAAATGCCATACATGATAGGATTCCATGTGCAAAAATGAGGCATGCCCTACTTTTCATAATCTCATTATCGTTCCATCTATATGAGCACTGGAGGCCCATCAGCCACTTGACATATAGCAGGAAGGCTCACTACTATTAATATACAGTAATAACACAAGATAACACTGGATAAAATAGGTAAAAAGGCACCCAGTGGTTTGAGGCCTAAATTGTTTGGTCTAAACAAAACATGCTTTTTCCATGTGCTCCTGAAACAAAAGATTTCAGGAGCACATTATACATGTATATAAGAAGCGCACAGTCAATTCCTTTGATACAAAAGTGCATAAATAGTATAAGAAACAGAAGCAAGACATGTTGTTAAATCTTTTTGCTGCAGTGGTACAAAAATAACTGTTAATGGAGAGTCTATCTAGAACATTTCATCTATTATCTTTTACACAGCATCCTACCAGCTTTGCTAGAGCAACACATTCAACATAAACTTATTATTATAAGGAACTATTATTAGGTGTTTTTCTCCCCACCCAAATGTATTCCTTGATTGCACACTGTACAAATTGGGCATTTAAATAATCAGGTTAATATCACCTTTCAAAGCAACAGCTGCCAAATAATGCAATTCAAACAGATTGATATCAGGTCAATGTGCACAAGATTATTATTTCCTAAAGCAAGTCTGGCTGCAGCCTTCAGCACCTCTGACATGTTACATTATAGATTATTTTCTGATACATACATTTTTCCCCTGGTTATTTAGCTTTAGGTATTTCAGAACTGTTGGTAGTGTGATTAGATGGTGGACTTTATGGGTTAACCAATTTGATTCCAAAGTCTGACAGTGCTAGTGACAGAACTAGAATAGCACCAGTTTAAACAAAGATGGTAAAGTGTATGCCACAGTGTTGGGGAGCATTTAGCTGCATAAAGATAGCAGATTTCTAATCTGACATAAGCAAAGACTATTTTGACATAAGGGACTTCTTTTGGTACTGTGAAACAATGTGACTTTAAACCTCAGTCTAACGAGGCGAACATAAGCCAATTCCAACCCAGTTTAGGTTATGATCTGCTGGACATACGGGTGGCTGGATTTATTTAAATGATCGTATTGGCTGGCAAATGGTTCAATAATTAATAACTCCTTGAGACACAGATGTGAGGTGTAGCTGGAACTTCTGACTGCTTACACCGATTGGCAGCAACGATGATCAGACAATTTAGATAAAATGTCCATATTGGTCAACTATATTGCTTTTTAAGTGGCTTTGTTTCTTCCCCTGTGACAAATCATAAGGGATTAATTAGGCTTCAATGAGGCAGTGATTATTTGTCAAACTTGGGTCACCATACTGTTTATACTGGGCCCCCATGTATTAGAAGTTTTCTTTTGCAATAAATAAAAGTACCGTATATACTTGAGTATAAGCCGACCCGAGTATAAGTCGAGGTACCTAATTTTACCTACGAAAACTGGGAAAACTTATTGACTTGACACAACTACAGCCCTGTCTCCCAGCAGCGCACATTCTGCCAAAGCGACCCCCCCAGCGATCAACCGGACTTCTTTGCAAAGTTGATGGTGACAGAGAATTGCCAAACGGATTACTGTGTGCATTGTCCCACTGTCCCACTACCATGTGCAGAGGGTGCTGTGTGATATTGCCATCACTGTTAATCCTTGATATAACCAACAGAGGGCGCTGTGTGATATTGCAGTCACTGTTATTCTTTAATATAACCAACAGAGGGCGCTGTGTGATATTGCAGTCACTGTTAATCTTTCATATAACCAACAGAGGGGCGCACTGTTATTCTTTCATATAACCAACAGATGGCGCTGTATGATATTGCAGTCAGTGTTATTCTTTCATATAACCAACAGAGGGCGCACTGTTATTCTTTCATATAACCAACAGAGGGTGCTGTGTGATATTGCAGTCACTGTTATTCTTTCATATAACCAACAGATGGCGCTGTGTGATATTGCAGTCACTGTTATTCTTTCATATAACCAACAGAGGACGCACTGCTATTCTTTCATACAACCAACAGAGGGCGCTGTGTGATATTGCAGTCTCTACCCAAGCGAACTGTTGGTATAGGAATGATTAAAAGTGACTGCAATCTCAGCTACTGCCCGCTGACTCGAGTATAAGCCGAGGTAGAATGGCCATAGACAACCAACGAACGATCATATGTCACAATCTTCCGACCTTCCACAAACCATTCAGATTAAATAAAGTAGTAAAAGAACAAATCAGACGATGTTCTGACCATGACAGCAATTGTACAAAAATTATATCCAACAAATAGTAGCGACAGTCACCCAAAGATTTTATTGTTAGCCGACAGAAATCTTGTAACCTGTCTGATCGACTAAATGACCATCACCATGGTACGAAAAATCGGGAAAATCTACACACGGTCCGAAAATCGTACAAACCTTCGATTCGTACGACTTTATCTATGTCTATGGCCAGCTTTAATCGGGTTCCCAATCAACAAAAAAAAAAACAAAAGGGTGAAGATTTATGGTACCTGATTTTTTCCAAAAAGTGTCACTTTGATGTCCTGCAATGTTTCCTAATCTGGTATACTAAAGGCTTTTATGTCAAACATTTAAAATTAACAAATGGACAGATTACAAATTTCCAGGACATTTTAAAAAGGTCACAATATGGATAAACGAATAGCTAGCTGAACGTTGGGACAGCCTGGCCATGTTGTTACATGTATATTCACCTTTACTTTAGTAACTGAAAAGTACAGGATTATGGGTGTAGCAGTGCTGCATTGTGCTCTCTCTCTAGTGAAAGTAAGATTACCTAACATGTTTATGTTTCCCTGTCAACTCACAGACTATGTATGGTTTATTCACACTAAATATAACCTATCCCATGAATTTGCAATCAGGTGGGTGGGTAGGTAAAGAGTTGAACAACACCATAATTTGCTTTACTTTAAAGGGGTTCTCCATCCAAATCTGTTTTTTGCACAGTGAAAAAAAGATATAATTCTAAATTACTTTCCAATATAAAATAGAAATTATTTATCGAAAGAAGTTTGTATTTAATGTTCTCTAGTTCTGATGTGATATCATTCCTGTTCAAGTCTGTCAATCAGCTGGCTTCAGCTACATTTTTTTAAGAACCAGAGCAAAGGGTGGTGTAGAGAATATAAACAGAAACTGATTTCAATTCTCACTGTAAAACAGTACTAGCTGGAAAACCAAGTGTATTTTGGAAAGTGGCAAAGAATGACATTTTTAATTTCATCTGGCAGAAGTATTTGAGTGGGACTGCTTCAATTCAAGCATTCTAGCTAGGGATGCACCGAATCCAGGATTCGGCCTTTTAGAGCAGGATTCAGATTCGGCTTGAATCATTCTGCCCAGCCAAACCGAATCCTAATTTGCATATGCAAATTAGGGGCAGGGAGGGAAATCAAGTGACTTTTTGTCACAAAACAAGGAACTAAAAAATGTTTCCCCCTTCCCACCCATATGCAAATTAGTATTTAGTCGAATCCTTCGTGAAGGATTCGGGGATTCGGCCGAATCCATAATAGTGGATTTGGTGCATCCCTAATTCTAGCAGCCCTAGAAGCAATGAATGTTAATGAAGACTCAGTAGCAGCAGCCTTATGAATATGTATGTATACAGCAGTGGGATATGGGAGGCAGCGCTTTGCAGATATTATTCATGGCTCATCTACAATTAAGAGCCATGGATGCCCAGTCTGAGCTATGGTAATAGAGGGGTGGGGCAGAGGGGCCCCCATACTTGCCTGCAGCATAGTAACCACATGGCATGGATTGAGCAGATAGATGACAGTCTTGGTGGCGAACTTGAATCCCACTTCCACTCCAAAGGTCAGGCACATGGTCATCAAGAGCAGGTTTTTGCCTAGGCTCTCAGCAGTGGTGCCACAGGGCTCCGAATCTCCAGTTCTGCCTCTCCGGATCTTCCTTAGAGACACCACGATCTCCAACAGGGACACAATCAGTAGCACCAGGCTCTCCAGCAAGCGCTGCCCCAGGGGGAGAAAGGAGGCGCACTCCATGCCCCCATTACCTGCGATGTTGGGGTCCACTCCTCCATAGAGCCAGTCCGAGTAACGGGACATTCTGCCCTCCTCCCTCAGCACAGCCTCCAGCGCTCCGCTTCTGCCCTCTTGGCGGAACATCAAACGCACAACTCCTGTCTGCGCCACTTACATCCCAGAGCGTCAAAAATATGGCGAATAAACAAGTATCAAGGTGCAGAGCGTTTGCGCTACACGCGCAGTCTGTTGGAGTGTATGCAAGTAATGTAGAGTCACGGGGTGGCAGGGACTGGACGTGCAAGCTGCAAGTACGTTTCTCCGCACAAGTAGTGCCTCCTAACCACGGGGCACAAACTCACTCACCGGGTTGCACATGATATCACGTAGCAGTTACTAATGTGTGTGAGCAGCTCTGCTTCCTCTGTTTTGCGAAGTGCGGCAGTAAAACAGGGGCAGGGACTTGGCACCTCTTCAATAGGAAGTACCAGTGACGGGGGTCATACCAATACACCCGTGGGAGTTTTCTCAGGGTCAGGCCTCCTTTCCCACCCAGCAAATAAATATATGCGAGGACCAGCGGGTCTACTGCACATCACCCCACCACAGAGCCCGAACGCACAACTGTTCCTATTGGGCGAGACACTCCTCCAAGCCCCGCCCACCTCAATGTCATCGCGCCATCTGGAACTTCGGTTAGAGTGCGTCAGTCTATTCCAATTGATATCTGGGGGTGAGCGGAACGGGAATGAGGGTTCGGTGTCACAGCGGAGTGTACCTTTCTCGCTGCCTAATTTCGCTTATCAGACCTATTTTTCTGTTTGGTTATCTCTAGCTTATCGGCGTGCAGCCGACGCACACTTGTTGATGTGAGTGTGAAGCATAGACCGAGGAATAATGCAGCCCTGCTTGTTTGCTCACAAACATCTGTTGTACCATAAATGTGTTTTCTCTGGACGATGATAGATGCTACCATTATTATGTTTCACGCGCTGGCAAATGCTCGTGCACTTGTTTGACCTTTCACACATTTCTCTGCTTATCAAGGACCCAAACAGTTGCTAGAAAGATCCCAGGATGGATGGGTGGGAGCAATGTTGGTCTGGGACACAGGGGCCCTCCAAAAAACCTTAGACCACGGGCCCTCCAAAAAACTTTAAACCAGGGGTACTCCAAAAAACCTTAGACCACAGGCCTGCAAAAAAAAACCTTTGACGGGGCCTCCAAAAAACTTTAGACCAGGGGCCCTCCAAAAAGCCTTAGACTAGGGGCCCTCCAAAAAACCTTAGACCAGGACCTCGCCAAAAAACCTTAGACCAGGCGCCCTCCAAAAAAACCTTAGACCAGGGGCCCTCCAATAAACTTTAGACCTGGGGCCCTCCAAAAAGCCTTAGACCAGGGGCTCGCCTTAGACCAGGGGCCCTCCAAAAAACCTTAGACCACGCGCCTGCAAAAAAACCTTTGACCAGGGGCCTTCCAAAATTTTTTAGACCAGGGGCCGTCCAAAAAGCCTTAGACCAGGGGCCCTCCAAAAAACTTTAGACCAGGGGCCCTCCAAAAAGCCTTAGACCAGGGGCCCTCCAAAAAGCCTTAGACCAGGACCTCGCCAAAAAACCTTAGACCAGGGGCCGTCCAAAAAAACCTTAGACCAGGGGCCCTCCAATAAACTTTAGACATGGGGCCCTCCAAAAAGCCTTAGACCAGGGGCTCGCCTTAGACCAGGGGCCCTCCAAAAAACCTTAGACCACGGGCCTGCCAAAAAACCTTTGACCAGGGGCCTTCAAAAAAATTTTAGACCAGGGGCCGTCCAAAAAGCCTTAGACCAGGGGCCCTCCAAAAAACCTTAGACCAGAGGCTCGCCTTAGACCAGGGGCCCTCCGAAAAACCTTAGACCACAGGCCTGCAAAAAAAACCTTTGACCAGGGGCCCTCCAAAAAACTTTAGACCAGGGGCCCTCCAAAAAGCCTTAGACCAGGGGCCCTCCAAAAAACCTCAGACCAGAGGTCCTCCAAAAAAACTTAGACCAGGGGTCCGCCAAAAGATCTATGACGAGGGGCCCTCCAAAAAACCTTAGACCAGGGACCCGCCATAAGTGTATGACAAGTTTCCATACACTCTGGGGCCAATTCAAGAATTCTCACACATTTGGCTATGAAAACCACACAAGAGTTCCAAAAAATTTGAATACCTTTATTTCCTGCTAACAAAAAAACAAAAGTGTGCTAGGTTGTATGTGCTGAGTTTTTTTTTGAGAAAAACCCACTCGGGAAAAAACCCAGTGGGCAGGAGGCCAGGTTTTTTGAATGATGAAACCACACAAGAGTTTAGGAACTCTAGTCTGGTTTTAGTAGCCGAAGGCTCAAGAATTTTTAATTTAGGGCTGTCAAAGCTGTGACCCACACACTAAGGGACAAATGTAAAGGGTACTCACCCAGGGGGTCGGTGGGGACGCCCGCCTCTTGGTCCTGCTGCTCTGCCGGCTGCCTGATACTAGGGCACGTGCGGCGCGCACTTCCTGTTTTTATAGGCTTTGGCGCTGCCCGATGACATCAATTTTTGCGCAAAGTTCAAGTATTTAAACAGGCCTCTGACCTAAACCCATTGCCCATTATAGGATCATTCCTCGTGAGTTCCTGGTGCTCTGTTATCTGATTCCTGTTTTTGACCCCTGCCTGCCTGACTAATCTGACTTCTGGTATCCTGATCCCTGCCTGGTAATTCGACTATTCTACTCTCTATAATCCGACCTGTGCCTGTCTTGACTCCTCTTGATTGATTTCCCGGCTTTGACCCTTGCCTGTCCGACTTCGTTTGAATTCCGCCTGCACTGACCCGGCCTGATTTGACTCCGCTATCTGTTTACGCCTTGTACTGTGACCTTCTGCCCAAAAGAGCTTGCTTTCCAGAATCTCTCGCTTGGCACCTCTCTTAATAATACCTGGCGGCATCCAATTAGCCGAGGGCTCCTCCCGAGGTGAAAGGCGGCTGTTAAAGGCAGAAGCAAGAGCCGAGAACAGGGTGCTTAGCATTGATTCTGGATATAGGGTGCCGACCGTGACAACAGATTTATCAAAATGTAACTTTAGAGCTTAAATAAAAACGCACCCATGTTCTATTCATTCCTATGAGATTTTTGGAACCATACTTATCAAATGGTGAGTTCTAATTTTTAACCACTGATAAATACAATTCTAAAAATCCCTTAGGAATGAAAACAACATGGGTGCATTTTATTTATTAAAAGAGAAGGAAAGTCGTTTACCATTTGGGGGTTCCAAATGTTAGGTACCCCCTAGTGATTGTATTTACTTACCTTAAACTCCGGGCCAGTGCTCCTATCAGCAGAAAATTGCACCGGCCCGGGGTTATTCCAGCGAGCACCAAGGAGCAATTCTCTTCTGGCTTCTTCCTTCTCTTGGTGGCTGCGCATGCCAGTTAGAGTGAAATGCCAAACTTTAACTAAAAAGTCGGCTTTTTCATTCTACTGAGCATGTGTCTGCCCCAGGAAATTTGAAGAAAGAAGAAGCCAGAAGAGAAGTGCTCCGTGGTGCTCGTTGGAATAACCCTGGGCTGGTGCAGTTTTCCACTGATAGGAGCACCGACCCGGGGTTTCAGGTAAGTAAATACATTCACTTGGGGGTGCCTAACATTTGGCACCCCCAAGAGGTACTCAACTTTCTCCTTTCAGCCTTAAACTCACATTTTGATAAATCTGCCCCTAAGTGGTGGCTCCCATGTCTAAGCATGCTTTACTTTCCTACTGGACACAGTAATCTGATTAACTTACACAAATCAAATAATAAATGGCACAGTTTTATAGTTAATTTAGGTTGAAAAAAAGACAACTCTCCTTCAAGTTTAGGTCTTTATATGAAAGGGGGGAAAAATTGCTGAAGTACCCTGGACCCCAATCCCCCCCCCAGGTTATACTAAAGTCGAGAGCCACCATCAGAGGGGGGCACAAAGGTGACTTGTCCCAGGCCCTGGGGATTTCGGGTTCTAAGGGGGGGCCCAGCCGTGCTGCAGTAGAAACGGCGGAAAATAACGAAGAAGCCAGTTTAGAGAATAACGAAGAAAGTCACCTGCCGAGATTTAGATGTAAGTTCCACTGTTAATTTTTTTTTTACCCCGGCCACCAATGTTTTTTTAACTTGGAGGGGAAACTGGTCACCAATGTCTTTTTTGAATGTGTAGGGGCCCTGGCCACCAATGTTTTTTAATTTGTGGGGGCCCTGGCCACCAATATTTTTTAACATTGGGGGGCCCCTGGCCATCAATGTTTTTTTTAAAAAACTTGTACAGGGGGGCCCTGACAATGTTTTTTTTTAACTTGTACAGAGGGCAGTGGCCATCAATATTTTTTTAACTTGTACCAGGAGGCCCTGCCCATCAGTGGGGACGGCAGGGCCCAGGGGCCTCAGAAAATGTTTGTCGTATGGGGTGATTTCTGATGGCAGCCCTTCTAAAGCCTATAGTAAACAGAAACAATCCACTGATTCACAATGCAAAAATGAAAAATTATTTCAGCTGATTCGTGGGTTGCGATATGCAAGGGCGTAATTGAGGTCAGGGCCATGGTCATCAATGCAAAGAACATTTTTTTCATATGGGCCCCATTCTATTTGTTGGCAGAGCCTTCTGCCCAGATGTGACTGGTGGGCTAAGAATTTGGGCTCTATGGAGGAAGGGCCCTGCTAACTTAGTGACATGGGACACCAAAATTATCTAATTGCACTCATCTTTAGTAGTGCCTTGCCCCAATTTCCCAGTTTCTCTAGCTGACTCATTCAATCCATAAGGGTAACTGTATGTAGCTCAAAAAGTAATTTCTACTCTAACTATTAAGTAATGGGGGGATTGGGGCTCTCATGTGTAGCTCACCCATCTGCTCATGCACTGTTGTGGACAGGCAGTAGATATGTCTTTGTATATAAGACAATAAGCTGCTGACTCACGAGTGGCACAGTTGGTAGGCAAGAGTACATCCAGCCTTAGTAAGAAAGCAGGTCAGGGAAAGAATGACGTTTAAGAGGCTTGGATCCAAATGAATAATTATCTGGTAGACAACAGACAGAAGAGGAAGCTGGATCAATAGTTGATTTCATTAGTTTGGGAATTATTGCTGCATGGCCATTGCTTGAGGGAATATTGCCAGAAGATAATTCAGTTTTCAGTGTGGCGTGAGGTGAGTGTTAAAGAAAGTGGAAACAACATGTGAAGAGGATGGAATCCAAAGGCCCCATAATAAGAAAGAAAGACAACATGAAAGCAAATAGATCATCCTGAGTAAAAATGCTAACAGATGTAAATGGTTAAAAGAATGGGTTATTTCTGGCCTCCACTATGGGGGTAAAATAATTTACAAAGGAACAATGAAAAAAAAAACACAACCCAGCCTATCAAAATCACTGCCCGAGGTGAATGATGCATGTAGCAATATACCCAAGCATACAGAATTGTGTATAACCAGTGACCACCATTACTGGAGGTTACTAGGAGTTAGATACATAGGGGCAAATTCACTAAGAATCGAAGTTGCGCCAGGCGCAACTTCGCCGCTCTTCGCCGCACTTCGCCAGGCGAATTTTCGCCAGCGCTCCGCAAATTCACTAAAATGCGAAGTTGCGCACAGGGGTAGCGTAAGTTTGCGAAGTTGCGCTAGCGTTGTTTCGCTATATAAAGCGAAGTTGCGCTAGCGAAGGCTAATTTGCATACGGCGCGAAATTCAAATTTCAATGGAGGAACACGTATCTGCACTACAAATGCCTACAAACAGGGGCACTCCACCAATGAGGCGAGTTGAGACACTCGCCTCAGGCGGCAGCGCCCCCCTGGTTACCAGGGGCGGCAAAAATGCCGCTACTGGTAACTAAGAGCCGAATTTCCGGTTTTCAACCCGGAAATTCGGCTCTTCTAGTGCAGAGAGCGCAATCGCGCTCTCTGCACTAGCGTCGTGCAGCGCCCCGACCCCCTCCTGCGCAGAAAATGTGAGCGCCGTGAGGAGGGGTCGGGGCGGCAACGGAAGGCCGCCTCAGGCGGCATAAAGGCGCGGATTGGCGCTGCCTACAAAACCTTCAAATCTGCAAATAAAAATTTTATTTTGCCCTACACATGTGCCCACTGTCTAGGTAAGTTGCCATGAGTCAGGAAAAGTAGGGGGGAGGAAGGGGAGCCCCAAAAATTTTTCGATCTTTTTCAGCCTATCAGCCATCATGTAGAAAACACACCAGCGTTTTTTGGGACTTAGAAAAAATTTTGACTTTTTTTGAAACAATCCCTATCTACTCTATTGCGCTTCGCCAGGTCTGAGGTGGCAAAGGAAGTCTAGCGTAAAAGGTAGCAATCGCTACACTGCGCAAGTTAGTGAATTTGCGTAGTTTCGTCGCTAGCGAAAATTCGCCTGGCGTAAGGTTGCAAAGTAACACTAGCGAAACTACGCCAGCGTTCGTTAGTGAATTTGCGCAGTAGCGAAAATGGCCAACGCTAGCGAAAAAACGCTAGCGTTCGGCGCTTCGCGCTTTAGTGAATTTGCCCCATAGTACTCACCAAATATAGGTTTTAGTATATTCAATTTGATTTGTTTGGGTAGTGGTCAAAGGGCATGAATATTTAAGATTTTGAAAAGGGAAGTTAGTGAAGCTATAAACCATACAGTAGCATTCATCTAAACAAAACTAAATTGGTTGTTGACCTTCCAAAAAATTTTTTCTGTTCATATTGTTCACCAGAAATAAAGACTTTTTTCAGCTGCTTTCCATTTTTTATTTATTACAGTTTTTACGAAATTGAAGTTTGAAGTTTAAAGGGATTCTGTTCTGATTTTTATTGTGTCGTTTTTATTTCTAAATTACATTCTTTACACTGCAAATAATTTACTCTACCATGTAAAATTTCATAAGGGCCGGAACAAGGGGTAGGCAGAGTAGGCACGCAAAGCTGGTGGGGCGCCAGGCACGCACATTCTCTGCTTCTCCTACCCCATAGTCCAGTCCCAGCTCTGCCCGACATGAGCGATCTCTCGCTCTAGCGCGTATCTTTGTTTTGCGCATGTGCACTTGTGTTTATCGAGCATGCACACTTGTGTTTTTTTGCACATGCGCACTCGTGTTTTTTCACGCATGTGCACTCTCATATTGGGCGCTTTGCCTGGCCAAGCTGCCTAGGGTGCCTGGCCGGGTTGGCCCAGCACTGCATTTCATTCCTAAAGGTTGCTTGAAAAAAATTATCCCATAAAACAACATATTATAAATAAGTGCAGAAGTGGTGGGGTAAGGGGGGTAGCAGGTGGGGGAGAGTGGGGGATACGGTAGAGGAGAGAGGGTTTACACATCGTTCCCAGGTTGGCGGCTCTCCAAGTACTGGGCCCATGGATACCACTCCAGCTCCCCCTCGTAGCTCCTGTCCAGGAGTTTATCTCTAATGGATTCCATTGCCCTGATCCAATTCACCTTGGTCTCCAATGTTTGCCGGCCTGGTATTTGAGGTTGTTTCCAGTTTGCCATTGATAGTGATCGTGCTGCTGTTAGGATGTGTGTGGCTAGATTATGACATTGTTTGGAACAAATGGCTCTGATTTTTATACCTAAGTGAAATGTGTGTGGGGTCGTCTGAATGGAATTTGCTACAAATTTGATATATTTCTCAGCAGCATCTGTAGAATATTAGCAACTATTGTATCAATTATAACAGATGCCTTTTAACTCAGGGATTCTGCTCAGCAGGGCCGAAGATAAGAAATGTATTATTTATTAACATAGAACAATTTACAGAGTAGGCAACCCCCCCTCCCAGAGCTGCTTTAGACATAAGACATAAGACATAAGAAGGTGAAATTAAACTTTACACTTCAAATTAGAAAAATAGCAACAAATAGAAATTAGAAAGTTATTGAAAAAAAAGTCTTCATTTCTGAAACATATATCTCAAAACAACTGACAAAAAGTGTTGGAAGGTGAACAATCTCTTTAATACCGATCTGATCTCTACCTTGCAGCTTAATAGATCTTTCTTTGTGGTCATCAACTATGTTGTATTGTTCCACCTTTCAAGCACATGTACTTCTGTTTTCTAGATCCAACCATACTTGTGAGCTTCAGGTTGTGAAGATCACAGCCACGGCACAGATTTCAGCAAAGAGATGGAGACTGACACCAACTTCCACGGTTTAAATGCAGCTTTGTTGGCTTTTATTTGGCACAATCTTCAGTCCACTGGATTCACAAAGGGGATAACATTCACTTAACATAAGCTTTAACAGTCCCAATTCACACCATCACTGGTGTACACTCATGTTTTCCTTTAGTCCTCACTGGCTTTTAGTGGACACAAATCCCAGAATCCTCTCTGGGCACACTTGAGACACTTATCTCCTGGGAGGGGTTTCTCTTTTTCTCTCCAGTTCTTTGGAGCTCTCTCCAACACAGGGAATCAATCTCTCTCTTCCCAGCTGCACACAAGCCCCTTCCTTCACTCATGGAGGTCCTCATGTGGCCCCTCACCCTCCTCCAGGAGGTATCCGGGGGTAAGAGCTCTGAGGTGTTGCTGCACACCTCCTTTTAACTACACTTAATTAGCTAATCACTTAGCTACCTACCTAGTTTAGGCAGCTACAAACCCTTACATGGTCAAGGAATGGAAGCCCGTCCTGCTCTCTTCCATTCACTCCAGGGGCCCAATATCCAGCTTTTCCTAAACCAGAATAGAATTAAACAGCATTACTTTCTGCAGCCACATAGGTTTTTCCCTGGAGTTTACATTTCACCAGCCTAATGCTGGTGCAATACACACTAAATCAATGTCTTTTCATAGACACCTCTTACAATGTGTATATGCACCTTCCCACTGTTCCATTCATTCAGAACAACAGTCAGAATAATCAGAACTTCCAGAAGTAAAGGTATGCTGCAATTTATTCCACATTTGCTAATAAACCATACACTTGGCAACAAAGCATTTGTCAGATGAAATTTTCTCACATGGTAGATCATTTGTGATCCAACAAGATCACTTAATGATCTGTTGAAAAGGCCACTGATCTGGCATACATGGCCAGAAATTCAGCAGCACCATTTCATAATGTGGAAAAGTTCCATGTGTAATCAAGAAGGCCAGGTAAAACACTCAGAGCAACGGACAATGTATATTCTGTTGACTGTAAAAGGCACATTTATCAAGGGTCGAATTTCAAATTCATATGAGTTTTTAAAACTCACATAAACTCACATAAATTCGATATTGGACCAAAATGTATTAATAAAATCAAATTTTTTCAACTTGGACGAATTGAAACGACCCGATAACTAAAATCGAATTAGATTTGAATCATAAAAACTCAATTTGAACTAAAAAATGTGATTCAGGATGTCAGGAAGGCTGCAAACATCACTACATTGGTCCCTGGACCTCTCCCATTGACTTATACAATAATTTGTCAGGTTTTAGGTGGCAAATCGTCAAATTTGAGTTCTTAAAGGACCAGAGTATGAAAAATCTTGAAATTCAAATTAAAAACTTGAATCGAGTTTGGATAATTCACAATTCAAATTTGAGAGTTTTGACAAAAAAAATTAGAAAATTCAAATTTGAATTTTTCACTTCAACCCTTAATAAATCTGCCTCTAAATGTCCTGTTGCCTGTGGAATAATAATGTACTTGAATCCATTGTCCATTCATCCTACTTGTTTGGTTTGTGAACAGTGTATCTTTTTTTTCCAGAAGAATGTATCTTTTCTTCCTACAACTTGGTAAATGTTTGTTTATGCTGGAAGATGGAGGAGACGTGCTACCACTGCACAGTCAGGGTGAATGATTGCCAGGATTTCTAATTAGGTACAAGGCACGGCTAAGCCTTTTTTTTTTTTAGAAACGACGTGCTCAGATTTTGCCATTAGTTGCTAACTACTATTTTCAAATTTCAAATTTCAACCAGGAGAAAAGACCTGACCTTCAAACAGAGGAAGAAAAATATGCAGTTCAGTTTTGGACCTATAGCTAATTCTAGAGCCACAGTAGAACACACTGTTTCATATCAAACATAAGATTTACTTGCTTAAAGACATAAAGGTAGTCATTAGAAATGATATCAACACATGAACAAACTACCCAGGACATACCAGTAAATTTAGGTAACCCTATTATTAAAACTATTTCATAACTTTAGCCACATGAAAAAAATCATGACTGTGGAGTCCTGCTCTAAGATTTGTAATATCCTTGGTTACCCAAAGATTTGTAATATCTTGAAGAAATAAAAGATGACAGCATAAAAAGAGAAATTCGCTTTTCAAGAATAAATCAGTTAGCCCTAAATTAGTGAAAAAAAACACAATTTTCTACCCAGGATCTTTCTTTTCTGCCAAGAATCTATATCTAGGTCTGAATATGTGACTAAAACGTTGATTTAGCACAATAAAAAGGATTTTTTATTTTTAAAACAAGTCCTGTGAGTGTTGAGTTATTGCTGTCTATGTGTGTGTATGTGAATGACAGGCATCATGCATAGGTGTCGGCCCTTTCTCCACTAGCTATATATATTTAAATACAATAACACCTGTTGGTTCCTCCAACTGCAGAGAAACACCAGAAACCTGTGCTGCCTTTCATTAATTTTAACGGCAACAGCCTGACCTGTACAGGATGTTTGGGGTTTCTTAATACTAAAATGTGTATTTCCAGGCTGAAAAAAGCCTGTACCATTGCTGAATAATAATAATAGCACCAGGAAATTTTTAAATGGTGTATTTATGTCATGCCATGGTTGCTCTTGGTAATACTTGTGTTTCTGTAACACCTCATGACCTGCTTACTGCACTATGCAGAAAATGGACTCAGTTGCTATGGCAACCTTCACATGACAAAGACTAGGATAATTCAAAATCAGTAAGCTCTTTCCAGGTTAATTATATACAGCAGATATAGCAGATTTAGATTTGAATCAGAGCCTGGCGTGCCCAGTTCACAGAAAACCATACTGTTGTTCTACTTTTCGAATCTCCATGGCAACCCACTACCATTAATTCTGTACACTTGGAAAGTTCTGATATTAGTATTCTATAAAATATTCTCCCACAACCTCACAGCCCTTGTTTAGAATATTATATTACAATTATTATGACATGGGGCGTTTCTGCCATTAAGCAAGGTTAGCACCTTGCCTCAGACGGCAGCTCCCCAGCAGTTGCCAGGGGCGTCAAAAAAGCCGTTCCTGGTAACTTTTAGAGCCGAATTCCCGGTTAATAACCAATGCATGGCCAAAATGGGTGAAACTCCACTCATTCTGGAACTATGTGACCTCAGCTTCAGCTCTGCTGTGTGTGTGCACACAGGCTGATCCTATTCAAATCAATGGAGCAGAGAGCAGGTCTTCTTCTCTCAGCCTGCAAAAAATACCCAGGCTGACAGCAGCTGAGCCTTCAGCCTGTGTGCCCACAGCCACGTATGCCAAGTAAATACAGTCAGAATCAGGGCCACCATTAGGGGGCACTGGGGGACAATCGTCCTGGTTCCTTTTAAGTGTTAAGGGGGCCCGGGCTGTGCTGCACTTCCTGGATTAACCAGGTCCCCCTTAATTTGGCAAAGCTGGTGAAGGAGGAGCTGAAGCAATGAAGTAGAAGCCGAAGCTACCGAAGTAGGAGCCAAAGCTGATGAAGTAGCTGAGGGAGCCAAAGTTGACAAAGTTGACAAAAGAAGCTGAAGAATGTAAGAAAACTTGAAAAGTATATTCCACTGAAAAACAATGGGTTTTTTTGGCCACTAATATTTAAAAAAAAACTTTTATGGGGAACCCTATCCACCAATGTTTTTTTTGTAACTTTGGGTGGAGGGCTGGCCACCAATTTTCTTTTTTTTACTTGTGACTTAGGGCACTGGTGCCCAGAAAATGTTGTTCAGGTCTCCACAAATTCTGATGGATAACGGAATCCTAAACTTGTGTGTGTGCGCTTTATAAACTAGCAATAAATTATATCAAAGATATATGTCCCAAGGCTTTTCATTAGTTAAAACATTTATTTTGTTGCATTAAAATTACGATACATACTGACCCCACATGGCCCACCTATGTATCATAATTTTAATGCAACTAAATAAATATTTTGTTTTGTTTTAACTAATGAAAAGCCTTGGGACATATATCTTTGATATAATTTATTGCTAGTTTATAAAGCGCACACACACATTGCCTATGGAACTGGGGCAAGTCCCTTTGGCTTGATGGAGGATATACAGAAATCAGATATGGATTCCCGACTAAATATGGATATATGCTTTATAAACTACCTGTACCATAGGCCATGGCTTTCCTGCAAATAAGTGGATTCCCACTATTAGTTATTCTCAATTGAATATGCCCTGTTGGACTCCATGGTATGTGTATGTATGTATTATTTAGCTAGATTTTGTTCTTTTTAATAACACTCTCATAAAACAAAAGGAAAAAAAGAGTTGGGCAATACATTAAGTTAGAAATAATACATTTTATTTATTGATATTCAGAAGTACATTGGTCTTATTGTACCTTTTCCTATTACCGGTACTACGTTTCCATAATGGATATTGTATTCTGTGCTTACCTGATAAAGTACACAACATTTATATTATTTCATACCTATGAAGAATTAAAATCCCAGTAAAACAATGAAAAAAAAAAAAAGAATGATACACTTCCCACTGACGTCTATAGAATCTTGTATTTTAGGTTACTGAACATTACGGGGCAAATTTACTTATGGTCGAATATCGAGGGTTAATTAACCCTCGATATTCGACTGCCGAATTGAAATCCTTCGACTTCGAATATCGAAGTCGAAGGATTTAGCACATTTCCTACGATCGTACAATCGAAGGAAAAATCATTCGATCGAATGATTAAATCCTTCGAATCAATTTTTCATCGAGCTTAAAAAGATAGCAAAGCCTATGGGGACCTTCCCCATAGGCTAACATTGACTTCAGTAGCTTTTAGGTGGCGAACTAGGGGATCGAGTTTTTTTTTAAAGAGACAGTACTTCGACTATCGAATGGTCGAACGATTTTTAGTTTGAATCGTTCGATTCGAAGTCGAAGGTCGAAGTAGCCAAAAAAAACATTCGAAATTCGAAGTTTTTTTTCCTCTATTCCTTCACTCGAGCTAAGGAAATGGGCGCCTACAAGTTTGAGTTTTAAAATTTAAAAAAAAGTACATGTTCAGCTAAATGCTAGGTACTTTGTCATATACATTACAATTATTCATTGATCAAAATCACAATATATTCTAATATTTTTATATATACATGCTCCTGGGAAGACTTATCATCTTAACAGGATAACATTTAAACAGAACAGCAGATTGCAAAGCTCTACTACTGTCTGCAACTTGTCTAAATACAAGATAATCCAACCTCAAGAGATAAAGGTGTCATCATTCGGGGTTATCTGTGTAGCACTGGTAGGCTGAAAGAGTAACAAAGCAGGCTCTTGTTCTGAACAGATCTAGCATTTGACCACATACCAAAAAGTAATTTTTACCCAGTTTTATGTCCAACATGGATAAAGATGTCTTTCTACACCAAGCTAGCACACGGAGATTTTTATGACATTTTGGGATATTGCATAAAAATGCTGTTATTTGCCGCATTTATCCCACACAATGTTTTATGAACAACGGCGAATTGGTAAAATTAATAATTAAAAAAAAACTCATGCTGGTATTAGCCCCTCAACGTTCATCTTATAATGCCGCTAGATATACCACTACGCTGTCAGGGTCGACTGGAGGGCCCGGGGCCCACTGGGGCTTCTGTCCAAGAGCCCCCTCCATCCTCCTTTGCTGAGCCGGCATGCTACGCTGAGTGTGTGAGCATGCACGCACAATGGTTTTGCCCTTTGTTGGGCAGTCGCAGCAGGAAGAAGGTGCGGATCTGTTTTTGCCGTTTGTCGGGCAGTCGCGGCAGGAAGAAGGTGTGGATCTGGGACGGTGGGGCCCTCAAGAGCCAGGGGCCCACTGGGTTTTTTCCTGGTGTCCGCCTGCCCAGTTCGACACTGTACACTTTTGAAGCACAGCTAAAGGGAAACACCTTGCTTGCTTCACATTTTCTTCCCCCATCTAGCATACTTTCAATGCCCTTCTAGCAACTGCCCTGGTGGGCTCCTCATCTTGCCACTGTCCTTTCACTGCCCTTCCAAACCACCCAGTATATGGTGGTTGTCGATCTAGACACTGGCTCTTAGACCATACAGTTTCCAGTATGGCCCATTAAGATCAGCTGCTTTCTCATCTTGGAAGTAGCAATTACAGCAGTAGCAATAATGCCTCTCTATAAAAAAATGAAAATATTTCCAACTCATATCCCCTTGTCTGGGCAGTGGCGTAACTATTGAATAAGGGCCAGCACCCCCGCAGGACCCCCCGGCAGATCACGGCCCGATGTAGCCTGCTGCAGTCACAAAGAAAATCAGCGGGAGGGGGGGGCGGGCCCCGTCCCCACCTAGTTACGTTACTGTGTCTGGGGGAGTGAAGCTAGGAATGGAATTAGCAAGCAATAACATAGGTGCACTCAGGGGCGTAACTATGGAGAAAGCATACAGTCACTGCTGGGAACTAGGAGTATAGGGAGCTTGGTGGGCACTGACTGATTAGCAATTCAGCAGTTATTATTGAAACATTTCATATTCCTAAAGTTTAAGGGGTCCTATAATGATTTGTTTTGGGGCTTAGTAACATGTCATTTTGCCAATGGGTATGCTCCATAATAAAAATTTAGCCACTATGATTACTATGTCTAGTACCTTGCTGTCTGCAGTTCTAGGTTCACTTGCCTAAAACTAATGCCACATGGGGCAAAAAATCGTGAAAATCTGATTTTTTCCCGCAAAGCCAATTTTCAGGAAAATGTAATTAAAAATAAGCGTAAAAAAACCCAAGCAGAATTGAGTTTGCAGCAGAAAATGTTGAGATAAAATCAGACTTTGATAAATAACCCTCTAAGGGCAGAGACACACGGACAGATTCAGGATTCTGGTGAAAGAGATAACGTTTTAGAGTGCCACAATTCTCTCTGATGGGACAAAACCTATTAGGATCCAATGTGCAATGAGCCTAAGGGTAATGGCAGTTTGGAAGTTTCCTCATGAGGCAACTTTAGGCTATAAAGTGCCATGTATGTTTTCCCATCGGTGATTTACATTATTGCAAATGGCAAAGCATTTCAGGGAGTTTTATTACCTGCTGTAGTGCAAATTCCAATGTGGGTGATAAATCTCCCCATGTGCAATTATACTAAAAGGGATATTAGACATTTTCTATCATTCTTTTTTTATTAATTAAACTTTATTTAAAGCAGAACTTTCCCCAAAAAAATTTTTTGAGGATGAAAGAAGATAAGTCATTCTAAGTAACTTTCCAAGATAAATTTGTTAAATATTTAGGGGGTTATTAACTAAAACTAGACTTTTTTCCCATAATTTGAATAAAACAAAGTTGACCTTACTCCCATTCACGAATTTGGCTAATTTACTAATAATCCAGGTCGATTTAATTGGATTGAAAAACTCGATAAAAAATTGGCGAATTTGGCACCCGAAAAACAAATTATTCGAGATTTCAAGATAAAACCAGCATCAAACACCTGAAAAGACCCGAAAATCGTGAGGGCAAAAGCCATCTTCACATGGTTAATCGGACCTCTACCATTGACTTTTTGTGATGAAAGTCACATGATTTTAAGGATTCAGATTTGACCTTGCATGAGGATTTGGATGAATCCGAATCATGGTAGAAAAGGCTGAATCTTGGATTTGGTGCATTTCTAGGTTTTAATGTTATTTATAAATGTATTAGCTATCAAAATCTGTGTTTGTTAATCCATTTCTGTTTTTTGGTCCTTAAAAAGTCAGTCCCCTTTTCGCTCATTACACATTAATCAGTGTTGGACTGGGGGGGCCAAGGGCCCACCGGGGCTTCTGTCTCTGGGCCCCCCCTGAGGACCCTGAGGTAACACTCTTCTCTCCCCCTCCTTTCTGTGTGCGCACTTGTGCATGTGCTTCAGCGCACAAACTGTCTGGATGTGGCAAAAAACTACATGCGATATTGGGCATGCGTGCCCGCTGACGCGCATGTGCACTTGGTTGTCGGAAGGTTTTCAACCCGGAAATTCGGCTCTTCTAGTGCAGAGAGCGCAATTGCAATTGCACTCTCTGCATTGCAAACGCCGACTCAGGTGCCTTTAACTCAAGAAACGCCTCTGGCTCCATGGTTCCCTTTGCCACCTGCGTCACTAAATATAGCAAAGACTTGCACCTAAAGTATTGGGCGCAGATGTCACTTGCATGGTAAGCACCACAAATGTTGCCAGTGAACATCAGAAATTACACCAGCAGACTTTGAAAAGTGCACGTGCATTTGCTTCCATTTTGGCAAATCCGTTGCATTTTCAGTAGGCACAGTGCAATGGCATCAATATAGTCACCCATTTACTTCTGCAATGATGATGAAATTCTGGGGGTAAATGGGGCATTGTCAGAAAAAACATGGTGATTGCACGTAATATTGCAATTTACGTTTATGTACAGTAAGTGTATGCACCCTAATATATAAATAGGTTGGTGGTGCAGTCGGATAGGAGAGATTGGATGAATTGCTGGACCTTACCAGTCTCTACAAAAGACATACTATGAGGAAAAGAAGAGTAAAATAAATATAGAAGCAACAGATATGGAAAACAAATGAAAATGAGTCATGTTAAAAGCGTGTGGCAGCCTGCCCTCTGCTGGACTTTTGAAGAACAAGAGATTCTAAGCACATTCAGGATTGTTAGTAGATAAATATAAAAAAAATCAAGATTGTGCTTGTAAAAGCCTCTGGTCTATGGCTGCACTGAATATATTATATACACTGGGCCCTAAATTCACCACGAGACGAGCAATACTGAGTGTTAACAATACTGTGGTGCTCTATATTACAAAACATTAGGGGGCACATTTACTAAGCTCGAGTGAAGGATTCGAAGTAAAAAAAACGTAGAATTTCGAAGTATTTTTTTGTGTACTTCGGCTATCGAATAGACTAATACGACCTTCGACTACGACCTTCCCCATCAGTTTTCTAAGCTTTTTTGATCGTTCGATTCGAAGGATTTCATTGTTCAATCGAACGATTTTTTCTTTGATCGTTCGATCGTAGGATTTGCGGTAATTCCTTCGAATTCGATATTTGAATTCGTATGGATTTTACTTCGAGGGTCGAATTAGAGGGTTTATTAACCCTCGATATTCGACCCTTAGTAAATGTGCCCCTAAGCATTTCCATTTAATTTGTAACAATGTACGATAAGCAAAGATTCAATTGTAACTATTTAAGATAAACAAGTCTTTGGGGGGAACTGAGACTAGCAACCTAAAGGGCAATCACTTTCATTAGCAAAACTGTAATAACATATAAAACATGGTCCCAAAACACGAAAAATATGTTCAAACTTTCATAGCCTGCCCAATTGTGTAAAATTGACATGGTAATTAGGGGGTGTATTCACAAAATGGTCATGGTCAAAGAATTTTCACCCCACTGAGCGCAGCTGATCATTTTGCCCCTCTTTAAATTTTTTCAAATGTTGGGAGTTATGCAGTTGCAGATTGCCTTAATACCATTCTATATATCATAATTTAAGGTGAAATAAATCTTAATAGTAGGAATACACCAAAGCCACTATTTTGGATTCGGCCGAGCCCCCGAATCGTTTGCAAAAGATTCGGCCTAATACCGAACCAAATCCTAATTTGCATATGCAAATTAGGGATGGAAAAAGGAAAACATTTTTTACTTCCTTGTTTTGTGACAGAAAGTCACACGATTTTCCTCCACACCCCTAATTTGCATATGCAATTTAGGATTCTGATTCGGTTCGGCTGGGCAGAAGGATTCGGTCGAATCCAAATCCTGCTGAAATCCTGGATTAAAAAGCATTAAAAAGTTCAGAATCCACTTGCGTGCAGGCACTTGCAGCAAAGAGGAGGTCATGTTGAAAATTGCTGCTTTTGCATTGTATATGCCTGCATGTAAGCGGATGCTGCACTCTTCAGTACAGATTAATGGAGCTGGAAAGGGGAGCGGAGGGTTGAGAGCAGCAGAACTAACGCTTCATGTGCCCTAAATTAAAGAGAATAAAGTGGGCCACTTCAAAATGCCAAGGGCTGATGGAAAGCAGTACATACTGTAGATGTGTGCTCCACCCACTGTGTGCTCATAGAGATCACAAGAAAGCCAGATTTAATGTGTAGATTTGCTGGGAACTCTGGACTTCAAGAACACAGGAGGACAATAGAGTCATAGACTTAATCCACCAACTGCCCAACCCTAATTCTCAGTTTATGTTGACAGCAGTGCGAAACGGATTGGTACCAGTTAAATAGACTTCCAAACAAGGAGTTTCACTGGTAGAAGGTAAGAAATATTACTTAGAATGCAAAACTGTCCTGGAAGATGTAACTATAACCTGCACATATATAAACAGCATAATAGATTAAACAGGGATGTAACCCACTGTGGCTAATACATGCCTAAAGCTATCCTGGTGACACTAGTGAATACTGAAGTCAACACTGGTCAGTGGCCATTTGGATACTGCAATTAGTGATACACCAAATTTATAAATGTTTTATAAAATACTTTTCACTTAGTCATTTGATGTAACTAACATCTCTAGGGTTTGTTTACAATTTATTTCAAAAAGCACTATTTGGATATATTTTACATATTGTATTAAGGAAGATATTGTGTGAATTGGTTTAACATTCAGCCACTAGGTAGCGCCAGACTGTAGGCATAAAGATAGTGTTTAGGAATTTTTACCTACCCTACCATTATATCCATAAAATATTTATGATATCATGGAGAGGCTACAGATTACACATGCAACTCCAAATCCCTCAGTACTTCAAACCGGATACATTACACTTCATCGTATAAATTGTCTGCTGATAATGTTACGTGTCTGACAGGAACCTTACACTGGATCAGGCCAGAGCCAAAGTTTAGTTGACTGTGGAACCTGATATAAACTTGAACTTGAAACTTGAACCCCCCTTTGGTGATATCACCTGCATGTCAATCCAGCAACATGTCCTGTACCCCAGCATTGCAGTCTCTTTGCAAAGTCTACTGAACTGCTGTCAATAAACGGGGCAGTGATTACTGCACTCTTCTTAGAGGAAAAAAACATGGCGGTCGAGTGGAAGCTGCTTTAAACGCTCTGTCTAAAGCTCAGAGAAACAAAAATGCAGGACGTATTACTGGAAAACTCAGATGTCAGCATACAGCTCATAAACTGTAACAAGCAGTTTAGGGCATTTTCATCTACAGTCTGTACACGGTGGCAAACTAGCAATTTGTTGCAAGTTATAGCACACAAGTGCCCACCCAAGGAATAGCTTATGCCTGATCAATGACAGGTGAAACATGGATTCCAGTGCAACGATAGCACTGGGGCTTCACCTTATTCCCAAGTCATATTTAATAGGTGCAGTATTTAGCCAGTATTTAGCCATCAATAGGACATTGGATATTGTTTTCTCCTGCTGGAATCAGCCAATTAGTGCAGGTGAATGTTGTCAGCGACTGATAGCATGAGTGTGTTGTGGTTGGTTGAGAAACCTTTGTACTGGTATTCTGAAACAATTGCTATTTCTTTCAAGTCTGTTATTCAATCCACTGCCTAGCTGCTAGGATAAATGTGTCCCCAGCTTCTAGACAACAGGCATCACACTCACTTGAACATATTATAGTGTGATCAACACACTGTTGATGAAGGAACACTGAGATGCTGATGTTGATTGATGTCTTGGGATAGGCACCCTAAACACCACTCCCAGCATTACTCAATCAGTTCATCTTATATAGGGATGTCTGATACAGTGGCGCAACTAGAGTACACCAGGCCCCCCTGCAAAAATAATCTTCAGAGGGGCCCGGCACACTGCAAGCCCCAACTGAACACCTGCCCGGCCTCCCACATCCCACCCTGTGCCTGCCCACACCTGACCCTCCCTATCCACACCCCTCCCCAACCCACACAGCCAAAGGTAAGAAAACCACTGGGGGCAGTATACACGTAAATTTAAAGGTTACACACCCTGTGGTAAGAACCCCCCTGCAACCACTGGGTCTGCTTTCTCTATAGTTCTGCCCCTTGACTGAAATGCAAAATATTGACTTGTGACAGGTATTTTTGTTTTTAATTATTTTTACACTGCTGCAATTTAACATATTCAAACTAATTTAAATATATCTATGAGTGTAAATGCCATAATTGCCCAACAGAAATCCAATTAGGAAGCTTTGAAAATCTGTGCACCCACTGATCAACCAGAGAATGGGAACATACAGTAGGCTGTTATGAGTTCTGAGCACCTAATGATCAAATAGTGTTGGCTGCCTGGGTTGCCAGTTATCATGGTGTCAGACTGTCCAGTCATTAGATCTTTACACTTTTTGTGTCAGTGCCCCCTCAGCTGGTTACATATCCAGTATTGACCTTAATTAACTTTATCAGCCATTAAAAAGGTTAATTATATCTGAGCTACGAAGAATATGCATTGCAACTTCAGGTAAATGTCTCATGACAATAAATCAATGAAAGTGGCTATTCAATTGGATAGCACCCAGTGACCTATTTGTTAAAGACATGCATGACAAAAGTCTTATATCTTCTGTGAGTAACACCATAATGTCAGTACACTTACACAATCCTGCCTCTCCCGCCTGAGATTGTCCAACATCTTGCAACTTTGCTGGCATAGACAAATAGACGTGAGTAACCTGATCAGTTCTAAGCCCTTTTTCACACAAACCAGATTCTAAGTCAGGCCTCCAACTACAGTAGATGCTGGGTTGCAATGATTAGACTACCATTCTATGGAACTTAAATTGTACCAGGGGTACAAAGAATTAACTCACCACAGAAAGAAATCGCAGTGCGAAGAGGCCATCACACAGGCACTTATATGCAGGGATTCACAAGCAGAATATAGTTTTAGTCTAAACAATTTGAATAATGAAAGTTAATTATATTGTTTGTTAAACTGTTGTACATTTACACTTTTATTTTTTATCTCTAATATCTCTAATATTTTTTCTTAGTTGGTATCATGAAGTATTTTTTTTTTAAAAATTCAGAAAAGTTCTTTGATATTGACTTTGTGTTCTTGAGAGATAAAAGCTTATTGATGTTCCATTGCACATTTGTGAATTAGTTATAGAGGTGCCTACTGCACTGCATTCACTTAAAGGGATACTGTCAAGGGAAGAAAAAGTTTTTTTTAAAACACATTAGTTAATAGTGTTGCTCCAGCAGGCGTTGTTTCTCAAAAGAGCAAACAGATTTTTTATATTTAACTTTAAAATCTGACATGGGGCTTGACATATTGCCAGTTTCCCAAGTGCCTCCAGTCATGTGATTTACCCTCTGATAAACTTCAGTCACTCATTACTGCTGTACTGCAAGTTGGAGTGATATCCCCTCCTCCCCCAGCAGCCTAACAGAACAATTGGAAGGTAACCAGATAGCAGTTCCCTAACACAAGATAACAGCTGCCTGGTAGATCTTTGAACAACACTCAATAGTAAAATCCATGTCCCACTTCGACACATTCAGTTACATTGAGTAGGAGAAACAACAGCCAGCCAGAAAGCAGTTCCATCCTAAAGTGCTGAAAGTGCTCTTTCTGAAAGCACATGAACAGGTAAAATGACCTGAGATGGCTTCCTACACACCAATATTACAACTAAATAAAAATAAACTTGCTGATCAGAAATAAAATGTTTTATTTTATAGTGAATTATTTGCAGTGTAAACAGTGTAATTTAATAATAAAAACTACATCGTAAAAATCATGACAGAATCCCTTTCAATTGCTTCACAACAAATAAATCCCATGTTATACTTTTACCATTAGGCATTACATAATTAGGCTTTGGGGTGAAAAAGATAAAGATATTACACATTTAATGACTAAGAATTTTTATTGTGACTGTGTATGTGGCTGGGTGTGACTGGCGCCTTACGGCATTTGTAAGCAAATATGGCTTAGTGCAAACTAACTCACTAAGCACCTCTTGCATTTGTTGCCGCAGGGCCTATTTCTTGGAATACATGCTTAGTATTCACTCATTTTTTTCTGAAAAAGCAGAGGGAGGGAAAACAGTGCTGGTGACAAAGTGAGCTATTGAGAAACTGCAAGGGGGAAAAGGGGAAAAAATGTGCTTTAACTTAAGGGGTTATTTACTAAACTCTGAATGCCGAAACCCTGAAAAAATTGTGTTTTTTTAGTATAAAATTCGAATTTATAGTGAAAAAAAAAATCAAAATTTTTTGGAATTTATTATACCCCGAGGATGGGAAAAGTCAGAATCCGAAAATCCGGCATCTCAAACCTGCCGAAGTTGCATATGTCAATGGGAGAAGTCCCAAAATTTTTTTGATCTGCACTGGGTTTCGTGCAATAATCCAAAGTTTTCGGGGTTTCCTGGCCAAAAATCAAAAAAAAAGGAGTTTTCGCGTGGAAATTCCGAAAAATTCTTATTTTTCAATATTTTTTTGGTTTTTTTCCTCGCAAACAAAATTTTTGGGAAAGTCTATTAATAAATAAGGTGAAAAAACCGTGCTCATTTGGTCTGTTTTTTTCCAGAAAATATTGAGATAAATTCGGACATTGATAAATAAACCCCAAAGTGTTTGCTCCAATCTGAAATTCAATTAAAACATTTTCAGTGGCACCATAACAATTCTTTTTACAGTTTACCTGGTTCCTGGTGTTTTTCCTGTCCTATAAACCTCCTCCTGAAACTCAGGCTATGAATGAATACACCTAGGAGATCTTACAGTAACTAAAAGCATTATTATGAAGTCCCCTAAAAGAATTTAATATTTCTTTATGCAAAAAATATTACATTATCACAGTACAAACAAAATTACCTTTGCAGAACCCATATGCCAACACTTGGTCTAACCAACACTCTGGAGTTGACCAGTTGCTATAAATAATAAAAGTCATTACAGTGAACAGTTTGGCCTTCATAAATGCAATTACAAATATAAAAAAATTGGTGTCAGTAAGTTTACTTACCAAATCAAAGCCACTCATTGTAAGTGAGTGCTACACTTTACATTGGCACACCAAATATGTAGTGCATTTAAATCTTTAGTCACCCAGCAAACAGTGTGACTGGGCAGCAACACTATGGGGCAGATTTATTAAGTGTCGAATTGAAAATTTGAATTCAAATTTTTTGAATTTTTTTATGCTCAAAACTCTAAAATCTGAATTGTGAATTATCCAAATTCGATTCAAGTTTTAATTCAAATTTCGAGATTTATCATACTCTGGCCCTTTAAGAATTCAAATTTGACTATTCGCCACCTCAAACCAGCCGAGTTCATGTATAAGTCAAAGGGAGAGGTCCAGGGACCAATTTGGACATGTTAGTTGCCTTCTTGACATTGAAGTTTTTTTCTGAGAAAAAACTGTAATCGCATTTAGTCTAATTCGATTCAAATTCAATTTTTTAAGTCGGTAAAATTTGTGCAAGTTTTAGATATTCAATTTTTTTAAAAATAACACCCCTATTGAATTTCGAGTATATCTCAATTGGAAATTCTACCTTTAATAAATGTGCCTCTAGGTTGCACTTACCCTTAACTCTAAGGAACACCTAACAGGTGTTTCTTATTTTCTGGGACTTAAAAGCTCTTAGCTTTTCTCAGTAACAGAGTGAAACCATCATGTTTCTTACAGATCATAAGAACCTCAAGTACATTTCTCAAGCTAAAAAACGGACTCCTTATCAGGCTTGCCAGATACTCTCCTTCTCTATTCTGTTTATCAATTTTGCAATGTCCTTCCATCAAGAAAAGTCATTTTCACCTCCTGAAAGAAGTAGTGCTTCTGTGTAATTTTCTGCTCCAGAGACCATCAAACTCAAAGTTTTCAATCCCTGATTGTTCAGGCTTTTATATGAGCAAATTGCTATACTTTCTAGTCTCAAGAAAACTGCAGACCTGCGTCAATGCTATTTTTGTTAGACTTCCCTGTCTCAGGATATGCTATTGCCTGCACAGTGTCCAAACTAGGACTTCTCATGCCTTAGCCTATGTTTTACTTCAGCCACTTTTTATTGCCAACATCCAAGGCATTTTCTTGCATTGATTTGGTTCTTTTCAAGTCATGTAGCATGACAACCATTCGTGCCGTGGATGATAAATTCTCCAATATGGTACACTATATTCCTCATAAGATAGTGCCCTCTTAACTTAACTCTGTTACTTTTTTTTGTTGCAAAAGTCTTAGTCCCCCAGCAAAGACAGGTCTGCTAATCAGCTGCCTTGTCTTACATTGTTTTAACAGTCTGAGCTACAATACAGAGAGCCGAAAGGGAAAGACAAACACTGCTTTCAATACCTATACAAATAACATAAACAATTTGAAAATTTATAATGAATGTATATTGCAAAGTTGCTTCTAATTATGTTTTCTTTTATTAGGTAAAGATATTTTTTGGTTGTCACTCCCTTTAAAGCAATTTTCTATTTGCATGTAATTATAGTTTTCTTTCTATACTTCCTCCCAAGGCAAACTAATCAACTCATACAGTTTCCAATACCACCTACATGCTGACAATACTCAAATCTCTTCTCTCCTGATCTCAACCCCTTAACTGGGGTCTCTTCCTGTCTGTCTGCTATCTCTACTTGGATGCCACAACACTACCTTAAATGAAACATCTCTAAAATAAAAATGGTTATCTTTCCCCAACTAACACCCATAACATCCAAGAAGTATATCTTAGTTAACAATTCCTCTATCACCCCCTCTCCCAGGCCTGGTACCTTGGGGTTTTCCTAAATTCTGCCTTGTCCTTCACTCCTCATATCCAATTTAAAACATGTCACTTTCACCTAAGGAACATATCCAAAATACAATCATTTATCACCCAATATGCAGCCAAAATTCATATCCACTCTCTCATCATATGACATCTAGACTACTGTAACTTTCCATTAATTGGCCTTCCCCACCAGAGACTGTCACATCTTCAGTCCATAATGGATACTGCATAGCTGCAATGCTTATACACCTCAGCAACCGCACCTGCTCTGCCATTTCCTGCACTGGTTTCTACTTCGTTCCAGAATAAAAATCGAACTATGACCCTTGCATTCAAAGTAATTCATAACTCTGCCCCACCCTACATCTCTGAACTTATCTCTAGATACTCACCCAATTGATCATTATGCTCCTTTACTGACCTGCGCCTCAACTCCTCTCTCATTACCTCACATGCTCATATTCAAGACTTTCCTTCTCTGGAATTCTCTCCCACGGTCTGTCCAACTTTCTCCCAACTAAATCACATTTATTCAGAAAAGCCTGTCCTCATTCTGTTTAGCTTCCAAATGCAATGTGGTGGGTATATGTTTTAAAAGCCAGTTGTGTAGAGCAGATGTGCTGATCCATTACACTACATCTCCTGGTGATGGGAAGATGCAATGATCTCATCCATTACAGGGCTTTTAGGAGAGAGCATTTTTAATGATTCAAGATGTACCTTTTTTTATCCAAATAGTTACATAGTTATATAGTTAAATTGGGTTGAAAAAAGACCATCAAGTTCAACACCTCCAAATAAAACCCAACATCCATACACACACCCCTTCATACCTTCACATAAATTATATATACCCATATCTATACGAACTATAGAGTTTAGTATCACAATAGCCTTTGATGTCTGTCCAAGAAATCTTCCGAGCCACTCATCAGCCATCACAACATCACCCTGCAGTGCATTCCACAACCTCCCTGTCCTCACTGTAAAGAACCACCTACACTGCTTCAAATAAAAGTTCTTTTCTTCTAGTCTAAAGGGGTGGCCTCTGGTGCGGTGATCCTCTTTATGGGTAAAAAGTAGAGATGTCGCGAACTGTTCGCCGGCGAACTTGTTCGCGCGAACATCGGGTGTTCGCGCTCGCCGGAAGTTCGCGAACGTCGCGTGACGTTCGCCATTTTGGGTTCGCCATTGTTGGCGCTTTTTTTTGCCCTCTCACCCCAGACCAGCAGGTACATGGCAGCCAATCAGGAAGCTCTCCCCTGGACCACTCCCCTTCCCTATAAAAACCGAAGCCCTGCAGCGTTTTTTCACTCTGCCTGTGTGTGCTGAAGAGATAGTGTAGGGAGAGAGCTGCTGCCTGTTAGTGATTTCAGGGACAGTTGAAAGTTTGCTGGCTAGTAATCGTTTTGATACTGCTCTGTTATTGGAGGGACAGAAGTCTGCAGGGGTTTGAGGGACATTTAAGCTTAGGTAGCTTTGCTGGCTAGTAATCTACCTTCTACTGCAGTGCTCTGTATGTAGCTGCAGTGGGCAGCTGTCCTGCTTCTGATCTCATCTGCTGACTGCTGCAATAACAGTAGTCCTTGTAAGGACTGCTTTTATTTTTTTTTTTGTTGTTTTACTACTACTACTACTACTACTATAAGAGCCCAGTGCTATTAGTCTAGCAGTGTTGGGGAGTGGGACTGGTGTGCTAATCTGCTGCTCCTAGTAGTTCAGCAGCACCAACTTTAATTTTTTTTTTTAATATTCATTTTTTTTTTATTTTACTTTTTTTATTTTACTACCGCTGTAGTAGTGTATAAATTGACCTTTTAGGCATTATTTGCCCTGTAGGCATTATTTGCACACTGTTTTCTTCAACCCGCCATCTAGCTGTGTGACCTTGTTCACATTCTGTCTAAATATCCATAATATTACCGTCTCCAGAAAAAACACCGGAGTGACTTTTTTCAAGCAGCCATAATATATTTTACGTAATCCGTATCCACCGCTGTAGTAGTGTATACGTTGACCTTGTAGGCATTATTTGCACAGTGTTTTCTTCAACCCGCCATCTAGCTGTGTGAGCTTGTTCACATTTTGTCTAAATATTGATAATATTATCGTCTCTAGAAAAACCACTTGAGTTACTTTTTTTCAAGCAGCATTCATATATTTTACGTAATCCGTATCCACCGCTGTAGTAGTGTATACGTTGACCTTGTAGGCATTATTTGCACACTGTTTTCTTCAACCCGCCATCTAGCTGTGTGACCTTGTTCACATTCTGTCTAAATATCCATAATATTACCGTCTCCAGAAAAAACACCGGAGTGACTTTTTTCAAGCAGCCATAATATATTTTACGTAATCCGTATCCACCGCTGTAGTAGTGTATACGTTGACCTTGTAGGCATTGTTTGCCCCAGTTTTTTTGGCCGCAGCCACTGAAGCACAGAGGCCAGAAAAAATATGCCATATAAATGCTGAAAATAGTAATTTTTTGCCATACGTTGACTCAACGTATATGGCAAAAAATGACTATTTTCAGCATTTATATGGCATATTTTTTCTGGCAACTGTGCTTCAGTGGCTGTGACCAAAAAAACTGGGCAAACAATGCCTACAAGGTCAACGTATGGCAAAAAATGACTATTTTCAGCATTTATATGGCATATTTTTTCTGGCAACTGTGCTTCAGTGGCTGCAACCAAAAAAACTGGGCAAACAATGTCTACAAGGTCAACGTATGGCGAAAAATGACTATTTTCAGCATTTATATGGCATATTTTTTATGGCAACTGTGCTTCAGTGGCTGCGTCCAAAAAAACTGGGCAAACAATGCCTACAAGGTCAACGTATGGCAGTTGTTTAAAGAGAACAGTAGATTACTAGCCAGCAAAGCTACCTAAGCTAAAATGTCCCTCAAATCCCTGCAGACTTCTGTCCCTCCAATACAGAGCAGTATCAAGCAGATTACTAGCCAGCAAACTTACTATCATCTGTCCCTGAAATCACTAACAGCTCTCCCCCTACACTATCTCTTCCAAGCACACACAGGCAGATTTTTCAGATACATTTTTGCCCTTGATCCCCCTCTGGCATGCCACTGTCCAGGTCGTTGCACCCTTTAAACAACTTTAAAATCATTTTTCTGGCCAGAAATGTCTTTTCTAGATGTTAAAGTTCGCCTTCCCATTGAAGTCTATGGGGTTCGCGAACCGTTCGCGAACCGCTCGCGTTTTTGCGCAAGTTCGCGAATATGTTCGCGAACTTTTTTTCCGACGTTCGCTACATCCCTAGTAAAAAGGTCCCCTACTATTTTTCTATAATGTCCTCTAATATACTTGTAAAGTGTAATCATGTCCCCTCGCAAGCACCTTTTTTCCAGAGAAAACAACCCCAACTTCAACAGTCTACCCTCATAATTCAAGTCTTCCATCCCTCTAACCAGTTTAGTTGCATGTCTCTGCACTCTTTCCAGCTCATTTATATCCCTCTTAAGGACTGGAGTCCAAAACTGCACTGCATACTCCAGGTGAGGCCTTACCAGGGACCTATAAAGAGGCATAATTATGTTTTCATCCCTTGAGTTAATGCCCTTTTTTATGCAAGACAGAACTTTATTTGCTTTAGTAGCCACAGAATGACACTGCCCAGAATTAGACAACGTGTTATCTACAAAGACCCCTAGATCCTTATCATTTAAGGAAACTCCCAACACACAGCCATTTAGTGTATAACTTGCATTTATATTATTTTTGCCAAAGTGCATAACCTTGCATTAATCAACATTGAACCTCATTTTCCAGTTTGCTGCCCAGTTTTTCAACTTAGTCAAATCAGTCTGCAAAGTGGCAGCATCCTGCATGGAACCTATAGTTCTGCACAATTTTGTATCATCAGCAAAAATAGAAACAATACTTTCAATGCCCACCTCCAGATCATTAATAAACAAGTTGAAAAGCAAGGGACCTATTACAGAGCCCTGCGGTACTCCACTAACAACACTGGTCCAATTAGAAAATGTTCCATTTACCACCACTCTTTGTAATCTTTTAGCTAGTTCTCTGTTTTTACTGCTTGCTGCAATACTCTTTTTACTGCTTGCTGCAATACCCTTTTCCATATTGATTTTAGCTTGCCTGATTTGCATGATTTATTTGCCTTCTTGTTCCATATAAATTGTTTTGGCAGTCCCAGCTAACTTGATAGCCTTAAAGAGATACTGACACCAGTAAATAAATCATTTTTAACATCTATCATAACATTGTCTTTGCATGCTATCTATAATTTTATAGTATTTGCAGATTATTTAACATTACCCATCTGACCCCCATGTGCCTCTATGAGGGGGCTGCCATATTTGAGCTCACAAGGAAACTTCGGGCGACTTCGGAAAACGAATCGCTGCGTGTAATTAGCGCTGGCGATTTTTCATTTTAGCCAGCGCAGAGTGAGGGAAGGAGTTTGGGGAGATTGGTCGCCGCAAAGACGAGGCGATTAGTTGCCAGGCGACTAAATCTCCCCGAAACGCTCAGTGTGACCTTACCCTAAAAACAATCACAGAACACCAATGACCTATTCACAAACAGTTAAGCATCAAATTCACATAACATTCCAAGGTAAAGGTCCGGACTTCTCAGAAGGATCTGCTGATTGGAGATATGGTGTTCAGGGAGTAGCAGTTTGTGCCACACTGTCTTTTCCTACATGTGGAATGTGATGTGCTTTTGATGCTGAACTGTTTGTAACCTTGGACCTTTTTGAACTTTATTTCAACCGATGAACACATGGTATGGTAGATAATCAGCTCACAAAAGATTTGACAGCACTTACTCAAATGGACATCATACTGACCATTAAGGAATTTAGGATAGTACACATTTGCAGAGTTTATCTGAGTAAAACCAAGCTGCTTACAGTAAAATAATAAATGTAATAGCATTTCTTTGTGTTATTAGAGCCTTTCGATTAACCTATGGCAATTTGCTCTTCTGGGTCCTGAATGAAATTACATCTACATTCTCTTGCAATACTCTCCTTTAGATCATCCCTTGACCTCAGGGGCGTTTCCATATGGCCATTTACCCTCTGCATTTCTTTGAAGCCCCTAAACAAGAAACACAGGACAATCACATGAGAAGCAGTGGTGTTTCTTCTGTGGACTAATGGTGAACTTTACATCACAGAACAGTGTGCAAATATAAATTCACTGAACTGTTGGATGCCCTGCGTAGTGGATTGTGTATGGTTATTGTATGGTTATTAAAGGACAAGGAAAGGGTTCTGCTTCATAACAAACTATATTGAAGGCCTCCCTTGCCTTTACCTGATCGCTGCTTTATTTTTCTTAAATACCCTTTGGGTCTCCTGCAGCTCAGTTCCGCATATTACTATGTTCCCTCTCTTTTGTGGGCCGCCATATTAGATGGGATGACGTGAAAAACATGGTGCTGCGTTACTACATGCGCATGTGCCAAGCTAATGTGCAGTGCTCATAGAAGCAGACAGCAGCCCAGCATAAGCAGTTAAAGTAGTTGTAAGCCAACAGGATCTTTGTTTTCACAGCACTGTTCGCAGCCAAAAAAATTAAAGAGGCAGAGGTCAAAACACATCTGTAAGAATACCTGTGTGGTGGGGGCGCCGGCACTTTCTAGGGCGCGTGCGGCGCGCCTCCTTGTCATTTAAAGGCGCAAACGCGCTGGCGTATGACGTCAGCGCGCAAAGGCGCGAAATTCAAATACTATTTAAAGCCCAATCTGTCTGTTTGAAATTGCCCGTGATAGAACCTAGTTTCTAGTGGTTTCCTGAGCCTTGTGCATCTGATCCTGAATCTGTTTGTCCTGATTATCCGGTTTTGACTCCTGCCAGTTTCCTGACTATTCTGCGTTCTGTATCCTGACCCTTGCCTGCCTATGACAACTCTTCTAGCTTAACCCCTTGATTGACGATCCGGTTTTGACCCTTGCCTGCCTGACGTTTCTGATATCCGCCTGCCTCGACCCAGCCTGTCTGACCATTCGCCTGCCTAATCCTTTTGTACCTTCGGCCTAAAAGACTCTGCTAACAGCCGTGCCCCTTTGCCAGCCAGAACATCTCGCCTTGTACCCCTCGTTAAGTCCAGGTGGCACCCAAGTAAGCTGAGGGCTCCTCCCGAAGCCCAACGGTGGTCACACTACTGGTGAAGCCGAGCCGAGACCAAGGTACTTGGCACTTGTTCTGGTATTGGGTACCGGTCGTGACAACATCGATCATCTCCGAGTAACAATGACTTGTAAGAGATTGGTGTGTTTAAGCCCCACTTGGTTTATGTATCACCATAGCAACCATGTTGATGAGTTGCTATTGGTGCACGCACAGTGGTGGGAGGGCTTGGGCAGATAATTGACACTGAGCGATCCTTGCCTATTCTGTGAAAGCGTGCTCATGATTCCTTTACAATGTGCATGCGCTGCCTTCTAGACTGTGCAACTGTGCATGTACGCTGCATTGCACCATTGGTATTTTGCTGCATGAATTTAGTTTTTTTAAACTTTAGTGCTTCAGATCACACAAACGGCTTTAAAAAGGGATGGCTCAAATGAAAGGATGGCACTGTAAGAGGTATCCTTCTTAGAGGAAATTAAGGGGCAGATTTATCAAAGGTCGAATTTTAGAATTATGGGCATTTTTTTCCTCTAATAAACTCTAATTTACTCACAACTCGAATGTGAGCTTACTTATAAAAAAGATTGAATGTCTAAAATTCCATGGAATGTTAGCAACTTGAAAACTCAAATCTACGTAATTCGAATGCAATTCGAATTGAGTTTTTCTCTGAAAAAAACTCGAAAGTCGGGAAGGATATTAACATCTTCAAATGGGTCCATGGACCTCTGCCATTGACTTCTACATAAACTTTGCAGGTTTTAGGTGGTGATTAAATTTGAGTGGTTTCCAGGGTGTGATAAATCTCGAATTTAAGTCGGTGATTTTAAACTCAAAACTGTGAGATTTGATCAAAAAACCAACTCGAAAATTTTAATTTACTATTCGAACCTAAGTAAATTTGCCCCTAAGTCTTAATTGCCCTTTCCTTGTCCTTTATTATGGAGGTTATGGTAGGAAGATAGTATCCGTATATTAAACATTTGAATATAAAAAAAATCTACATCAATTCAGTCTCTGTGTAGTATCGTGGGCTGAAAAGCAATAGACAACAGTGTCCCAAAATTGCATAACATATTCATTATAAAATAGATCACATTGTTCTTATTGCCCATAGATGGAGATGTCCAAATTGCAACCCTCTGCCAGTTGTCAAAGGAGAACTAAAGCTTATTAAAGTAGGCTAGAAGTGTTGTTCATTATGTTTTGGGCTTCGGTACCAGCCCTAGGCAACCACAGACCTTTAGCATTGAAGATCTGTGTCTCTAAAGATGCCCACAGAAGCTCCCCATCTTCTTTTCTGCTGATTCACTGAACATGCTCTGTGCTGCTGTCATTTACTTGAGATATATAATCACAATACAAGACTGATTAGTAATCATGATACAAGGCTGAATCGTAACTGATTGGATTCTGATGGCATGTTGGAAACCTGTTCAATTTGCATTTGAATTAAATGATCAGCTCTGTAGCATTAGCGTCTGTGACAGAGGAGAACCTATTTGTTCTCATATGCAGTGACCCCCAACATCTCAACAGAAGTCCAGAGAACACTGAGCATGAGCTGACACTCAAAATGAGACATGCCCTAACAAAATCCAAGATGTCATGCACAAATTTGAAGGCCTGGATCATTACTGCTATAGGGCTGCAGAACGTCTAGGCTTGTGTAGTAAGTTCAGCATATTTATACAGTATTTCTCAAAATATTCACATTTAGGATTAGCTCTCCTTTAGGGATCTTAGACACAGGTGTTTTGTAAAAGTAATACAAATTACTTTATGAACAGTGCTGGTCTTCTCTCCGAGGGCATTTTTTAAATATAAAATGAGGCCGGTCAAATGCAAATCAAGCCTATTTGGCGTGTGCCATTAAAGATGAATCATATGCTTTGTTCAGCTGACTTGATTAGACTAAAGCAGAACATGGTATATTTGAGAATCAATAGTTCTATTCTTTAAGAACACTGCAGCAAAAAAAAACACAATTTCGAATATATTCAAGGTTAAGGTTTTACACCCTATCTTAAGATTCACTAAAGGTCAGTGGTGGGTATACCTGAACCATTCTAGCAAGTTGATACTCTATTTTTTTTTTTATTTCACAGCCTCCTTAAAATGAACGGGACAACTGGATCAAGAAAATCAGTTATATCACTTTTATGCCAGTTCACCAAAGTGGGAAATTAGAGCTCGCCAAAATTCTGCTACTCTCTATTCATTACTATGGGATTTTTAGAGGCATATGAAATGGCAAACTCTAACTTTCACCCATACACATCTCTAACATCTCTAAAAATCCCATAGAAATTAATAGAGAGTAGCAGAATTTTGGTGAGCTCTAATTTCCCACTTTGATAAATCTACCCCTTAGTGTGCTTTTGAGCCATGTATGACTCATCTCAGACCCAGTCAGTAGTCTGGTCTGACTTGCCTGTTCAATAAATAGTAATAAAATATAACAGAACTAGGGATGCACCGAATCCAGGATTCGGTTCAGGATTCAGCCAGGATTCGGCCTTTTTCAGCAGGATTCAGATTGGCAAATTCTTCTGCTCGGCCGAACAGAATCTGAATTCTAATTTGCATATGCAAATTAGGGACAGGGAGGGGAATCGCATGACTTTTTGTCACAAAACAAGGTAGTAATTTTTTTCCCTTTCCCACCCCTAATTTGCATATGCAAATTAGGATCCGGGTTCAGTATTCGGCCAAATCTTTTGCGAAGTATTCGGGGGTTCGGCCGAAACCAAAATAGTGGATTTGGTGCATCCCTAAACAGAATTCATAAACATCTTTCCTCCTCCTTGAATAATTGCAAAACTTGGGTGAACAGAGAAACTACAGAACTCTGCTTGACATCACAATTAAGCTCCCCATAACATATGAAAGGCAAATATTCTTTGTGGTTTTCAGTTAGTTCTAAAAATCTATTTACATCTAAAGTATGTTAACAAAAAATAATTCCTGGCAGTCTGTGAAAGGGCACATGCTAAATATATGAATCATTTACCACCATGCATATTCTTTAGTCATCACATGTGGATCACTACGTTACAGGATGTGTTCTTTTTCTTTCTTTATATTCTATTCTGAATATATGGAAATCTGTATAAAGAAGTAACGCCTACTCCTTCCTCCTATATGTAGAATTTTTGGTACTTCTGATCTGAACAGTTCCTCTTTAAATTCTAGTACATGGAGGTGGGGTTGAGATTTATGATAAAACATCCCTAATGGACTGACGTCTGCAAAGTGCAGATCTGTGGGATGTGAGTAAGCTATGATACTGCCAGGCACAGGATACTCTGTCCTATCTCATTGCTAACAGTGACCTTTCAATTCTGAGCTGCACATCTACAGTATTTTATACAAAGGCTCTAGTAACATATGCTGATTTCCTCTTAATCTGTCTCCCAGGAAACATAGGAAGCTATTTTTGCTCCACAATTTGAATGTTTCAGATAACAGTCATAACATTTACAGTTAAAGCATTGTAGCAATGCATTATGTAAGCCCAGAATGGAAACAGTAAGAGTTTTATATCCATTTGCTTCTATATAGTAATAAATAATCTAAAGGAAACACATGTAAATTAAAAAAATTATAGAAAATGAACAAGTTGAAAAAAATGTATTACCATTTTTCACATTAAAAGTATTAGTCTTTCTAACCTACTCTACAGGAAACAAAGGGACTACAAGCCATGCCTGACAACCGTCACAACCCCTGGGGCCTCCGTCTTTAAAACCGTAGGCCGCCCCCTTCCAGTTCTCTCCTCCCTACTTACCACTCTCATTTTCCACACACTATATAGAGATTTAATAGCTATAAGGGACAGGATGATTCAATTCAAACTTATTTACCAACTGCATAATACCACTGAAACTGCAAAGAATGGGGGTCCGACCAGGGGCAGCCTGTCCTAAATGTCATGATCTGAATGCCTCCTTCTTTCATCTGCTGTGGGAATGCCCACCATTACCAACATACTGGAGTGAGGTGGTTAAATACATGGAAAACAACCTATCTTTCTCCAATGTGTGCATCCCAGAAGTATGCCTGCTTGGCTTAATGGGTGACCTTTTCCCACTGAATAAGACTAGATCCTTGGCAAGGGCTCTCCTATTCTATGCAAAGAAAGTAATTGTTATGAAATGAATGGGGAACACAAAGCCTAAAGTGGAACACTGGATAAACCTTGTAAATAAAGTTTTTCCTACCATCAGGCTAATTTATTTCTGGTAAAATTTGAGAAGGTGTGGTCGTCCTGGCTAGATACTCATACAATAGGTGACATAGACTCCTAGGGGTGAAAAAGTTTGGGAACACCTCTCAGCCTGCATAATAATTTATTTCACTTTCAACAAAAAAAGTTAACAGTGATATGTCTTTCATTTCCCAGGAACATCTGCGTACTGGGGTGTTTTCTGAACAAAGATTTTTAGTGAAGCAGTATTCAGTTTTATGGAATTAAATCATATGTGAAAAACTGGCTGTGCATAAATTTGGGTGTCATTTTGCTAAAATGAATGCATGTAACTGCTCAATACTGATTACTGGCAACACCAAACTGGTTGGATTAGCTTGTTAAGCCTTGGACTTCATAGGCAGGTGTGTCCAATCATGAGAAAAGTAATTTAAGGTGGTCAATTGCAGACAACCCAAAGATCGCCTCCAAAGAACTGCAAGAACATCTTGCTGCAGATGGTCTATCTGTACATCAGCGCAATTTGAACAAAGAACATCTGTATGGCAGGGTGATGAGAAAGAAGCCCTCTCTGCACTCGTGCCACAAACAGAATAGCTTGTTGTATGCAAAAGCTAATTTAGACAAGCCACAGTCATTTTGGAACAAAGTGCTTTGGACTGATGAGACAAAAATGTATTTATTTGATCATAACAAAAAGTGTGGCAGAAGAAGAACACCGCATTCCAAGAAAAACACCTGCTGACTACTGTCAAATTTGGTGGAGGTTCCATCATGCTGTGGGGCTGTGTGGCTAGTTTAGGGACTGGGGCCCTCGTTAAAGTCAAGGGTCGGATGAATTCAACCCAATATCAACAAATTCTTCAGGATAATGTTCAAGCATCAGTCACAAAGTTGAAGTTACGCAAGGGTTGGATATTCCAACAAGACAATGACCCTAAACACACGTGGAAATCTACAAAGGCATTTATGCAGAGGGAGGAGTACAATTTAACTGAACTGGAGAGATTTTGTATGGATGAATTGTCAAAAATACCGCCATCCAGAATCCAGACACTTATCAAAGGCTATAGGAGGCGTCTAGAGGCTGTTAAATTTGTGAAAGGAGGTTCAACTAAGTATTGATGTAATATCTCTGTTGGGGTGCCCAAATTTATGCACCTGTCTAATTTTGTTATGATGCATATTGCATATTTTCTGTTAATCCAATAAACTTTATGTCACTGCTGAAATACTACTGTTTCCATAAGGCATGTTATATATTAAAAGGAAGTTGCTACTTTGAAAGCTCAGCCAATGATAAGCAAAACTCCAAGAAGAGTGGCGGAATTTCACTCTAGCAGATGTGGCAATCTCTGACTTCACTCTTTGATAAATATACCCCTGTAAACCGGTAACTGGAACACAGTGTGAAGGAAGATATATTTCACCTAGGTTCATGTCTTACTCCCATATGTACAGCAGTTCTGAGTGGGTTAATTCCCCTAGAAAGTCTCACCTGGGGAATAATTAGCAGGCTAGATCAGCTAGCTGCTAGAGAGGGTTGGGGCTCAGAGTGAAAGTTTGAGACACACTGAGGAGAGCTTGGAGCTGAGTGTGGCCATTGGAAGTGGCTGTTTATGTTTCCCCAAAAGGAAAGGACTTTTGCAAAGGTACTGTGACTCTGGGGGAGTTGTACTGTTTGTGTTTGACCGGAAATCCCAGTAGGGGACCGGTAGTAGAGAGGGAAACTACTCTGTGTATTAGTTAGAGCCCAAGTGTGGCAAGGATTTTGTTTTGTTTTATTTTGTTGTATGCTGCTTTGCTCACAAAATCTTTATATGTGAACAATAAATGGACTTTACCCTGTTCAAGACCCGTCTGTTCGTATGATCCTGCTCACACCCCCTAGTATAAAGCTACATACAATATAAAAGGTGATGCATAGAACATGTATGGGTTGATGTCTTCTTAGCTAAATCCATATTACTTATCACTGCAATACAGGTCTGTTAGCCATGAATACCTGAATGTGCACCACATTATCTTTTCTTTCTTTAAGTTGTTCTAAACTGTTTTATGTATTCAAAATGAAAAATAAAAACCTTAAAAAAATTATTCGTTTTCTTGACTATATGGCATTTCCTAGTCATTCTGAGGCAGTATAAACCCTTTGGCTCCTGTCACACTTGGCATTTCTCCAGATATACAAAGTGGGATGAATTCTGGGCTTGGTTTTCTGCTAACTTGTCTGCTAACACTGGTTAATTACAGTAACTTTTTTTGTAAGGCAGTGCACAGATTTCATTTGAAATGTGTTTCTATGTGTGTTTGCCGTGCGTTTAGAGAAGCTGGATTGTGTATATTTGTGTATACCAATTAGAGTACATGAATAGACATTTTCTTTTTTACATTTATTTTTTAATTTCAAATTTTATTCATTTTCTTTGACATAAAATTTCAAGAATAAAATGACACATAATTGGCTGCATATCTATCGCCAGTGTATATATTAACATAATGCATCCTTTAAGTCTTTTACTGTATACTAGCTTTTTCCAGTTAAACTCTTGTTTACCAAAATGAGTCGAGGAGCTTGGCGTCTTCCGTCCTTCGCAGGTTATCCGACACTCCCACTCGGCAGCGTGGTTGACGTATACACACTTAAAACTGTGTCTGAAATCCACCGCAATCCACAAGTTCAGTTAAAACACCATGCTTTATTAAATCCTCATAAAAGCACACATTCTTAGGCTACATATGCAGTGTAAAGATTGCCAACGCGTTTCGTGACCTCGTTAGTCACTTCCTCAGGGCATTACACACAATACAAGTCTGCATAGCTTTATACATACTAACAAACTTCTGTTCAATTTTCTTAAAGCTATACGACCACAAATAAAACCAATTTCTTTTCAATAAAAACAATTTAGTGTTCTTGAAAACTCTTTAACACCAATCTACTTCAGGTGATAGTGAGATATACAACTTGACTATTCAACCTATTTAAGGCTGGTGAGTCTATGTGTGTGTGTGTCTTCTCCCATTCACTTCTAGAGGATATATATTTCTACTTATTATTTTCCTTCACTATTTATATTATTTTCATTTCGTATTAACAAAGTGATCATTCTAAATGCCCTTAGATTACACTCTATCTATTTACTAGCGTTGGAAGAGGAGATAGGTACTAGTTATTCTATAAAATATTTTATTTCCCATTCCTTATTTAAACCTGTTGGATGTTCTGTTTGTAACAAGAACATCCACCAGGCTTCTCGTTTATTTAAATATTTTTCTATATCTCCCTTCCTCTTTCCTAATTTCACATGTTCCAATCCTTGAAACGATATACATTTCTCATTGCCACTATGTTTATTCAAAACGTGATCAGCTATTGAGGAAGACCTATCTTCTCTTCCAACACCAGCTATGTGTTCCAATACACGATCCTTCATTCTCCTAGATGTCCTCCCTACGTATTGCAATCCACATACGCATGTCGCCAGATACACTACATCCGTTGTTTTACAGTTCACATATGTCCTACACTTGTATTCTTTACCTGTTGTCGTGCTCTTAACTGATTTGGACACATTCATAAATTTACATGCCTTACATACTTTCGCTCCACATTTATATGTACCATTAAAGTCTAACCATCTTTTAGTTCTCAATTTTTCTGGTAACATGCTTGGTGACACACAATTTGCTATTGTTTTTCCTCTTCGATAGGAAAACATTAGTTTGCCAATCTGCATATGGGGATCCAATTCAATTATATTCCAATGTTTCTGTATTATTTTACGAATTTGGTCCGCTTCTACACTATACTCTGTCACGAAATACATATCCGAAACATCCCTCATATTTCGGCCTTTTTCTCTATCACCTTTGTGTAAGTTTTTATCACTATTTCTCTCACTAGTCACATCCACACATTTCTCTTTTTTATTACATATCCTATTTCTTCTTTTCTTTTGTATTCCCCTCTCTTGTTTCAAAAGGCTCTCTCGATCTGTACCCACTGCTCTATCATAAGCTTGTTTTATACATTTAGTACTATAACCTCTCACAGTCAACCTATCCCATAGCTCCATTGCTCTCCTCTGGAAGGCATCCCAAGTGGAACAAATCCTCCGTAACCTGAGGAACTGTCCAATCGGGATGCCCTCCAGAGGGGACCTAGGGTGACAACTCTTCCTTGACAATAAAGAGTTTCTACTAATGGGTTTCCTGTATACATCAGTTAACACATGCCCATCCTCTTGCCAAAATTGTATATCCAAAAATTCAATTCTACTAGTACAGATATTATATGTGAAGTTAATACCATTCCCATTGTTGTTACAGAATGTTACAAAATCTTTCATCTGATCTTCACTACCTTTCCAGATTAATATTAGATCGTCAATAAATCGATAGTATTTTACAATATGGCTTTTCCAATCATGTCCATCTCCAAAGATGTGGAACTTCTCTATCCACCCCATAAATAGATTAGCATATGTTGGGGCAAATCGCGCCCCCATGGCTGTTCCACACCTTTGGAGATAGTAAAGATCATTATGTACAAAATAGTTATGATTTAACAGGTATTCAACTGATTCCAAAATGAATTCGTTCTGCTCATCCGAATAAAAGTTCAAATGATCCAACCAAAATTTTAAGGCTCTTAATCCCAAATGATGTTCAATGGATGAATATAGTGCGGTAACATCTAGTGTTACCCATAAATAATCACTTTTCCATTCAACATCCTTTAGTTTATTGATAGCGTCACCACTATCTTTAATATAGGAATCTAAAGTCTGAACCATTGGTTGTAAAAGTCTGTCTACATATTCACCCAGTTTCTCATTTAGTGACCCATTGCCAGCAATTATTGGCCTCCCTTTAGGTTTTAAAGCATCTTTATGCATTTTGGGTAATGTATGAAAGATTGGAATGCGTGGTCTCTCATTCCATATATAGTCAAATTCATGTGAATTCAAAACCCCAATGGATTTTCCATACTCCAATATTTTCCGTAATTTGACCTGAAAAATTTTTGTTGGATCACTTCTCAATAAACGATATTGTTTGTCATCATTCAATTGTAACAAAATGTCATTTTCATAATATTCTCTGTCCAGTACCACTATGGATCCGCCCTTATCAGATTTTCTTATCACTATATTGTCATTATCTTTTAGCGTTTTTAATGCCTCAAATTCTTCTTTGGTTAAGTTATTCTCATACCATCTTTTCTTTTTTCTTTTCTTTCCTTTACTCTCTGATAATTTTATCAGATCTTCACATACCACTGTATAAAATCTATCTAAAAAGGGACCACTCTGTCCATATGGATAGAATACTGCTTTAGGTCTTAAACCTGTGTGAACTATTTCTTTCTGATCTTCATAAAGTGGCTGTTCTACTGTTGAAGTCTCTGTTTCTATATTTATGCGTTGTAATATTTCTAGCACATCCTGCGTTACAAAGTTCCCACTTATATCAATACTGGTGTCACTATTATCATTCTCATTCACTATCTCAGAGTCAATGGCCATATTCCTAGTATCACTACGCATATCAAAAAATCTTTTCAAGGTTAAGGATCGCATAAATCTATTCAGGTCCACAGTGGTATCGAACAGGGAAAAATGATTAGTTGGACAAAAATTAAGGCCTTTATTCAAAAGGCTCCTCTCCGCCTCAGCCAAATCATAGGAGGAAATATTGATAATCAGATCATTATCTTTAAGTTCTTTAGTCACAATTTTTACTTCTTCTTCCGTTGTGTTTGGGTATTCTTCCTCTTCACTGCTCCTCTGTCTTCTCGATCTTTTGCTTCCCCTTTGTTTTCTACTTCTATGTTTCTTTTTCTTCCTTGTTGTTTCATACTCTTTAGATTTTTCATACTCCTCAACTCCAAACAAACCTCTTCTTCTTCTTCTTCTTCTTCTTCTTCTTGCTCCACGTCCACTTCGCTGTCTGTTGTTTCTAAAAAAGTCACTCCATGTGCTGTATCATTGTCCGTAACTGGAGTAGAACTTCTTTTAGTGGGTTTTCCCCATCTCCTCTGTTTCAAGATCGGTTTAATTCTCTCCCATCTACCTCTCTCTGTATTCAGTTCCATGCCCCACGAGTAGACTTTTTCATTTTCATAGTCCACTTTATCACGTAGAAATTTTCTTTGCTTATTCTCCATAATCATACTTTCTAATTTTTCAATCTCATTTACAATCTTTTTCTCCCTTTGTTTGTATTCAGGATGCGTTTCAAATTTTTTCAGACGAATCTTAAGTTCTTCAATCTCTTTCGTTAGTCTACATTGTTCTTTCTTATATTTTCTTATTAGAATCCCCATTAATTAATTTAATAATTAAATAATTTTTCCAGTGGATGCTAAAATTATCTTCTGCCAGCTGTGCCTTGATATGGGAAAGGGGGAACCGCTTGACTGAATAGAAATTTTCAATGCTCAGCTATGTTGTCACATTTGTTCAGATTCTTGTGGGACTGACTGGAACTTGATCAGGCTGGCCAAAATACATACAGGGTATTTGCATCCACTGTTGTTATTGCAGCTCCAAAATCTTACAGAGACTGTTTTGGTGCACTGGAGCATATAAGACTACAGCAGGGGTCCCCAAACTTTTTTTTACTTGTGAGCCACATTTGAGGCTCTGTTTGGCAGTACACCTGGTTTTTATGAAACCAAAACGTGCCACTAAGCCAGGAATTCAGAAATAAGCACCTGCTTCAAGGCCACTGGGAGCAACATCCAAGGGGTTGGTGAGCAACATGTTGCTCGCGAGCTACTGGTTGGGGACCAGTGGACTACAGTGTAGTGAAAAAACTAAGTGAAAAAAAGGTCATGTGCGCCCAGCTTACTGGTCACAAGTAACTGTGGTTGGACCAATGGTTGTCTCTGTGTGTTGGCAATGCAAACACCAAGTTGTTGTATCAGAAAGATTTGGCAGGCCCGTTTGTTATAGGTGATTTACAAAAAAAATGCCCAACAAACAGCAAATTATTGTTGTTTGAAAATGCACATTTGCTGTTTTCAGTTGACCAGAAGTATGTACACTCATGAATAACAGTTTATTCCTTAGGCAAAGCAGCAGGTAAAATAACTAAAACATAAGTAGGTACTACAGAAAACCCAGAGCCAGACAGATGGTGACCAGCAGGGCCGCTTCTGCCATGAGGCAAGGTGAAACCCTTGCCTCAGGCAGCAGCGAGCGGCCAGTTACAAGGGGTGGCAAAAAGCCGCCTCTTGTAACTTTAAGAGCCGAACTTCCGGGTTTTAACCCGGAAATTCAGCTCCGCTAGTGCAAAGAGCTCTCTAGCGCTCAATGCACTAGCGATACTGCCCCCTGAAACCCGCTCCAACGCTAATTTTTATGCGCGGAGCGGGAGAGGAGGGGGTGGCATCTGGGCTGCTGCCTCAGGCGGCAGCAGCCCCGGAATCGGCGCTGGTGACCAGGAAAGCCACATGCTGCTTTTTGTGCTTTTTACAAAGGATTGGGTAGGAAGCAACAGAAATAACGACATCTGTGACGACTCACAAATGCATCAAAATTTGACCTGTCAGTAGGGGGGAGGGGCATGATGTGGCAGGTTGCCTGGGGCGCCTGGCCGGCAGGGTTGCCAGTTTTCCAGCCAAATTGGGCTACTAATTTATCGCCCAGGCGGGTTTTGAAAGTACAAACTAGCCAAGGTACTGATTCGGGCTACTTTTTTGGGCCTTTGGCTGGTTTGTACTTTGGAAATCAGCCAAAGTTTTTTCTTGTCCTAATGTTCCAAGCCTGAGTCTCCAAATGTATGTTGGGTAATGTAGTTTTTGTTTAACAATTTGCAGACTGTTAAGTTAATGTAAGACTACAATATCCAGCATGCAACGGGACTGACTTGTGTAGAAGTCTGGAGTTACCAGATTTTGGGCTCTGTGCCCCAGTCTCCCATCCCTCTTCTTATTCTCGCATTTTCTGGTGACTTTCCTTCCTTTCAGACAATTTTGGGGCAAAAATCTACTGGCCACCAAAATGTCTAAAGGTTGACCTGTTTTACCAATTTTTATTGAAATTATATATGTATTAGCAGGGGCGATCCTGGCAGTTGCTGCTGCCCCCCCCCCCCGGAAATTCGCTCTTAAAGTACCAGGTGCAGCATTTTTGCTGCCCCTGGTACCTGGTGGGGCGCTGCCACCTGAGGCGACAGCCTCAACTCTCCTCATTGTGTGTATTAGGGCCTTATGGGACCCCTATACCTCCTGGGCCCCCCTCTGTAGTTAAGGCCCTGGTGATGGGCAAATTAGTCCCATTTTGCTTCATGGAAAAATATGCAAAACAGTGAAAATTTGAAAAAAGAATATGTTCACATATTTTCATTTTTTTTCACTGCAAATATGCTACTATTTTTGGGCTACTTTTGAAGTGCATATAGGCTAGCTTTGGGCTGGTTTTGTAGCTAACTTCAGCTGGTTTTAAAAATCAGACAACCCTGCCAGCCGCATTGCACATTTTAATAATGACTGTTCTCGTTTATAAAGTCACATAATGCACAAAATTAAAATATTCACTCTTTGGAAGGTGGCAGGGTGCCTGACAACCACCTGCAACCTCAAGGGCCCCTCTTGCAACATCAAGTCTGTCCCTCCCTTGGTACCACCGACTGCAGTACTACGGGGAGTGGGACTGCGTCGACTGGGCCACCGGCTTTATTCCCGATGCCGCTGGCCCATTCTGTCTCTTACGTCACTTTGGGAACCAGGGGCGCACGCGTGCTTGGAAAACCCCCTCCACCGTCTACTCTAGATGGAAATAGAAAATGGGCGGCAGCCTGTGAGTATGTTCCTATTGGTTGCGTGCTATCGAATCAGATGACGTCTCAGGTTTCTGGCGCTGGAGGTTACTGTCGGTCATTTACCTGAAGAGGCGGCGGCGGCGGCGGCGGCATCAGATGAGCTGCTCAAAGCGTAGCTTCATACAGGAAAGATCTCGCTCTTCAGAACAAGTCAAGAGGCTGCTGCTGCTGCTGTTGTTTGTGTTGCTAAACCCACCGGCACTGTTACTTGCCTGTGCTCCATTTATGAGCTGCTCACAATAGGTAAGTGATGCTCGGGTGCTACCACTCTCGTGGCCGGGGGTGTGCCCGTGTGTGCCTGGTAGGAGTATGCTGAGGGGGGTGGGACGCGCTGCAGACATGCAGTGTTGCTTGGTAGCTAAATGCTGGCAGTTATAGCAGATACATATACAGAATATGTGCGCAGCAGCCTCGATTCTCCGCTATGACTTTCTACATGTAATGGGAATTTGCAGTGTTTCTAAAGTCTTTCTCTTTTAATCTCCTGGCTGTCAATTTATAATAATCTTTGCACTCTGGTTTCTGACTCATGAAACAATGTAGCAGAAGCCTGGAGGAAGAACGCTGAGTTCTGAGCGATGCTGCTCTAGGTTAAATTTTACTTTTATTGTTGACTAAATCGTTTTTTTTTTGTTTTTTGATGGAGATCCCTATTAATTCTTACTGATTTGGGACACTGTTTTTGGTTTGAATTCTACTGCATCCATTTCTATTGCTGTTAGTTGTTGGTAATCAGTTGAAATGCTTTGTGTACTGTATCCATTGCAGTATTAGGGGCTACACCTGCATTACATCAAAGCATCTCTGGGATGTATCTCATCTTGCTTATTTAATACAAATCTGGCCTAGGGACCGTTTCAACAGAGTTAAAGTGTAATTTAGTGCAACATGCTCATGCTTTCAAAGCTGAGCCTCTATAAAATCTATATTATGCAGTCATACTGGTCAGTAATACATGCCGCTGGCTTTTTCACACCTTTGGATTTGAACAAGCCAGTGATCAGTGTCCTTAATTTCCATGATACAAGTTTTGTATATCATTTATATGAATGTTTAAATAAATGAAAACCTTTACTAGGCAACTTGTGCTTGTGAGAATTGGCAGAACAGCATACAAGCATTGCAGTACTTGCTTTACAAAGCAATCCATTGCAGTATTCACTGACCGCAGCTACTCTCAAATGGATAAAAAAATATTTGCAATTCAAGGGGAATTCCAACTCCATTCATTTAAGCAAGTTTCTGACTCTGATCCAAGTTGATTAAAAATATGAATTGCTTTTAGAGGTATTTTTGAATATGATTTCTAATGAACACAGCATTTTTCTGTCCCTTTCCATTCTCTCTACTGCAAGTTCTGACACTTGAAATAACGTGGCAACAAAAAAATAAGGCCTGCACCTCATTTTCAGCTTGCATTGTCATTTAAGGTTCAATGCTGTGTTGTACATTGCCCTGCCTGGTGCACACCTGTGCTCATAAATGTGTTACTGTGACATTGTTTTATCAGTGGCACCATGCTTTGCAGTGAGTGATATTTAGAGATTAATGCACCATTCTTGATGGAATTGGTCTATGAGAATCTTCATATTTTCCATGCATGTGCAATGAATGAGCAGTATCAGGGATAACTCATTCTGTTCCTAACGGTTTGCAAACTGCAGAAGTGAGCGGGATGTGTCAGTCATCTGTTGCACAATGCCTGTAACAATATAATAGCTGATAATGGATTTCCCAGATGCTGTTTCTGTCAGGTGATATATCCCAGATAGGTTTCTGCAAGAGTATTATATCTTGTAGGTGTTTATACCTGGGCAGGGCACTTTGGGGTTGGAAAAAGTCACAACCGTATTTAAGGAGTGGGGGATGCTGATATACATGTAAAAGAATGGACTTGTGTGCCATCTGGCTATTATTCCTATACTATTTATGTTGTACACTGCAAAAAATTAATAATACTAATAGGCTTGATATTCCATGCAGAGCTATAGTTCATAAGTACTACGGATTTATAATATTAATGGGCTTGATATGCCATGCAGAGCTATGAGAGACACATGACAGGACTAAGAAATAAGAATAGGATCCCAAATATCCCTTATATTTTACATTTATAGAGAAAAATACTGATGTGTTTGAGCTTGTCTGAAACATACACCACAAAGCTAAGGTTGGCAACGTTTAAGAAAAAAACAGTTTTTATTGAAGGCACGTACTATTTTACAAACTTCAAAGACTCCAAATCTTTTAAATAACCATGGAAGGGATGGGCAGCCTTTGGCACCCCAGCTGTTGCAGAACTACAGCTTTCAGCACCTACTCACCAAAGCCACATATTACATTCACAGAAGGGTAAATGAGACACTTCCTTCAAGGTTAACCTTTGAAAGTTATTCGCGTAATCAGCATGATCCTGGACATTGTGTTCCACATATCTTGTCACTTTTCATATTTCTATTCACACTTCTCTCTCTTCCCAGCTGTCCCAAGCAGGTGATTCATGGCTGCATTCATTGCTGCATTGTTATTTATTTCTGCTTGCTGTAAATGATAAAGAGCATAATACACCCAATTATAAGTGAAAAAAGAAATGGGTGGATACCCTTATTTACTTATTTAACAGAGATAATATTATCCTAATAGTTACTGCAGAGGTCTGACAAATGTCATAATTAATTAGTTGCAAAAGAGTATTTTAAGGAAAAAGTACCCCACTTGTAACCAGTATATGAAATAGCGATAGTCACTAAAAAAAACAAATTATTACCACTGAGTGGTTGAGAAATTCAAAAGCTGTGTCTGTATTTTCTATATTTATCTCATATTCGTGTATTAAGCTAAAGTGCAGTGCAATAATTTATCCATGACCATATTAATGCACAAGGCCGAAGGCAGAATGTATTCATACAGGTCATGGAACTCTTATTTAAATTTTTATAAATCAGTCTCCCCGTGTGCATGGGTGCCCCCCTCAGTGCAGCAGAGGCTTCAGTTTCAACAGCACAGATTGACAAAATCACAGATGGGGTCTCATTTTGCTTAAAAGCAGACCTGTGACCAGCAAGAATAATCTTATATAGCCTGCAGTTAAAAGAACAGTAACACCAAAAACTGAAAGTGTATCAACATAATTCAAATATAATGTACTGTTGCTGACCTGATAAAAGCTGTGCATTTGCTTCAGAAAGACTACTATAGTTAATATAAACAAGCTGCCATGCTGTGAAGCCATTGGGGCAGCCATTCAAGTTGGAATAAACTAAAAAAGGCACAGGTTACACAGCAGATAACAGATAAAACATCATTGTATTCTACAGGGCTTACCTGTTATCTGCTATGTATCCTTTGCCTTTTTCCTTTATTCCAACTTGAATGGCTGCCCTCATGGCACATACACATACATGTGAAAAATGTAAAGAGGGTCAAAAACATCAGCTTCACTACATGCCACAATTCTACAACATTTGGCAGGCTATGAAGTTTGAACACATTGCTGAGAGTTTTAGGGCAATGTTTTATGTGTTAAAACAGTTTTGCTAATGAACCTGAAATGACTCTTTAACCCGAGTCATAGCTTCCCCAAGAGACCTGCTTATCTTAAATAGTTACAATTGTTGCTTTGCTTATCTTAAATGGTTACAAATGTATAGAAGTGCAGCTGCTAGGTGTTCTGGGCTCTGCGAAAGCCTATTATTTTAATTAAAGGTGTCCATACATGGAGAGATCCGCTCGTTTGGCGATGTCGCCAAACGAGCGGATCTCCCTCCGATATGCCCACCTTGAGGTGGGCAATATCGGGCTGATCCTATCGTGGACCCTAGGGCCCAACGATCCGATCCTAACGATGCCTAACGGGCGGTCGGATCGTGGGACCGCATCAATGAATACATGTGGCCGCAATCCGACGGGATTTTTTGTCCCATCCAATCGAGATCTGGCCGACTTTCGGCCAGATCTCGATCGGTGAAGCCCGTCGGGGGGGCCCCATACACAGGCCAATAAGCTACCGACACGGTCTGTCGGCAGCTTTTATCGGCCCGTGGCCATACACCTTTAGTCTCAGGAACTTTGTATCTTTTTCTGGCATCAGTGCAGGAGAGAAACAAAGGACATTTCAGTAAGGAACCCAGGACTGCGGGTTGAGCTATTAAAATTGGGATTGTCCTGCAGAAAACAGGACAGTTGAGATGTATGACAATGTCATTTTGTACTACGGAAGGCCATGTCTCATAGATTCCATTTTAAACAATTGATATTTTTAAAAATGATAATCCAGCAGTACCTTGTACTTGGTCCCAACTAAAATATAATTTAATCTGTATGCGAGGTAAAACAATGTAATTTAATTTGTTTAATGTTTAAAAAAAATTTTTTTGAAGACCTCTTATCTGAAAATAAATAGATATAGTGTTGCAACACAGCAGTGTAAATACTGCAGCTGCCATTGACTCTGCTGTGCCCTGAGTGAGTAATGTTACAGTGTAACCTAGAAGTACACCAAATATTACGTCTTTTATTTACACTGGGTCAGAGGTGTGTGCTTTAAATTCAATAGATGCTTTACCTGCTCTTGTTTCCAATGCAATTGGACACATCTTTGGGGAATGTTTATCAAGGCTTCTGTGTACACATACTTTTTTGTTGATATTGATATACAGGTAAGGAACCTTTTATCTAAAATGCTCGGGACCTGGGGCTTTCTGGATAACGGATCTTTCCGTGATTTGGATCTTAATACCTTAAGCTTAATACCTGAAGCCATTTTCAGTCTTGTGGCATGCCTCATACATGTTGCTGGTTTCCATATAATAATTCGATATTTGGACATATCAATAAGAAGTTTTGTATTTTTTTTTTTTTTATTCAAATTTGTTTTTATTGTAAAATATAAGCAAAAATAAACAAACAGAAAGAAAAAGGAAATAAAAGGTAAGTACAAGGTATTTGGTGCAAGAACATGCAGTAGTAATTACATGCAGAATGTCACAAAACATTATCAAAGCAAGTTCACAACCTCCTATGCAAATTCCCTCACTACATGCCTTGGGGGGTGGGACCATGATTGTGGGTGGACATGGAGATCTGATGGATAGTCCAGGGTTCCCAAATTTTAACAAATCTATCTCTCCTGTCAGTGTCCGATTCAGACATTATCTCCATTGTCCTCCTTGTGTTGAGCTGAGTATACAACTGTTGTGTCATGGGAGTCACAGGCTGTTTCCAGGTTGTAGCTATTAAGGTTATTGCCGTGTTAAAGATTTGAAACAAAAGGCATCTTTCCACTTTGGTAATTTTGGTTGGATATATTTGGAGCAAAGCGACCTGTGGCAGCTGCGGTATATCCTGATGGAGTACCTCTTTGATTATCTTGAAGACTTCATTCCAAAATGGTACCACTTTCGCACATTCCCACCACATATGGAGCCCTGTACCGCGAAGACCACACTGTCTCCAACATACACTGGGATAGGTTGGAGAAAAAGTTGCAATTCTGCTTGGTGTTAGGTACCATCTACTTAGTAGCTTTGTGTGGGTCTCTATGTGGTTTGTACAGTGTGTAGCACTTTTGGAGCTATTTATGCTTTGATTCCATTGTGCAGGTGTGAATGATAATCGCAATTCGTTCTCCCACCTTTCCATATACGGCAAGGTACGTGTTTCGTCTCTCTGAGTGAGCATTTTATAACAGTCTGACAGGATCGCTTTGCCACTCCAAAATTTGCCACAGAGGTGTTCCATCAGCGTGTAAGTTTTGTATTATTTTGTTGACAATCACAATTCCCAACTATAAGCTGAGTTAGTTGCATTTAGTGAAATTTCTGTTTTGCATTCTTGAAAATAGAATGGTTTTAATCTTATATTATCTAGCGAATTGGTTATAGCATTATTTCTCTAATCGTAGCCAGTAGTCTGCATACTTCCCAACTGTCCCTTTTTCGGAGGGACAGTCCCTCTTTTGACAGCTCAACCCGCAGTCCCTCATTTGTACTGGAAAGTCCCTCTTTTCTCTGCACTGAACAGCCAGAAAAAGAAACAAAGTTTCTCACTTAATTGGCTTTTAGCAGAGAGCCCAGAACAGCTAACAGGTGCAAATAAGATACTTTGTAACAATTTTGAGACACAAAAACACAGTTTAGATAAGGAGAAATATTTTCAAACTTTCATAACCTGCCAAATTTTGTAAAATGAACATGGTAATTAGGGGGTGTGGTCAAAAAAATTGCTGTGCTACGTGTGGAAAAAAAATTTTTGTCCCTCTTTTTACTTCCAAAATGTTGGGAGGTATGAGTCTGTATCTACCACTGCATTCAGAGATGCCCAACAACCTGATATAAAACAGCACTAAATATTTTAGCTTCACCGTTTGAAAAATGAGAAGATTGACCCTGAAACTGAAATATGACCGGAACCTTTAATGTAGATTTTCTACTGATCTTTAACTTTTAACAAGTCCGTATGGTCTCTCTTGTTTACAGAGAAGGTTACAGTGCCCTCAGTGTTGTGGATAACTGTGGCAGGTGGAGATGGGAGCACATACTGTGTCTGTTTTAGCACCAGTTGTACCTTTCCAGATTTTCGCTGTTTGATGAATGATTATTGTGTAAATTCTTGTTTAGACAGATAATAACCTATAATAATAGGTCTGTTTATTACTATTAGAACAGGTCTGTTTATCCCTATACAGACGTACTGATTCAGTTATATATACATTCTAAATTGTAAAAATTTAGGTTAGTACTTTGCAATCCTGAATCATTACTACTATAGAGATGCTGAACCTTTTGGCTGATTCAGTATACTCGGTATATAAAATATGGCATTTCTATCCATAATACGTTTTATGGTTTAGTTATCCTTTAATTAAAACAAATGTAAAAATCAAAGGCCCAAGTCAGACCCCAAATGTACTCTACTAACAGCACTGGTCCCATTATAAAATGTTCCATTTACCACCAGTCTTTGTAGTTGGCTAGAGAACTGGCTGAATGATAGATTACAAATATTTTGGTCCAGGCTAATGCTCCTTAATTTAATCAAAATTATTCTTGCTATTAATGCTTAAACAAAGTCTAAATAGATCACATGCACTGCCACCCCAGTATATAGGATTATCCTCCACTCCTTAATGGAAGGCAATTAAATTAGTTTGGCATGATTGTGGGATATTGTGATCTTCAGTGTATTTCAGTATCTTATCCCTCATTACTCACTCCAAAAGTTTCTCTACCATTGCTGCTAAACTAGCATGCCTCTAATTTTTATGACTGCAGGTTCCTACTGATGATATTAGCTAGCACAACTGTCATTGCACTGCTTCACTTAGTCACAGTTGTTTATCCAGTAGAAGAACCATTGCACACACAGTTTTAGACATGCAATGTTAAAGCCCCCAGCACTTCCCTTGTACATTCTTGGTTGTCTGTTAAGTTTAGCCCTCCCTATGACTTTATGCCAGAATTAATACTTGCACCTGAGGTCAAGGCATCTCCATTGAAAGGACCTTGTGTCTGCATCATAGTTTCCATTGAAGGTAGTGGCACCTTCTGATGGAATAAAACAAGTAGATGTACACAAAGCCCGGCCAGGCACCCTAGGCAACCTGTCCAGTCCCAGCGCCAACTGGGCACTCGCATGCGTGAATTGATGCATGCACACATGCGTGAATTGATGCAAAATCGACACTCGCGCAATTGTACAGTCAGGCAGAGAGGTGACCAGACTAGGGGTAGGTGACAGAGAAGGTATATGCCTGGCGCCCCCCCCCAACTTTGCACCCTAGGCATGTGCCTACTCTGCCTACCCCTAGTTCCGGTAGGAAGAAGAGGCATGTGCCAAGGGCGCAGTGGTGGTGGGGTGCTGGCATGTGCCCCTTCTACTTTCCTACCCTGTGGTCCGGCCCTTCTATAATGCTTCACCAGCCCATGACTTCAATACTTTGTCCAGCTTCTTCCCTGACTCACTTATCATCACTCCCACCCGGTCCTCTCCCTACCTGCTTGTTACCACTACCACCCTCACACCCCACTCGTTATGCGGCGCAGTAAGCACTTATCCCGGCACTTGCTGTTCTAGACCTGCTTTATGTAGGAAACTACGCTAGCCCTTTTAAAGAAAATACCCTTACACGCAAAACAATTATTTGGTTCTTTTCACTTCGAGGTGTGTTACGGCTAGAGAATTGCAGGTGGAAGTGTCTTTTGTTTTGTTCAACAAACGAGCTTTCGACTAATGGTATGGTTGCGAGCACTACCGGAAGGATCACTTCACCCTCTTCCGTTACACAAGGCAGTTTAGTCTTAGTACTGTGTAGGTGTATTCAATATCACATTTGATTTACGGTTAAAGTGAAGTAGTGTTGGATAAAAGTTGGCATTAATGTTGAGAAAAATGTATTGTTTATGGCAGAAAAATCACGTAACACCAAGTGCATATATGTCATAACTTCAGTTTCAGATTTTTCGCACCACCTTAAAGGGTTTGTTCACCTTCAATAACTTTTTTTTTTCAAGTTCAGAATGTGAATCACCGGCGGGATGGCATACGTATTGCTTCGGTTTTCTGAAGTCGACCAACGAATATTGCCTCTCGAGGAAACTTCAGGCGAATCTATACATATGCCATCCAGTCGGTGATTCATATTCTTGCCGGTGGGAAGGCATTGGGAGATTAGTTGCCTGCATTTGTCGCTTGGCGACTAATCTCCCAGTGTGCCACCAACCTTAAGGTGGGCATACATGGGTCAATAAAAGCTGCTGACTAGGCTCCTCCAGACCAATTTGGCAACTTATTGGCCTTGTATGTGTCACTTTGGGTTATCTGCCCTATTATTATCTGTTCAAAAATCTGTGTAGTTATGTTAATTTCCCAACTTCACAAAAAAAGAACGTTTGAGACTATAGCGTCAGACTAAGATTCCTTTTAGCATGGTTTTTATGGAATATAGCTTTATCCTTGAAATATTTATTTTTTCTCTAAGTGAAAAAAAATTACTATGTAAATACAAAAACAATTGTGTGAGACACAGAACGAAATCTCGGCATTGAATCAAAGTAAAGGTTAGGATGACATTTGACTATTTGCCTAAACTAATAAGGAGTTTAATGATTGACACCACATTTGTAGTTATTGGTACGGAATGTAATTTTTAGTGGTTATCGTAAATATTTTTTTTGTTTTCTTACGGAACACTCAAAATAATATATGCTTGGACATCATCTTATTGGGGAAGATTTTTATTTTGATTTAAAAAAAATGTTACTGGCTCTTTTTGCTGATAAAGAGCATTTTGTTTGTATATGTAAATTTCTCCTTCTTGAACTTCCTTCAACTGCCTTTCATAGTATTTACTGGCACTCATTTTCTGTATATTTGCAAGAACATGTCCTTTAATTCTCATCTACAGAGCACTTGCATCCAGAGGTGTGCTGCTCTTTGCAAAGAATCAGCTCAGCCCTGTCCATACCGCATTTTGCCTAACCGAGCTTGCAAAGTGCAAGCGCAAGAAAAAAAAAAAAATGCCGGTCTCTATTTGCATTGAGGCAATACAACTGTCCTGTTGTTTCAGCACAAAATGATAGGTAAAAGCTTTGTTCACCTGGCAGTTAATGTGTTATTATAACACAACCGACCGTTATTTATACACTAGCCAGTTTAAATTGTTGTCTTGTTACTAGGGTCCCTCTTATCCTAGCAACCAAGCAGTGGTTTTGACAGAAGGGTGAATAGGAGAGGATTTTAATAGCATTGATAAAAAATAAAAAATAAAACAAAACGAAAAAAATTAAAATGAATCAGAAATTAGTTTTTTTTTATAAAAAAAAAAAAAATCAGAAATTGCCTGCTGACCACATACTGTGATGTCCATATGAATATGAGGATTGGTCCAAATATTGGAAGATGAAAATTCCATTTACAGGTATGGGATCCGATATCCTGAAACCCATTATCAAGAACACTCTGAATTACGGAAAGGCTGTCTCCCATAGACTCCATTTTATCCAAATAATCCAAATTTTTAAAAATGATTTCCTTTTTCTCTATAATGATAAAACAGAACATTATACATCCAAACTAAGATATAATTAATCATTATTGGAAACAGAACCAGCCTATTGGGTTTATTTAACGTGTACATGATTTTCTAGTAGGTAGGTATGAAGATCTAAATTAAAGAAAGATCCATTATCCAGAAAGCCTCAGGAGCATTCTGGATAACAGGTCCAATACCTGAACATTGTTGTTAGGATGTTAAAGTATATATGCGTTATGGAACAGTTTGTTTAATAAGTCTTGGTATCCTGTGAGTAACTGGCTGTGCACTTTCTGGGTCAACACCCTGCTTAGACTATTCCTAATTAAACTACCGCACACTCTTTAAACCTTTTGAAACTGGTTTAGAATACAACTCCGTTCTCACAAATCCTTGGACTCTCTCTTTGGTGGAGGAGAGATGAGAAGTGCGAATGTAATAAAAAAGACCAAATGATTTTATTATAAAGTTGCTAAGAATTATATTTTGGAAAAAATATTTTTCTTTTATTTCAGATATACTGGCTAACCATTTTTTTGAAAACATTTGGTTAAATGTAGGCACAGATACATGATTTCATGAATTTTTATTGCTTCACAGTCAAATTCACTTGTACACAATACCATGTCATCGGATGTTGAAAGGTTACTGTAGGACACTTCATGTGCTGAATGTTTACTCATTTTGACTGAAATGTTTTCCTTTTTGACCTGTTTCAGTGGTGTAACTAGATATAACTGGGCCCCACAGCAATTTTTTTTTCAGGCCCCCAAAGTGTCTAGAGATTGACCTGTTTTAACAATATTTATTGAAATTGTATATGGATAAGGACCTCAGATGGCCCCTATACCTCCTGGGCCCCCTTGCAGCCACAGGGTCTGCTTCCTCTGTTTGGACCTGTTTGGAAATCATTCTTACCATGTCAGCTGAAATAAATGTTACTTTACTTCCCAACTTTACAGATATCTACATTTGAAGCAGACCAGTATTCTTTTTTCTTTTTGCATATATCTGCCTATCTTTCTGATTTGATTCAAAATAAATGTGTTGTTCTTTACTCCGAGTCTCGTGCCTTATTTTGCTAATGTCGTACCCAGTTGATTAGAAAATGATCTGTTAACTGGTAATAGGATATAGGGCTGCTGTAGCCACAACCGGAAGTCTTATTCAAATGTGGCACAACCTATACTTCACCACTGTATGGAAGATGGACAACAGTGCCTTGCTGAAGTTTTTCCAAAAAATTTTTTTCATATTAAAAAGTGACCTTTTGCATTATTTTGGAAACTTTGGTATACTGGTGTTGAATGGTATAGAATACCCTTTAGCACACCCAAGATAGAGATAGAGAGAGCCACATCATTCAAGCATATTTTTTAAAACTTGGCTGACATCACATCCGCTGCTTACATGAGCTGGATTTTCACCCTTGAATGAATCTGGAAAAGAAGGTTTAACTTCTCTGTTTGTAGTATTATGCTCAAATTGCTTGGTCACATAGGCATCAAGAATGGCCATGATGCCTATGTGGTCCCTGTATTTGACTAATAAATATAAACAACTTCTATAAAGAAAACTGAAAATGGGTGTTATCCTCAAAAGAACTGCTTGTAGGTTTGCTGCCAACTGCAGGACTGCATTTCCCACAGCTCTTCTGGCTCTACTCTCTCTTGAAATGCAGTAGGTGATTTCTCGTGTGCTGTACAATTGTGACGTAGAAGCTGATATTACTTCTGTCTGCCTTTTCCACGTGAATCATTTTCGTACACCACTTCTCCTCCTCCTCCTGGCCTTTCACCCATTTGGGATGTGCTTCTTTGTATTTCACAACAACTTTAAAAAGTGGGTGGAACAGCTTGCCTTATAAGTCTGCTGCTCACAAATCTTGTAAGATTTTCACGACTGGGACTGGAGCTGGGGGTGAGTGACCCTTTTTATATGTTGGTGGGCTTGTTCCCTATGGTACTGCTTGTTGTAGTAGAGACAGATCTCTTATGACGTTATGATTATAGCTAGCTAATGAGTCGCTGGAGTAGTTGAGTTTCTGGGCAGTGTTGGTTTAGCATTACAACGTTATTACGTTTCATATCCTTCCTACATTTTGGAATGCAATGAACAAACAAAATGTGTGATGAATTACTTGCAGTAATAGTGTGACTGTTATAGCGAATGTAGCACCAGCCATTGTTTATTCTTTGTACTGACGTCCACTGTGTTAACTCACTAGTTGCCAAGGACAGATTCCTTGCTTCTAAGCTTTATCCTGGTTAATGTGGAAGTGGGTTTCATCTACTAGCAGGGCAACTGTGTGTGTCTTCCGTATAAGGTGTCCTTATCATAAGCAAAGAATAAAGTCAACTCTAAAAACACAGCCTGAAGTTCACAATTTTTGAAGTCGTTTTCTTCCCTTCTCTCGTTTATTAAATATACTCTATAACACACCAGTAGGTTTTCCAGGGCCTCACATGTGGTCCCTCACTACTCAAAGCTCTGTCTCACAGCTCCTATTTCATTTCAGTGCAATCTAATAACTTTATAAACAACATTTTTTTGCAAAACATGGAAAGATTGTGTAATGTGTGTGGTTGAAATAAAGCAACTGTGTATTCATGTAGCTAGCACAAGGTAAACGTAGGAAGGAATGTGTTTGTTTAAATGTGGCTAAAAATTTAGCCACAAAACTCTGGACTAAACACAGAACAGTATTTAATAAGCTTGTATTCCCTGTGTGGCTATATCTTATTCTATGTTTTGCAATAAAGGTGGAAGTCCACCAAAGACTGGGGGCAGCACCATTATATGATTGTCATTGATTTTTTGTTTAGGTATACGCCACAAATATGAATGACTAATATTTATTTGCTCAGCTATTACTCAGCAATTGACATTGCACCACTCATAAACCATTTATATCTGAAAGACCAAAAAAAACCAACTTTTTTTTTGACAGAAAATCCAATGGAGTTTAAAGTGGACCTGTCACCCAGACACACAAATCTGTATGATAAAAGTCCTTTTCAAACTAAACATGAAATCCAATTTCTATTTTTTATTAAAGCATTCATAGCTGTTGCAAGCTCATTTAAAAATCTCAGCTGTCAATCAAATATTGTCTGCCACCCCTCTATGCCAGTGGCATAGAGGCGGGGCAGACAATTACTTTCACTTTCCATTCAGCACTTCCTAGATGTCACTGCTCTCCACACATTCCCCCATTCTCTTTACCATTTAATTATGTAGCCATGGCATTGGGATAGACATCGGGGTCCCCTATTCTGGTGCACAAACAAGATACAAGGCTTGTCTTAATAACAGTGTCCACAAAATGGCTGCTGCCTGCTTGCTATAACTTTGAAATCCCAGACTGAAGGAAGCAAGATTCAAATAATTTATATAGTGTAATTAAAGTTCATTTTGCTTGACTAATGTGATAAAATAGGATTTTGAATAATTTTTTTGGGTGACGGGTCCCCTTTAATGGGCTTTTTTTAAAAAAAAATAAAGCAACAGCCTCCCTAGAGCAGTTATCCCCAACCAGTGGCTCGTAAGCAATGTCTCCAACCCCTTAGATGTTGCTCCCATTGGCATCAAAGCAGGTGCTTATTTTTGAATAACACCATCAAACAAAGTATTTTTAAGCTCTCCAGGGTCAGTGCCCAATGAATACAAAAGAATCCTCCAATAAGAATCCCATCCGTAAATCTGGCTCCATGCTATTTTTTCATGCAACTGGAGCTAGAGGCATTAAAAGTAGTTTTTATACCACGGAACTACTTGCTACGAGAACCTTCCTTCTCATGTTTGACAGTGTAATAGCTGGAAGCCTGTCACATTGAGGCCACCTACTTTACAAAACCATGGGGCACAGTGAGACTGTTTTACAGATGGATTAGATGATGTTTAACATGATTACAGGGATTAAGGATAATCCTTAGGAATCGCTTAGTGATATCTTGGTGTTAGAGGTAGGCTCTGATTGTGTCTACTTTTCCTGGGAAAAGTAGAAGTGACCATACACAAGAACATTGTCATAACATGCTTCTCTATAGTCAATACGAACCCACAGAAGTAAAAGTGCTCCATCATCCTTTTCTACAGAATATTCTAATCATTTTTAATCTGGTCAGTAGCCGTCTTGTAGCAATATTTATATTGTATTGCATCATAGAGCATCAAATGCAGCCCCAGGCTGATCGCAGGATGGCTGTTTTCCTTGGGTTGATATGATCAAAATATCTATGTGTTTCTCTTGATATTTCAATTGCATCCATGTGTGAGCCCACTAAATGAGCATTATGGCTCACAATTTATCTGCCAAAGTGTAATCAAGTAACAGTGGGAAAATGTCCAACAAGGCATTTATTGGATGATTATGCAATTTTAAAAACAGGTGCCAGTTTGAATTAGTGAAAATAGCAAGGTATTTCAGACATTGACTGATCATTTTCTACTGTTGCTGTTTCTTTACTATTAGGGGCAGATTTATTAAAGTGTGAATTTAGAACTCACCACTGAAAAACTTGCTCACTTTCTATTCATTCCTATGGGATTTTTAAAGGCAGATTTATCAGCAGGTTCGGATTTGTGGAAAGGCCACCTAGGCCCGGGCCTAGGACGGCAGGATTTTAGGGGGGCGGCATGCTGCCTAACCACACCCACAGATTGGTTCAAAAACACTGGAGATGTGCTGGAATTTCCCATGCGCCAATCCCCATTGCTCCTGTCCCCCTGGACAGGGTCGACTAACGGTAGTGGGCCTAGGGGTGCCCGCTATGTAAATCCAGCCCTGTTTATCAGATGGTGAACTCCATTGATAAATACAATTCTAAAAATCCCACAGGAATGAATAGAAAGTGAGTTATGAATTCATATATACATTTTGATAAATCTGCCCTCACAACACCGGTAATACAACCAAAACCTATTAAAAGAGAACTAAACCCTAAAAATTAATATGGCTGCAGATGCTATATTTTATATACTGAACTTAATGCACCAGCCTAAAGGTTTAGCTTGTCAATAGCATCAATGATCCAGGAATTCAAACTTGTCACAGGGACCATCTTGGAAAGTGTCTGTGACACTCACATGCTCTGAGCGCTGTTGAGAGGCTTAGCTTAGGGGTTTTCGTAATTATCAAGCAGAAAATTAGGTTTGTATGTAATATAAGCTGATGCTACAAGGCTGATTATTAAATTCCGATGTGAGTTGCGCTGGTTTCTGTGCTGCGATGTAGTAATTATCTGTATTAATAACTAATCAGCCTTATACTGTGACATTTGTATTCTATATGTACTGTAAATTTTGAGTTGGTCCCTAAGCTCAGTAAGTGACAGCAGCACAGAGCATGTGCAGTGAAAAGGCAAAAAAGAAGATGGGGAGTTACTGGGGCATAGTCAGAGGCAAAGATCTTCCCTGCTAAACAGCCGTGGTTGCCTTGAGCTGGTACAGAAAATCAAAAAAAGACTGTATAACATTTCTAGCCTACTTCTTTAGTTCTCTTTTAACGACCCAGAATGTAAATGCCCACGGACCGCAAAATGGCTGTGTGTCATTGCCCCAGGTTTTACAGAATTAATATATATCATATTCTATATACTGTATGTATTTAACTTAATTAGGCTTAAACAAGCCTTATAGACCAAACAAGTGTATTTAACTGGTAATAAATTGTTTAATATTAGTAGTAGTACCCTGTATTGACATTGCTAGGTCACGCAGTCTTAACAAATTTATCTTTAAATAAATACACAATCAGAAAGCAAACATCTAAAACCTAGGCGGGGACTTCTGAACTACAGTTCACAACAGTACAAATGTGAAGGCAAATCAATATAAATGATTTTATAATTTAAACAACATTATTAATGCCAGGTAAAATTCACATGCCATTAAATTACTGTTTTTAGATCATGTCTGGCAGCAGAATACAATCTTGTACTGGTATATTTTATTTATGTATTCCACATTTATTTCTTGTTTTTGCGGATTCCTTATTTTCTCATTTTTCTTTTGTATTTACAGAATCTTTTGAATATTGAAGGTCTTGTCCCAAAACAAAACAAATTATGTAAGTATCCTGTGTATCTGCTGCTCCTCCCAGACCAATGTGACTAATGATCGTTCCTCGGTGAATTAAGCCATGTCAGAGTCTTCAAGTAGTTCTGAATTGGGGGGAGTTCTGAATGAAGCCATAATGTGGGACACCATTGGAAGTTATATTAACAATGTTCCTACCATTGACAGGGACCTGTCTGTATTTTTTATCTACAATAGAGCACAATCTGTTTATCAGAAACGTTGTTACCGCACTAAGCAAACAAGAAAATCAGACATTTATCTGTAAATCTATGTATTTATATTGGTAATCAAATTTTCCCTCTTATGTATAAAGACATTGCACTTGTGCTTACTAAATACTGCTTAATTTTTATTAACCTTATACCAATAACATGTTTTGTATGTGGTATGTTAGTTGCGTTATGGAAATAAAAAACTCATACGGGGCTGGACCTAGGGGTATGCAGAAGAGGTACGTGCCTAGGGCGCAAAGCTTGGGGGAGCCAATGAGCAGCCTACCCCTAGTCCACCACTGAAAAAAACCTGGATAAGCAACATTTCAGGCTACACAGAGCCTTTTTTCAAGATTGAAAAAAGGCTCTGTGTAGCCTGAAACGTTGCTTATCCAGGTCCTGTCACTGTTCCTAATTAAGCATTTTTATTCAAGAAAAGAATTGTGGTGCTGTACTTCAACCAATTGATGTAAGGGCCCTTACACACAGGTGTTGTAGCAGCATGTTGCACTTAAATAAAATGCAATGTTGCTGCTACACTAGGCAAAATGGAATCGGTCTGCTTGTGGTTTTAGATGCACTCGTGCAAGAAACATCTGTGCGTAAGCAGGGTCGTACTGGGCCCTTGCTCTTTTGGGGCCCCGCGGGCTCAGACCCGATCCTGCACTCCCTCTCTGGTCATCCTGCAGTGCCGTTAAAACTTGCGAACTGCTGCCGTGCCAGTAAAACTTGCGCATCCGGGGAGGGGTTGGTGTCAATGGCTGCGGCACTGAGCTGTTTGAGGCTGGGGGGGCCCTTGGCCCCCTAGTCCAACACTGTGTGTAAAGGACCCTTGTTAAGGCACAAACCTATATCACAAACCTTTTACACCTGACCCATTCAATTCTGCACATTTCTAAAAACAAGTCTTTATATAAATTGATGGTTGAAATTGCAGTTGAAGATGTGTTTCCATGCCAGCCAGCCATGAATACCAGGTGACTTCTAATTGGAGTTTAATAAGCTTCAACCTGCTATATAAAATGTATTTTACACAGCCAAAGTTGTCGTGTTCATTCTGGCTATAGGCTTTATGGCACCTGCAGTGGGCAAAACTCCAATTCTGTTAGAAGTTGTTTTTAAAATTATTCCTGCGCAAACCTTGAATTCATTTTGTCAAATTTATCTCTAGACCACTTCTGGGAAGATGTGCACTGGAACTGGCTTTGGCTCTTGTCTGTCTCTACTAACTTCCACTTCTTTTTCTGACGAATTTAAACCACATTATTCATCATGCCACATTAAGTGGGTTAACTTGTAGTGTAACGTTTTCTTAAACCATTTAGTGATAAGTACAAATATTTACATTGCACACTAACTGTTTTTTGTTAGTGTCTATTCCCCTCCCTGTCCTCGTTTGCGGGTGGCGTGATGCTACATGGTGGCTGGGTTGCTCAGCACTTTTGCAGAGATATGAAGCACAGGAAGGCGACCACTACTGCTAACTTGATAGACATTAAGCGTGGTTCTTCTCAAATGCCTCAGCGCTTCTTTTATGGAGCTTTTATGGGTGTTCCATTTTACTAACAATTTACTAACTTCTTAATTTTTCCTTTTCATGCTTTCTGACTGGATGCACAGATCCCTGCAAGTCTTGGCTTCCGAAATTAACAAACAATAGTTGTTACATTAACAAAGAGCGGTGACTCCAGTTTGTGCTTTCACTGGTGCCTTGGTTAAACCTCATCCTGCTGCTTTACGCCGATGCCTTACAGACCAAGAGAATACTAAATAAAGGCAACAACAGACCAGTTTTTTTTTTTTTTTTTGGGGTATTGTTTTGTATTTTAACATACAAATATGAAGCTTAATTCAGAAGTGTGCACCTTTTTGTTACTGCCTGTCTATTTGTTAATGTTTGTGTACAGCACTTTGACATTTATACCATGGTATTTTCTTACTAATGCAAAGAAGAAAATAGAAATGGCAAATCGAGTAAAAGCAAAGCCTGTGTCTGACAAGCCTGGAAGTCCATACCGGACTGTTAGCCATTTTGAGACGCTGGCCACCATACACATTCCAGGTGCCGACACGCTTGACAAACTATTTGAACATGGGGTGGCAACATTTGGAAAGAAAGACTGTCTGGGCACACGAGAAATTCTAAGTGAAGAAAATGAGAAGCAACCCAATGGGAAAGTGTTTAAGAAGGTAACATTTATATCATTATTATTATAGCTGCATTATTTCATTGTATTAACAACAGTAATAACACTCTATGCTAAGTAGGCATACAGTGTTGTCATTGCTGCATTATTAAATTGTATTCTACAATAACAACACTGTATGCTAAGTAGGTAGCAGTTTGTGAAAAAGTGGCTAGGAAATGCTCAGATGAGACGAGCAAACTGTATTTGTTTCCCCAGGTGTTTGGGTTGAAACTGAATAATAGAAAAATTGCATTTTGAATTGGGCACACTTCTTTGTGGCTGCTGAATCACATGGCACTTGCTGGGGAAACAAGTTTTCTACCCTGAAGCCCTGCTTGATAGAGGACTGGTAAGGAGACCATGTTCAGTGCTGCCCATCTATAGGTGTTTGTCAGTACTATATAATATATCAGAGCGGGATATGACATATAGAGTGCAATTTGATCACCATGTGGCCCAGCCGTAAGATCATAACTCTTAGCAGAGCCTTTGAGAGCATTTAATACTGCTCACCTGTCCTGTTCCTGTTTGTTGCAAAGTGAACTTCTAGATGGAAGCAATTATTTTACCTTTTGGCTAGTTCCAGCTGGAACAATTGAAAACATCTGTCTGAATTAAGGATTAAGGACAAATTTGCATGGAATTGCCTTGCAGCTTGGATGCATGTTTGGACTAATTTGGTCTAGCTTCAACTGTTGGTCTGAAGTTGCAATATGCTCCAACTACCGGTATGTTCTGGTTGGTTGACTTCCGCTGAACACACATCTGCTTTGCAAACCACTTAGATTAAAGTTCTTCTTATGTTATCTGGACAGTCTATTTTTTTTTTTATTAACAAGTTGGTCATGCAAGCATTGGACTTGACATGCCCATTAGTTCTTAATCAATATTGACATATGTATTTATGACCTAAAACAGCACAGTTTTCAGTTTACTGTGCACCCGACAACTTCTTTGGAATAATGTCTTTGTAACCAGAATGTAATCTGCAACAGTTGCGAATTGCGGACCCCAGTAGGCTTAACAGAAAGTAGACTTATATTTTAAGTTCTAGTTTGTACCATCATCATTGATCTATATAGCACTAGTAAGTTATTCAGCACTTTATATTAATTTATAACAAACAGAGGTATTGCAATAACTTAACAAGGACTACAGAGTAAAAAAAAAATAGTATCGGAGGGTTACTTTTGGGTATTATTTAGAACTGTTTGTTCCTTCCACGAACCTGAAAGTTCACACGATTCAGTTATTGAATATCCCATTTCTGGAGACAAATCCGTAAGTATTTCTGTAAGAAAGTACACATTGCATCAAGCACTTACTAAAAAAAATTACTAGGACGTGGTACGTTTACTTACAAATGACCATTTATTTTTATAATGAGTCAATTATGTATATATTTGCCTATTATTTGATTTGTGTTTTGCAGCTGATTTTGGGAGAATACAAATGGCTCAGTTATGAAGAAGTAAGCTTGAGAGTGCACCATCTTGGGAGTGGCCTGTCTGCCCTAGGATTGAAACCAAAGAGCACAATAGCAATATTTTGTGAGACCAGAGCAGAGTGGATGATCACTGCACAGGCATGCTTTAAATACAATTTTCCCTGTAAGTATTTTGTTTTTAGCCTTTTGAAAATCTCATGATTTCAACGAAAAATGAAATTTCTCCTCATGCAGTTGGTTATGTCAAAGAGAGGTATTTTCTGGCTGCTTAAAAAGAATTCTGGGACATGCTTTATTTAAAAGCAGGCTTGATTATTAGTGTTGATGAAGCTTTCTTACATGTAGGACGGCAGTTGGAAGAAGGCAAACATTTTCCATAGGTGATGAAAAAAAACATCTAATATTTGAATATTTTGTAGAAAGGTTTACTGCCCCTAAAACAAGAAAATTGCTTTTCTAAAATTGGGTGTGTTGGTGTATTATGTTATCACCATTCTAAAAATAGATATCAAGCACCACTTATTTATTCCAGTCAAAAGGATATGCTACTACAGGTGTCAATAAGTGCAGCAGAAACTGAAAAGGCCAATATAATCCTTCCCAGCATGCACGAATGAATGAATAACAGGCAAGTTAGAGGTAGAAAACCAAGCTGAAGAGCACACTTTAGTCTGCTTCTTAATCATTTCCAGCCCTTCCTAACTTTCTTCTTATTTCTTTGTTTTTAAGGTTGATTTGATGCTGCCTCACGAGTTTTGTTACTTTTCTGTTTGCTGGCAGTTGGCTAAAAACACCAATGAATATAATGTTATTATTTAAGTGTAATTGCATCAGCCTTATGGGCAAGTAGAAGAATGTGCACTATTTCTAAAAAAAATGTAAACAGCTTGTCAAAAAAGTCCTCATTGTAAGCCAAGCAAAAAACCTTTACCCCTGTATGCAATAAAAGGTGCAATGTTTGCCCAGGTGCAATAACTCATAGCAACCAATAAGAAGTTTGTTTTAAAGCAGATAACCAGTAAATGCTACCTGCTGATTGGTTGTTGTAGGTGGCAAGACCTGTAGCAAACTTTGTGTCTTTTATTACATAACCCCCTTAATGTATCAGGACTGTAAAGCAAATTGAAGTGGATTTCATATAAGGCATTATGTGATCCTGTTTATGGCTAACCACCAACACTGTACACTTTCAGGATTCTTAGCTGCAAATTTATCAAGGGTCGAAGTGGAGTTCAAAAAGTTCGAATTTCGAAGTAAATTTCTGGGTACTTCGACCATCGAATAGGCTACTACGACTTTGATTCAAAGTAAAATCTTTCGAATATTGACCATTCGATAATCTCTTAAAAAAAACTTCAACCTCAATAGTTCGCCAAGTTAAACCTGCCAAAGTGCTATGTTAGCCTATGGGGACTTCTAATGCATTTTTCTATTTTTTTTGTAGTCAAAGTAAAATTGTTCGATCGATCGCTGAAATCGTTTGATCGAACGATTTTACTTAGACCGCAAAACGGTCAAATTCGGTAAAAAAACATCGGCATCAATATTCGAAGTCAAAGTATAGCCATTTGATGGTCGAATTTCACTATATTTCACTTCAAAATTCGACCTTTGATAAATCTGCCCCTTAGAGTTACTTTGTAATGTATTTATTTCTCTTTTTATTGTTATGTAAACGTTATATTTCTAAATGCTAAAATTCTGGATAATCCTTAGGTGAAATGGTAGAAAACGGAATATATTCAGCTGTTCTTGAGGCTGCGCTGCTCGCAATACTCAAAGCAATTCCACTTGGTTCGTGCTGAGTGCCACCTGTCTCCTCTTACTGTTGTGTGCCAGTTTACTTTTTCGCTGGTTTGGCTTGCATTGAAACACATGAGCTTCTGTAGTTGTTTAGAGGACTTACTAAACTGTTTATATAGTGCCAGTCAGATCAATGAGAGAATGTGCCTAGAAATTCTTCAACTTTAAGCCTTCAGTATAAGGGCAAAAACTGTAAAAGGAAGAAAATAGAATGCATGGTAATAGTTACAGGAAGAAAATCGGTATAATTTGCTTAATGTGCTTAACAATCCTACAGCTTTGTGCAAATGTATGCTAAAATATCTTTATGTGGAAAGTGCACTTTTTTCATAATTGTTTATATATTGTCTTGAAATAGACCGTGAATTATAAGAGAATAGATGGTTACACACAAAGCAGTCATTTGGTGCCAGCTGTGGCTTACTAACTGCAGTAAATATGGTTAGCCATTACCCCAGAAACAAATCCCTCTTGTACCCCTAGGTGCCTGCTGAATCGAATATATTATTTCTGCTACTCTTTGCCGGGTAATTCTCTGTCAATATAAATGGCAAAACACAAATAAAGGTATTGTGATTGGCAGCTCCTACCTGCAAGCAATTGCATGCAATTTTGTGTAATTTTTATTGGTTCTATTGGAGCTTTGGACTTGTTTGTGGTCTGCAAGTGTGCTGTGCATTTCTTTATCACAGGGGATCGGTATAGATGCAAAAGCCACGTATATATGAGGGGGGGAATAATGGCAATGTTATGTATTTGGTTAGCAGAAAGTGATGTGCAGAGGTTGATGTTCCAATTGATATCCCATATCTGTTACATTATCGGATACATTTGGTGGCTTAACCGAAGAAGCGAGTTTTAGATGAAAGGGGGACTTTAATGCTGTGGTGCAATGTTGAATCCCACAACAGTTTGGAATTTGATGCGAGGAATGAAGGAGGGTGTTTAATCAAGCATGACTCGCAAAACTGCATGAAAGATGGAACGATTGTGTTGTTTACAGTAACAGACAATGTTGGGTAGGGTATGTGTGACTGTTTTCTAAATTGTGTACTGCCTGTTCCCTGTTATACGCTATAACATTCTGCTGTTTTCTCAACTAAAATGTACTGAACTTTCCCATATTATTAGGTCATTTGCAAATTTGTATTTTCTTCTTTTTTTCTTTTTGTAAAATTTAAAACCAGCCACTCACTTAACAGTATTTCAGTACACTCTGCATGAAGTGTTGTGTGAGGTTTTTAATCTTTACATTTTCTTTCTGTCTTTTAACTTGCATATTGTGGAAGTAAAATTGATTCTGATATACCAAGCCATAGTATTTTTATTAAATGGGGCAGGTGTAGTTTAGCAGATCAGTATTTTACCCACGGGCCTGATGTAGTGCAATGTTCCTCACTGTCAGTACTGCAGTAGCCAAGCAAGCATTATCTCATTTTACATAACTAATCATTTATTATTTCATATAAATTTGTCATCTTTTTACTAACAGTGGTGACTTTGTATGCAACACTTGGAGAAGAAGCAGTAGCGTATGGTTTAAATGAATCTGGAGCAAGCTATCTCTTAACCAGTGCTGAACTTCTTGAGACCAAGCTGAAGGTGTGTACAGATATTATTCCTCAGAGCAAAATACATGAAATACACACACTACACTATACATATTTTTACTTCCTTATTTGAAGCACAGATTTTTAATTTATTTTTTTGTATTTTCAGAATGTTCTTTCCCAAGTTACAGGCCTTAAGCATATCATTTATGTTGGCAAGAGAAACATAAACAAAGCAGATTATCCTGCCAGCCTAGAGATCCATAACATAGAGGCAGTGGAAGAATTGGGAGCCAAACCAGAAAACTGTAAGTATGACTCCATGCCACCAAAAAATGTCTCTAAAAGTAGTTGTTTTTAAATTATCCCCTTAATTGTAAAACCAGAAACATGTCTGTATCAAGAGTTTCTCCTCCTATCTCCCTGCTTTTATAGAATTACATTTTTGGCATGCTGGAAATTGTAATTCAAACCCAGCAATCCTCTTTAACAAATAAGCAACAGTGTGCTTTTGTGTCTAGGTACCCCATTAGGACATGCTGTAGATTGGATGTTCCCAGACTTTGGGTTTTGTTATCCAACATTTGTATCTAGCATTAAAAGTTTTTTTGTGTTTCCAATAAATTGCAATGTGTCTCTGAGAGGTGTGCATCTTTCCTGGAAGTAATAGTGGTCTTTCCCTTTCGTGTATATTTCTTTAGGTGCTTAAAATTGTAGCTAAAAAGCAATTGTGGCAATCTGAGTTTTAATGGCAGCGATGGTGGTCAAAAACCCTTGTGTACTTTAGCTCTTGCATTTAAAGTGATATGGACACTTTATTTCTTTAGATGTATGCTGTGCAAGTGCATATAGCATTTCTGTTTCTTTTAATTATTTGCATTTGCTTATTTTCATATTTATATTTTCTTTATATTCTCAGTGAGTAAACCACCATGTAGACCGCTACCTTCAGACTTAGCTGTTGTGATGTATACCAGCGGTTCAACCGGCAGACCCAAAGGCGTAATGATGATTCACAGCAACCTCATAGCTGGCATGGCTGGACAGTGTGAACGAATACCAGGACTCGGGTACATTCCTATTCTGGTTGTTTAACTCCTTTTGCAAATAACTATGTAGGGTATGGTATATGGTATGGCATCTATTATCCAGAATGCTTGAGGTTTCTGCATAGTATTTTTTTAATAATTTGGATCACCATACCTAAAGGCTATTAAAAAAAAAATTAAAAGATGTACTAAATCAAAAACAGAAGTTTATGGCAATGCCAGTCCAATTTATTTCCCTCAGCTGAAGGTCTCTTATTTTCAAATATATCTAGGGGTTCTTCATTTTATATGGTGATTGTTTATCCACCAATATGGATGTATACTGGTTTATTGCAGAGACAGGTGATATAATAAAGTTATTTCTTAAAATGGAGGATAGTCTCCCATAATTCTTATATCCAATTTTCTTCTATATCTGGTTTCCAGAAGGCATTCAATACCTGTATCTTACCTACCATTGTCTAAGATGTATTTGCAATGAAAAAGGTTGGATAGGGTCCAACCCTTAAGAAAATGGTCTGGTTTACTAAGATAGGTAGCAACAGTACAATTCCCCATAGCAGCATGTGAGTTATTTTTTATTTTCTATTAGTAAATTATTCAATGCTAATTACTCATTGGTTGTTTTGGGCAAGTGTACTTGTACTATTTATCACATACGTTTCTACATTTTTTTAATGTCCCCACTTTCCACACCCTGTCACCGCTACACTGCATACCTTTCTCTTCCAGTCTGCACTTTTGTCCCAACAATCCATGAAACTTGTGAAGCTGTTTTTTTATGACCTTTTTGCATTTTCTTGTCCTTTTTATTGTGAGATTTGTAAATGAAAATCTGTATAAAGTAGCATGTCCTAAAGTATAGTCTGACATTGTTTTTCAGCCCACAGGATACCTATATTGGCTACTTGCCTTTAGCACATGTTCTGGAGATGACTGCAGAGATATCCTGTGTTACCTATGGTTGTAGAATTGGGTATTCATCTCCTTTAACACTGTCAGATCAGGTAAGAGACTAATATAGTACCCAATGTTTTACATTGTTCTTGACTAGGATGTGATCATTTACCATTTCTAGATGTTGTGATGCAACCACAGATGGCATCTGACAGACTCTAGATGGCTGAATTATTATTTTTAACATATATTTTTAGAGGCCCAACATATTTCACAGCACTGTAAAATAAATGTTTTTATATAAGGAATATACAGAATTACATACATAGAACATACAGCATTGCATACACAGCGACCAGTAATCGATTCAAAAGGTGAAGAAGGCCCTGTCCATAAGAGCTTACAATTTAAAAGGGTAAGGGATTGAGACACAAGATGTGGGCATGGTCAAGGTAAGGGTGAATCGTATGTTATTGCATTTGGAAGCTAAAAAGAATGAGGGTAGGCTTCTTTAAATAAGTGTGTTTTGAGAGATCTTTTGAAAGCAGAAAGATTGGGACAAAGTTGGACAGACTGTGGGAGAGAATTCCAGAGGAGGGGTGCAGCCCTTGTAAAGGCTTGAATGTGAGCATATGAGGAGTTAATGAGAGAGGAGTTGAGGAGCAGATGAGTAGAGGAGCGTAGTAAGTGGTTGGTTGAATATCTAGAAATTAGTTTAGAGATTTAGTAAGGTGCATAGTTATGAACTGCTTTGAATGTCAGAGTCACAAGTTTGAATTTTTGAAACTTTTGGGCTATTGCAAATTTATTGTTATTATATGCACAAATCTAATTGGTCTGATCATCTGCCAAGTGTTCTTCATGTACATATGGTTATAAAATTTGGGCCAGAAGGATTTCATTCTGTGACTTGTGGCATCTTTATAACACTGTAGGGTTAATGACTAAAACTTGACTTTTTCTCACTTTATTTAATCCAAAAAATCAACCAAACTTGAATGCCCTTAATTTACCAAAAATTATTCTCTATAAAATCGGTTCGACAAAAAGCCGTGCCAAAATTGAGTGTCAATTTGAATCATGCAAATTTTTCGAATTGTCGCTCTGAAAACTCTAATTTATTGGATTATCAAATGATCAAACCAGCGCAAACCTCCCAAAACGTTGAGAATCCTGATGGTAAAACACGTGTTCCAATTGTAAAAGGGGTGGTTCACCTTCAAACAACTAGTTGTTTTCAGATAGATCACCTGAAATAACGACTTTTTCCAATGACTTTCTATTTTCCATGTGTCACTGTTTTTTTAATATTGAAGTTTAAAGTGTCATGATTCATCTTCTGAAGCACCTCTGGGAGGAGGGTCGCTGACCCTGTAAACTGTTCTAAATGGATACATTTTTTTATCTTTGTCCCTGCTGAGCAGAATCTCTGGGTTTCACAGGCAGCTGTTAGAATTGATACAATAGTTGCTAATACTCCAGAAATGCTGCTGAGAAATGGATCAACTAAATGTTGCAAAATTGTAACCGTTCAGTCTGCACCTGAATTACTGAACTGCCAGACTGAAACACCAGACACGAACATTCAACTTTAAACTTAGTTTTTGGAAAAACAGTAACAAATAAATAATGAAAAGTAATTGAAAAAAGTCTTTATTTCTGGGGAACAATCTAAAAACAACTGATTTGAAAAAAGTGTTTGGAAGGTGAACAACCCCTTTAAGGAACCATCTGCCTTTGACTACATGATTTGAACAGTTTTAGCTGGAGTATTTTTGTAAAAATTCAAGGTTTTTATTTCCTCTAAAAATCTGGATTTTTTTGCCCTTTTAAAACTCAACCAGAAAAATTTGAGGCTTAATAAATAGGCCCTGTGTGTAGTTTTTACTCAAGTATCTTATTCGCTTTAGCATGTTCCAGTCGTGCTAAACGATGATGAGCTGTGTATGACACATGGGTCAGGAGCTTTTCTGTTTGTTTTAAATGGAAGAAAACATGATCCTTTGCTGAACAGATAATCATGCAAATTTTACACAATCCGTTTGCTAGTGCATACGATATTCATTACAACTGCCCGTGACACAGGATAGGATATACTGCTAATGCTTCTCTTTGTGTTTGATGTTTGTTCCATTATTCTCTTATGTGAGTGCACTCGGTGGGAGAAGGTTATTTCAATGCTCATGAACTGCACGCTTATTCACCCGACTCTGATTTCAACGGAGTCATTGTTCCTGCAATGGGAAGGCTGAGCCCAACAATAGCAAGTGTTTTTGTTGTGAGATAGGCTTCCGGAACTACACAGCAATAACTGCCTTACCCTTAACTAGTGCTTCCAACAATAAAATCCATTATCTGTTCTAGACAGTCCCTAGCTTTCCAACTGTATTGCACTACAGCTTCTAGCTTTGCATATCTCTTGTGGATTTAGTGCTCATGGCTCATACTTCAAACCAACCCAGAAGTATATTAAAGAGGCTGACCATCTTTAAAATAACTTTTAGCATAATGTAAAAAGTGATCTTCTGAAATAGTTTGCATTATTTGTAGTTTTCGAGTTATTTACTTTATTTTCAGCAGTTTCCAGATCAACATATCAATAGCTATTTTGTTGCTAGTGTCCAGATTGCCCCAGCCAGACCTTGAATTGAATGACAGACTGGAATATCAATAGGAGAGGGACTGAATAAAAAGATGAGTAGCTTTAACAAATCATATTGTAGCCCAAAAGAGCATGTCAAGGGTCAGTGACTCCAATTTCAAAGCTTAAAAATATCAGAAGAAGGCAAAGAATTTTAAACTATGAGAAAAATGAAGGCCTGTTGAAAAATTAATCAAGCAGAACTATATGTTCTGAATAAAAAGCGATAATTTATACCCGAAAAAGTGATCTACTAAAATATTTTATCACAATGGCATATACTTTAAATATGAGTTAATTATTTTTTTCCAGGAAAAGGAAGGCTATAAATATTGTAGAATGGCACTAGGCTGCGCTCCAAATGACTCCTTTAAACAACAACAGGAGGGGGATTTCTGTGCAGCTTGGGTGGTGCTTAGTTGCTAAATACTTGCTTTTGGGAAGGACTTAAATGTGTTCGTAAGGAGCACATATTTGCTTCTCTCCTACTCATGAAATCAGCAGGCTGATGTATGAGTTGGACGTAGCTGTTGTCAGTAATCTGTTAAACATTAATATTGTGCTTTCCACTGTGAAAAATAACAAAGCTGAGAAATAATAGCAACAGTGGATGCTGAGAGGAAAGTTTTCTCTCCGTGGGAAGAGTTGTCTTAATGTAGTAGAAACTAATACATGTACAGGATAGTGTGTGTCTGGTGATTTCCTGCAAGTAACATGAGAGGAATAGGGACAGATAGTGATAGCTCAATGCTTATAAGGCAATTCCTACCATTTACATGCATTGGCTAGAGCATACCAATCTTTAGGGCATTATGGTTATTATCCTATTTATATTGTGTCAACATATGCTGCATAGAAATGTTATTTCCGTCTAGTAATATACTCCTTTGATCTGTGCTAAATGAAATGTGCATCTTGGATAATGAGCGTTGAAATGTTCTGATTTCTTTGAGCAGGATAGTGAGGAAGTCAGTCTAAGGAAATAGTTTCCAGATTTGCTAGATAAACACTTGCTTACAGCTGTGTTCAGACACGCATTTAGTATTGTAAACTTTACATGGAAGAGCAAAATACTTCTTTTGGTCAACATGAAAACAGGATGTTGATTTGGAATTGGTAAAAAATTGCAACACAGAAAATCTTTTAAGGCTCCTTATATGTCATAAGGTGTTTTCATCAGCTGTGCATTTCAGCCAGAGGAGAAGCTCTTAAAACTGCCCTTGTTCCTACCACCTACCATGCCATTAAATAGGAACCATGGCAGAACTGGAGCTTTTCATCTTGGAAACCCATTTCATCTGCCCTCCAACCAGTTATCTTTTCTTATAGAAACTTGACAGAAATAGCATCTTCTCATTAGTGTTAAATAACATTTTGAAATGGAAACTGTGCTAAAGGTTGGGTTTTCTGACACAGAGATGTCCCTTTATTGTAAGTGCGTGTATGATGACTTTCTTGGTTGCTGCAAGTCTTATAAAACTCTGAGGCTAATGAGGGAAATGTATATAAATATTATAGTTTATTTTTTTATATTAAGAAAATTAAATTATTGTTGATCTTGTTTGCTTAAAATAAAGGGATACTGTCATGGGAAAAAATTTTTTTTTCAAAATGAATCAGTTAATAGTGCTGCTCCAGCAGAATTCTGCACTGAAATCCATTTCTCAAAAGAGCATACAGATTTTTTTATATTCAATTTTGAAATCTGACATGGGGCTAGACATTTTGTCAATTTCCCAGCTGCCCCAAGTCATGTGACTTGTGCTCTGATAAACTTCAGTCATTCTTTACTGCTGTACTGCAAGTTGGAGTGATATCACCCCCTCCCTTTCCCCTCCCAGCAGCCAAACAAAAGAACAATGGGAAGGTAACCAGATAACAGCTCCCTAACACAAGATAACAGCTGCCTGGTAGATCTAAGAACAACACTCAATAGTAAAAACCCATGTCCCACTGAGACACATTCAGTTACATTGAGAAGGAAAAACAGCAGCCTGCCAGAAAGCAATTCTCTCCTAAAGTGTAGGCACAAGTCACATGACCATGGGCAGCTGGGAAATTGACAAAATGTCTAGCCCCATGTCAGATTTCAAAATTGAATATAAAAAAATCTGTTTGCTCTTTTGAGAAATGGATTTCAGTGCAGAATTCTGCTGGAGCAGCACTATTAACGGATTCATTTTGAAAAAAAATTTTTCCCCATGATAGTATCCCTTTAAAGAATAAATCTTGTCTGTCATTATACTAACCTTATATATATATATATATATTATTTTTTTTTTTCAGTCTAGCAAAATTAAGAAGGGAAGTAAAGGTGACTGTACTGTCCTGAGGCCAACACTGATGGCTGCAGTGCCTGTAAGTGCCAACCTATTATATGTAATGTTTTTTTTTTTTTTCATTTAAACGTATATTAACGAACCCAAAAATTCAGCAATACCCAGATCAAACATAACTTTGCTCCAGTGTGCATGGCATATCGGTTGCTTTTTTCAGTTTGCAAACTGTGGGTTTCAGAATTCCCCTATGAGTATGTCACAGTGTGGAGGTGAGAGGTGGAACTAGACTCAGAAGTGTTCTAGCATTGTCACTCTACAATGCCATTGTGAAGAATGCTCCACATAGATCTCTATGCAAAGTTATATAAAGTTATGTTTCCAATCTGTATGCCCCTTCTCCCTTTTGTCACTAGCCTTTGCTAATCCGAGTAGCATCCTATTGCAAAGCAGCATATAAAACACTGTAGTCCCATTGAGTCTGGGCCAACAGTTTGCATTGTTAATAATGGAATTATTATTATCAACACATTTATAAAGATATTCTACAGCACTGTACAGTAGAAAGGTGTATACATCTTTTTTTATAAACATACAAAAGTCTACTTTTTGCAGAAGCAATATATTTTATCTAGCTTTATTTTGTCCCTTTTTTTTGTAGGAAATTATGGATCGGATTTATAAAAATGTCATGAGTAAAGTACAGGAAATGAATGTAATACAACGCACTTTGTTTAAACTCGGGTATGATTACAAACTGGAGCAGATAAAGAAAGGATATGATGCTCCACTCTGTAACATGTGAGTACATACTGGATTCTCTGTATTTTGCTTTTTGATATATTATTGTAGAGACATAGCTGAGCAAAAATATTTTGAATTAAGGTACATTGTATAAAAAAATTCCCTTCTCTTTTCAGGTTGCTCTTTAAAAAAGTCAAAGCTTTACTCGGTGGGAACGTACGGATGATGCTGTGTGGGGGAGCCCCACTATCCCCACAAACACAGCGTTTTATGAATATTTGTTTCTGCTGCCCTGTTGGCCAGGGTTATGGATTAACAGAAACATGTGGGGCTGGCACTATTACAGAAGGTAAATGCTGCTTAAGTGCATGGCTTAGTCTTGGCTAATGATAGCCCCAAGGTTAAGATATATGTATGACATTATTATTTAATGTTTGTTCAGTTTCCATCAAGTGGAAGAAGCAGCGCTTGTTTTAACTCCTTCTACTCTATAAGGGTCCAAAAATCTACCAGTCCTTTAGGTTAACTGAATGCTTCTTTAGGTACTTGAGGCATAGTTAGCTTGGTGTATCTTAAATCTGCCTATAAGCTTCTTTTGTTTATCACATTGTAAATGTACTTCCAGGCTGCATAAAGCAATAGTAATATGCTTCCTCCCTTACATAAGCTGACATTAAGGCAGTGCAATGTAATACCCCATATTCTGTTTGCACAGCCAGCATATTTTTTTGTTTCATCCTTCCCTACCCCTTTTATGAACAATATTGAATACCCCTAATGGAATAAGTTTCATATGTCCTAATAAAATTACATAATTGCCACATATGTGACTGTAACATTCATTAGAAGTATTTTTTTTTTCTCTTCCAGTTTGTGACTATAGCACTGGCAGAGTGGGGGCTCCGCTGACCTGCTGTGAAATTAAACTACGGGACTGGCAAGAAGGTACGCAGTGTATTGTGTTGTGTGTATGTAGTATTCTGCTGTACCTTTCAGCAGATATCTGCTTTGCACAATATGCCCTAAATAGAAAATGTTTAAAATAGCTAACATTTCAAGTACTGTTTTTGTTCCGGATCATTTTTTTATTCTAATAAACTTTATGCTAACCACCTAGGTGCTTATTAATGCTACACATTTGCATGCAAGCTTTAGAAGTCATGAGATAACTCTTGCCCAAGTACTGTTTGATTTTATTCATTAAGAAAGGGTGGCTTTCATGGCCATAAACTGTATAACACATGGGTATATTTCAGTTTTAGCCTCTGTACCCACAGACTGTTTTGTTGCTGTATAGCTGAACACATAAAACGTACAATACAGCAAGCACAAGTAAAAGTGTTTGTTGAGTTTTCCTCACAGGAGTTTGAATCCACAGGAGCGACACTGACCACAGCAAAAAACAAAAAAAAAATTCTGTGTTCATCTTTGAATTAACAGATACATTGCATATAGATACATGGGGTAAATCTACAATTGTAAATTTGAAAAAGTGTATTTGGAAGTGTTGCAACCAAAGGCTCTTGGGCAACTTATTTGTTTACTTTCAGGTGGTTATACAAATCTGGATAAGCCACATCCAAGGGGAGAGATAATTATTGGAGGGCAAAATGTTTCAGTGGGGTATTTTAAAAATGAAGACAAGACCATGGAAGATTTCTATGTTGATGAAAACGGACAACGGTGGTTTTGTACGGGCGACATTGGAGAATTTCACCCAGATGGCTGCTTACAAATAATTGGTAGGTCAAAAACTGCCATTTCTTCTATGCCTTTTTTTCCCCTCCATCCTTCTACCTAACTAGGAATTTCATGATAGTCCACAATCTTGTCTTTTATTCTGTACAGATCGCAAAAAGGATCTTGTGAAATTACAAGCTGGGGAGTACGTGTCTCTGGGAAAAGTGGAAGCAGCGTTGAAGAACTCTCCACTTGTTGACAACATTTGTGCTTATGCCAACAGGTACAGCTTTAGCTGCAATTTCTTTGCCATGGGTTCTAGGCAAGGGGAGTTACTTTCCTTAAAGGAGAAGGAAAGCTACCGGAGCAGTTTATTGCCAATAGATTAGCCACAATAGTGCAAGCTATAACACTATATTTATTCTGTAGAATGCTTTACCATACCTGTGTAATCAGCTCTAGAAGCTCTCACAGTTTGTTTAGGATAGCAGCTGCCATATTATATTGTTGTGACATCACTTCCTGCCTGAGTCTCTCCCTGCTCACTCATAGCTCGGAACTCAGATTACAGCAGGGAGGGGAGGAGGGAGGGGGAGACGAGCAAACTGAGCATGTTCAAGCCCTGCCCTGGAGGTTTAAACTGAAGACAGGAAGTATGATACAGAAGCCCATGTATACACAATAGAAGGAAAGAAATGCAGTATTTCTTTTGACAGAGGACTCAGAGCAGCATTACTTTGAGGGGTTACTGGTGTATTTATATAGACCTTTCTGATAAAGCTTATTTAGTTTTAGCCTTTCCTTCTCCTTTAAAGGGATACTGTCATGGGAAAACATGTTTTTTCCCCAAAACACATCAGTTAATAGTGCTGCTCTAGCAGAATTCTGCACTGAGATCTGTTTCTAAAAAAGAGCAAATACATTTTGTTTATATTTAATTTTGAAATCTGACATTGGGCTAGACATATTGTCAGTTTCCCAGCTGTCCCCAGTCATGTGACTTGTGCTCTGATAAACTTCAGTCACTCTTTACTGCTGTACTGCAGTTGGAGTGATATTACCCCCCCCCAGCAGCCTAACAACAGAAATATGGGAAGGTAACCAGATAGCAGCTCCATCCATCTAGGTCCCACTGCGACACATTCAATTGCATTGAGCAGCACTCAATAGAAGAAACCAGGTCCCACTGTGACACATTCAGCTACATGGAGTAGGAGAAACTACAGCCTGCCAGAAAGCAGTTCCATCCTAAAGTTCTTGTTTTTCCTGAAAGCACATGACCAGGCAAAATCACCTGAGATGGCTGCCTACACACCAATATTACAAATAAAAAAAATACACTTGCTGGTTCAGGAATTAAATTTTTTTTTATTGTAGAGTAAATTATTTGTAGTGTAAACCGTGTAATTTAGAAATAAAAACGTCACCATAAAAATCATGACAGAAATCAAGTCATTAATGCCCCTTTACAGGCACACTTGGATGACAAGATGCTTCTAGTTTTGCTAAGTGGAAAAAACACATACTTTATTATGGCTTCACCTGATCTCTTAATGTCAATGAAAGAGAACCATATTCCCAGTAGGAAATCAATTTATTTTTCTTGCAGCCACTTCTCTATGGGCGCACGCAGTGTATAATAATGTAACGCTAAACTTGTGTGTGATTCCAGTTTTCATTCCTACGTGATCAGCTTTGTGGTTCCTAATCAAAAGAAGCTGACGAGTTTAGCCGAACAGAAAGGCATCGATGGAACTTGGGAGGAAATCTGTAACAATCCTGTAATGGAGACTGAAGTATTAAAGGAGATTAAGGAGGTTGCCAACTCATGTAAGTCACATTCTGTTTATCTCATTCCTCTCTTCTATTCTTTATTTATAGTTAAGAAGACATGATGGTGTCATACATTTTTTTTGATGTATACTTTCATTTATTAAAATTAAAGAATGCAAAATCATACTTTATGGAACAGGATCTACATGTATCTCTTAAGCTCTTGAAAAGGCTGTATCTGACCCCATACACGTTGGGCCGTCCTTCATCAGCAGCATGTTGTATCTGTCATAGCACAGGTAAAGTTGCCATCAATTGATAACAGATTCTAATTTTCCTTTCTCCCATTTCTTGGGTTCTATGAACCCTTTCATGCATAATGTAGCTCATCGGCATGGCAACTGTATTTTTCAAAATAGCTACTGTGTATTTTGTTGCACCTACATTTTGACATGACATAACCAGCAGCATAGTAAAATCTAAGCAAACGTAATGAATTTTATGTGTGTATTAACCTGCTCAGTGTTTTCAGACGGGGTATCTGCTCCATCTGCTGCCATCTAGTGTTTACAATATTTCCTCCAAGTCTGCATTTTCTTGAGGTTTCAACATGCTGCCAAATACTGAAAACATATTTTTAAAAACCATGCAGATAATAAAAAACATGAAAAAATCTTTTATTTTACTATAACTTTTTTTTAACACAACCAATACAGTCCAAATATTCATATTTATTTATCAGCCCCTTTACCTTTTCTATCTCTTCTCTCAAAGATAAACTATACACATTGGAGCCAATTGCCTACATAAACTAGATGCCTAAAAAGAGCTGTGATTGGCCATTTGGTGTCCCTTATGTGGAATGGCAGCCTACAGGAGACTCTGTTTGGCTGTACACTTTTTTTATGCCAGCAAAAATTGCCTGGAATTGAAAAAGCATGCATTTTTAGCTGCTTTGAGGCCACTGGGAGAAACAACCAAGTGGTTGGTGAGAAACATGTTGCTTGTGAGCTACAGGTTGGGGATCACTGATGTAGAGAGTGATATACTGAGACAATTTGTAATTGGTTTTCATTTTTTATTATCTCTGTTTTTTGTTATTTAGCTTTTTATTAATTTGCTCTACAGGGTGAACCACTCCTTTAACAAGACTTGTTAAAGGACAGTGAAAGATGTGAAGGACTGCACGATCTCTGCAAATGTAATATACATACTTGCAAAAGGTCTGCTCAGTCCCATAAAACATCAGTTCCCCTGTAAATGTGGATGGTAGGATCCGTTTCAGGGTATGAGGGGCTCTGTTCCTATCGGTGTATGTTAAAAACAGCTGAATTCACCTTCAAGAATGGTCTCTTTTCATTATTTTGAGGTCTGAGCTTGTTGAGATCAGCATTTATATACCTATTGTAGTCAGCCCATTGGCAGTCAGATCCAGTTTCACAAATTGGTAGTGTGGCATTCTCATCCAATGACTTTTTTAAGCTGAATGATAGTCCCAATTGTATGATGATACAATGGAAATGCTGGAGACCTACTAAAATCCTGGGCACCAGAATTCCTAAATTTACCATTAATACTGTATTTATAAATATAGCACAGCAAATTTGTGTAAGAAGGTTCAAAAGTTTTACTTTACACCCCTTTTTATCTAGGGGATTTTTCCTTCATAACAAAAGGTTGTTTATTTGCAATAAAACCAGATAATTTACAAAGAGTCTAAAACTCTTGCCTCTGCTCTGTTTTCCAGTGAAGTTAGAGCGGTTTGAAATTCCTATCAAAGTACGACTGAGTCCGGATCCCTGGACCCCCGAAACAGGCCTGGTAACAGATGCATTCAAACTGAAGAGGAAAGAGTTGAAGAACCACTATATAACTGATATCGAACGCATGTATGGAGGGAAATAGGACCAAAGACTTTTGTCTTTTTGTGGTTGTGTGTATTTTTTTATTTTTTAGTGCAGAGGAAACTTTCAATTGACTTCATACAATCTCAGTGTGGAGTGGTGACCATGCCTGTGTCAATGCATGTTTGTGAAGATCTACAGACTTGACAGTCTAGTTTAAGGGTTGTTTTTGCCCATTATTATATATTTTATGGATCTCTAGCAGAAATCAGGGGTTTTTGGAGTATAAGCAATGTCATGACTTTGGAATTTGCTTTCAGTTAGTTGGTTTATTGGGTGGATTAGCCTTCTAATCCTTCAAGGAACAAAGTTTTAACTCCTTAATATTCGCTGAAAAATACATGAGACTATAAAAATCTCCATTACCTCTGTGTGCAAGATTGTGGCAACCCTTGAACTGATGCAGTGGTTTGGTGTCCTTGACAACTATACTTAATGGTCTGTAGCCTTACTAATACTATATGTGCACACACCCCACCCCTGGCCAGTAGAACCGAAATGGTAAAATCCAGTTCCTCCACTGCATGAAAGTATTAACAGAAAGAACAAGTCTGTATTTTCCAGAAGCTTGGAAAACTCCTTGGCCCTGATGAAAAACTACTACTAGCTGCATATATTGATAACATGGATCATACATGAACCATTTGCTGCTTTTTGAAAGTGTTCCCATAGAAATGTTAACTAAAATTCAGGGATATATTAAAAAAAAGATAAATGTTTATCTAACTAGAATAGTCCGGTTTAAGCATGATTTAATTAACCCTCTCTGTTACCCTATAAATTTATTTTGCCCTAAGTAGCATTTAGGTTCTTAAATGTATACAGTCATGGGAAAAAATGTTTCAGAATTCATCAGTTAATAGTGTTGCTCCAGCAGAATTCTGCACTGAAATCTGTTTCTCAAAAGAGCAAATAATTTTTCTTATATTTAATTTTGAAATCTGACATGGGGCTAGACATATTGTCAATTTCCCAGCTGCCCCCAGTCATGTGACTTGTGCTCTGATAAACTTCAGTCACTCTGCTGTACTGCAAGTTCGAGTGATATCACCCTCCATTCCCCCCCCCCAGCAGCCTAACAACAGAACAATGGGAAGGTAATCAGATAGCAGCTCCCTAATACAAAATAACAACTGCCTGGTAGATCGAAGAACAGCACTCAATAGTAAAATCCAGGTCCCACTGTGACACATTCAGTTACATTGAATAGGAGAATCAACAACCTGCCAGAAAGCAGTTCCATCCTAAAGTGCTGGCTCTTTCTGAATGCACATGACCAGGCAAAATGACCTGAGTTGGCTACATACACACCAATATTACAACTTTACACTTGCTGGTTCAGAAATAAAATTTTATATGGTAGAGTGAATTATTTGCAGAGTAAACAATGCAATTTAGAAATAAAAACTACATCATAAAAATAATGACAGAATATATTTAAGTACTGAGCCATGTCTTCCTAGCAAGGCTGGAAGTTATAAATGACACCTTTGTATTCTAGAACTTTTTCCTCAATCCACTGTGTATCGACAATCCCTTTTTGTCTCTTACATCGCTGGAAGTCTTCCACCACTTTCTTGTTTGAAATTCCCCCCCCCCCCAGTACAGGACGGCAATACACATCTGAGCTGTATGCTGTAGGCCTTTCACACAATAATATGCCTATTATATTTAGTAGTACTTATGTTGCTCCTCTTTAAAGTAAGGTGAAATACTGTGCTAGTCACATCAAGGGGATGATGGCCTCCTCGTTTGTCCTGTGTGCTTTATACTGTATGTCCAGCAAATAGATTATAGACTATTAAATGTCAGTAGGGTAGTTTCAGTATTTGGTGAGCTCTAACTCCTAACCACCCTTGATGGTAGATATGTGCATAAGAAGTGAGAGCCCTATAGCACACGAGCTTTCTCAAAGTAATGTATCGGAGAAGAGAAAATCAGTCAATATATATACAGTATATATTCGGATTGTAACGGGTGTACTTGGATAGCTAAGTAGGTTTAAAGAAATAATATTTAAAACTAGTTAATAGTGTGTCACTTGCCCTTGACTTTGTAGCTATTTATTTTCTAGATCTGCCCTGTTTCAGAAAAAATAGCAATATAACATAATATATACTGAATCCAAATTGGAGTTCTTTTGGGCAGAGGAGTGGGGGAGATCCCAAAGACTGAAGGTTTGTAATAAATTGTAGCTGTTTGTATAAAGTTATTTATTTGCTCCCCACGGAAGGGAAAATGTGTAATTAAGATACAAACATGAGTAAATCTCTAAAGTCGAGACTGTGCTACCTTTTTGGGTCATGGGTGACAAACTATCCATCTGTACAAAGAGAGTTCTCTTAAAGCTCCAGTCGGATGAGTGAGCAGGCATGAACACCCATGGCCTTAGATTGCCCATCACTCTATTAGTGGGTTGAATATAAAGCAGAAATACTGTAAAAAAAAAAAAAAATGACGTACTTTGCACTTTTAATTAAGATGCCTTGTTACTGATGCTGAGCTGTTTGTGCTGTCAGTCGGCTGCTCAACATGTTCCTTTTTTAATATCAATATCTTAAACTATTTATTAGGAAAGAGAACAATATTTTGAAGAATATATAAAACACCTCTGAATACTGTATATATTAGTGATGCACCAAAACAACTTTTTGGGATTCAACCGAAAACCCCGAATCCTTCATGAAATATTCGGCTGAATACCGAACCAAATCCTAATTTGCATATGCAAATTAGGGGAGGGAAAGGAAAAGGTGGGAAAAATGTTTTTTACTTCCTTGTATTGTGACAAAACCGTGATTTCCCTTCCCACACCGAATTTACATATGCAAATTAGGATTTGGTTCTGCCATGCACAAGTCTACAGAGAACTTAGTGTCACTTTTTTTTCATTCTCTTTTGTACTTGTTTGTCATATAAGGGGATATCTTTTGTATGTAATGTTTCTCAAACCACAGTTCCAGTTGGATATTAAGGCTGTTTTTCAACACTTTGTTTGATCTTCGATAGCTGGCAGTGAAATTTGGATTAGCAATGTACTATTACAAACTTGCTGGGGCCTTATTACTTGCTTGTGCTGATCTGAACTATGAAACAAAGATGTCCGCTGTGATTTTATAAATTTTCTTTTTGAGGTATTGTATATAAATAACCTATGTATGAAAAACAGCTAGCTAATATTCCATGGCTGGAAATGCTGCATATGTATGAATCTACCACTGCCACAGAAGGGACCACAGACTGATGTGTGTTTATTTATATTCTTTTACAGTTATGTATTTTCCTGAACATATCAAGATGAGGTTTTTTTTTTCTATCTGGTAATTTATTGTACATTGTTTTGGCTTTAAGGTCAAACATTTTGTAAAGTGGTGGCCCGCCTGCTCTTTAGTGTGTGAGGCTTGTAATTTCTTTTTTTTTGTCTTCACCTTTGCAAACTGCCTTTTGTATGTATTGCTGCTTGAGCTCGTTTTTGGTTGTGCTCAGGATGATTATCTCCATTGATCAGAAACTTATCTAGGAAGAAAAATTAAAATGGTTACATTTGGATACAAAGCAAGAAGTGTGGTTTTGTATTTTTGTTTAAGCCTTTCTGCATTTTTCAAGAACAGTTTTTCCTTTAGTACCTACACTAATATGCTATGGTAAGCATTACCAAAATGGCCACCAAATGGCACGCAGGAATTGGTTTCTTTGGTCAATGTTTGGGTTCACTTCGGGCTCTCGTGCAGAAAACTGGATTTTGCAATGGAAATAGTTTCCAGCTGGTTTTGGAAAATGCGCAATATATTGCATGAGTAAATAAAAATGAAGACATAAAGTAACATTCCAGGACCCAAAATCTAGCAAGATGCAAAACTGAGAGAAGAAAGAGTGCCCAGTCATTTACCTTATCCACCTCAAGGTGGGCATACCAGGTAAACATCTACTTATCTGGAGACCTCACCACACGAGTGGCTTGTTCATGTATGGGCACTTTTAGGGTGTTCTAATTTAGCTCTGCTGCCGAGCTATGGTATCACATAAGAAAGAACTGAATTTGACTGTATACATACAGTTTGTACCCTTATAGTCCCTGGTGAATCTGTAAGTGCAGCAATTGTAAGTCGATCACAAATAAGAAACCAAAAGGTTTGGTTTGTTGGGCAGGACTATACACATAGCTCACCCTTTGCCCGCAGAAAATTAAATACTCCGAGCAAACAATTTGTGTTTGTAGTTATTTTCCTTCATTTGTGAGAATTCCTGCCAAATGTACACTACAATCATCCTTGCTCTTCAAATTCATTTTGTTTGTGTTCTAAACTGCAATTCTGTGCTTCTATTTACTCCCTGTTATTTATCTTTGCACTGTTTGGTTCTGGCTACGCGCCAATACTACATTTCCTGTTTTAGCCATGCCTAAGGAACAAATTGCCTGGCTAAGGATTTATATGAGAAAATACATAAAAAACGGAAAATCGTATCATACTTTCCGAGATTTTCGTTTCTTGGAATGGAACATGGCAGTTGGCACACAAAGAGTTAATCCCCCCCTGCCGTGAGGAAGGCACAGGAAATGACGACTACACTTGAGAAAGGGTCCATGTGATCCGAAACATGTTGTGTGTATAATTAAACACTAAGCAGCAGCATTCTGCCATTTGTGGCTTCCTCCACCTGTTTATGTTTGATGAATCTTGGGTCTGTGCGGTGTAACCTTTGGAAGGTGAGCCTACAACTATGTATATTGGGGATATGCTAAAGGACATTTATATTTCTGACTACAAAGGGATTTCTCCCAATCATGGCGCCCATTCTATCTGACTGAGTACAATACCCCTGGGAGAGAAGCCCCTGCCCACTGCCATGCTGTAGTCCAGGAAACAAAAATCTTGGTAAGTGTGATATGATTTTCCTGTTCCTTACACATGGCAGTGGTCACACAAAGGGATGGGACTTAACAAGCTTTCAAATAGGGAGGGATAAAAGAAGATATTCAGCCTATTACAATGCATTTATTTATTAGGGGTTGCTGCAGCTGGAATGGAATGTCCAAAACAAGCCAAATCTTTTGAGAAGGTGTCAAACGTAGTGTTTTGAGAATAATGAGGCCCAGGTTGGTACCCTGCAGCTTTCTTCTGAAGATATGCCCAGAATCCCGCCATCTCTCTGGGGGATTGCTCTTTTAGTGCTGGCTCAGGTGGTGCCTGTAAGAAGTATGCTGTCTGGATGCACTGTTTTATCCTTTTTGCGATGCTCTTTTCCCGTCGCAATTGCCTCCTATGGTTAACAGAAGATAATCTATCTTCCTGAAACCGTGTCGAGGTAATTGTGGAGACACCTGACTACATCCAAAGTGTGTAATTTTTCTTCATCATTATTTTGCGGTTCAGGATAAAAGGTAGGTAGAATTAAATCTTGACACTGATGAAACTCGGAAGGTACTATAACACTATTTTTGGCAATACGGGCCAACAGGGTTAATCACCAGCTAGTGCACTAGCGCATGGGTTACACATGACTCAAACACTTCAGGCTAGGGCCTTTGCTACATGGAAGATTGAAGGTGTGGTGTAGTGTATCTACAACTCCCACAGGCTACTGTGTAATAAAACAGGAAAATATTGGACACCAGGAGGTTTTTGTAGTCTGCCAAATAAAAGTTTATTCTGTTTGAGACAAATGATCCACAGGTTACTTACATTGGTACAGAGGCATTTGCAAAATATATGTAGGCACACACATAGCTCACACAGAGCTTCAGAGACAGATGCAGGTGCATTCCCTGAGGCTGTAGTCAAGGCAGTACAGTACCTCCAAAAGAAATACCTCATGGTCAGGGAGGAGAACCTAAAGCCTGACACTCTATCCACTGTGGTCCCTTCACTGTAGACAATCTTACAGCCTGGAAACCTACTCCCTGCTACACCTCTTTGATGGAGCACAAAGATTCTCTTTCTCTCTTCCCTCTATGCCTTACCCTCCTAGAGAGTTTATTATATTCCTGCCACTCACTAGCCTCATTCACGCTGGAGGAATTCCATCAAAGTGGGTATTGATCTTTCTCTTTGCACCACTTTAATAAGATGTCCCAAGTTTTTGTGTACTTGAGATGGGTAATCCGCTAGTCTGCCACAGAAACGGGTGCTGTTCTCTGACGTCAATGTGTGCTGACGCAGGCCTGTCCACACATGCCCACGCATCCCTGTTTGCGCATGCCAGAGCACTCGCTTTACTTACCCCTCCGTGCAGATTCTGTCCAGCGGAGTTCATGGGCGCCATCTTCTTCTCTTCGGTAATCTTCAAAATGAGACTGGCGAAGCGGCGTATGCACAGTTGGAGCAATTTTCTGTTTCGCGACAACTGGGCATGCGCCGAAACTCACGAAAATTGTCAAAACGTCTGTCTCTTTCCGAAGATTACCGAAGCAGCAGAAGATGGCGCCCATGAATTCTACTTACTCTGCATGGAGGGGATAAGTAAAGAGTTAGGGGCATTTGCCCGGGGGGGGCAGCTAGGCTGGGGGGGGAGGAGTGAGGGGGGCTATGTAGGGTAGGGGAGGTAGGGTTTTATTTTCATTAAGGCTTTGTTTCTCCTTTAAAGGAAAATGTCACTTTTACCATTAAGTTTTAGTGTGTTGTAGGTGGACCTATTCTAAAGAACTTATCAACTAGATGTCATTATTTATTTGTTTTTTTTAAATACATGGCCACAATATTCCATCTCTCTCCAGCTGGCAGCTGCAGATGTTGTCTGACTGTCAATGATTCCAACAACTGACTATGATTGTTCAGTAGTATTGTTATTTTCATTTTTTAATGCTTATTTTATGTTCAGGCCCATCTTTAAGACTGTTTCCAAGTTGCTTGGTTAACTAACATAGTAACCAGTTAGTTTAAACTCTACAAATGTGCTGTAGGAAAAGACCCGATGGAATCAAATGACTGCAATTACTTTTATGAGGGTGTTTCAAATGAACACTGACCAAGCAGACACAGAGCCAGAATCTATGAGGCTGATTGAAAGAATCAGCACTGTCATATATCAGCAGTGGGCTCTGCTGCCCAGTTATTTTTATTTGCATATCAATAAAGTATCACTCTATTATTTTTCTAGACTGACACAGTATGTTCTATCCTGGAATGTTTTTTTCTTTTAAATCAGCAAACTTTTATGTGAAGGCAACCATGTTACATTGTGTCAAGGAGGGAAGAAAAGCAGCAGTGCCAAGCTCTGTGCCACCCTGCCACCCATAACCATAGAAACTAAGAGCACCGTCCTATCCCTTTTCCTTTTTAGAGCTAGCAGTAAGGAAAGGCACAACCTAATGTGGCAGCAAATGTATGTTTGTATATTTCACTTGGTACAATATCATTAAGGTTATCTTTTCTTACTCCAGAACGCATCTGTTCCCTCTAGTGTCATTATATATTGTATGTGCTGGCAATGTTTCCTGTGCTACGACTAGTTGTGCAGCACACTGTACCGAAACAGTTAAACCAGTTTGCTGTTAAACACAGTTCTTGGGCCCCATTAAAAGGCAAATAGTCATTACATGAGAGAGCTGTGGGAGAGGCAAACATTAGGAAGGGCTGTACAATGTCCGTCTGCACAAAGGCACACTCCTTCTCGTCATGGTATAAACCAGTACTGAGTTACACCAGTTCCAACAAGCCTTTCTCTTCTTCCCCTTGAGGGGATCTCTTGTACCTACCTCAGAGACAATGTGATCCGCCCATCTAAATCCCCTTCTCACTAACCCCTTCCCCAGTTTCACAGCACACAAGGGAATGTGATTATTCACACAACATCTGTAGAGGTGAGTTTTTGTCTGGTGGGAATATGGGGGGTTCTTATCTCTTATAAAACAGTTGTTTGGAGTTGGGAGTTCATTAATTTCAACTCATGAGTCATCTTTTGTGCTCAGGGTTGTATGTACTTTAATCAAGAGAATTTTGATTTGTCATTGAACTACGGTTCCCAGCATCCCTAGAGAACCAGTATAATCTGCATGTCGATTTGTATGTTTTCTTCATGTCTGTGTTTCTTTCCTCTTCTTGCTCTAATTCCCTCAAAAACAAACAGGCAGTGTAATAGGTTTCCAGCCAGACTCACTGGCGCTTTCTAATGTTAATATTACAGTAAGTTTTTTCTCCCTGTTTTCTTACAATTAGACTAAAGTAGTTTAAACCTCATGTTTCTTTGCTGTGAAAACCCTGCTACAGTTGTATTGTTGGTCCTGCTTTTCTAGTTTATCTGAAAACCAAAACCTGCTTGCAGAGCACCCTGTTATATGTATGTCTTTAAGGCAGTCATGTAAACTACAGCATACATTTACATTACTAGAATAAGAATGACATAGTGACAAAAAATAATATGTAACAATATTTTTTATTGCTGAGTTATTTTCAACGGCACATACCAGCTATTGACGTTTCTCATCATGCAGTTGTCCAGTCTATATATTTGTTATAGTCAGTTTCACTCACATAACCGGTTTCAGTTCTGTTTGCATGTGTCACATTCTATAAGAAAATAAATTGAGGTTAAAATACACCTTTGTAAGTTTCGCTTGAGCATTTTATAAACAACAAATTTAGGCCCTATTACAATCATTATGGTCAATTTTTATGGAGAGCCAATTACCCTGTCTGAATGTTTTTGGATTGTGGGAGAACATAGAATTTCTTACCGGTACATATTCTAAGTTGGAACTGAACCTAGGTCCCCAGGACTACAAGGCAGCTATTCTAACCGCATGTACTACCATACTAACGAAAGTCTCAAACTTAAACTTTTTGTTTTTTCTCGATTCAATGTTTTACTATAGGTTAAAGTGTACACTTGTTTATTCACCGAATAAAGCCACTGGCAGAAGTTATCATGATCTAGACAACTGCTGGACCAGTACAATCTGTGGTTTGTTTACACTTGAACATTTGCATAGTTTGGTTCTCTTTGGATCAGAATCAGCCTGCACCATGAACATGAACTGTAGTGATACTTCTCGCCTCAGGAGCCTTTTGACTCAGCTTCTTCAGGAACTTGGCAAGGCCAACAGCACCAGTGGCCCAATGGAAGAAGATGATAATGATGATGCTTACTTGTACATTCTGCTCATCATGATCTTCTATGGCTGCCTGGCGGGGGGTCTTATACTGGCTTATACCAGATCCAGGAAGCAGGAGTCCAAAAATGACCCTTATCACCTGTACATAGAAAGGGAATGGAATAAGAAGAAGAACATGCCCAATATTGTGGTGTATGAGCAAAGGGGAAGTATTGAAAGTGAACACCTACTGTGAAAAACTCGACTTGCATAAGAGATCTGATCCAGTGAGAGATGGGACAACTGACAAGTGCAATGCTGCCAGTATGAAAAGAAAGGGAACGCATGTGAGCTTTGGGCTTGACAAAATGCTCTTTTTATGCTCCAGAAATCATAATACATACATTAAGGACACAAATGGGTTTGGGAGAGGGATGCTGCCGGGCAATACCCATTCTAAGCCATAGCATAGTACTAGAGAATATTGACCTCTCATAGCTCCAAAAAGGAGGGGAGGTGTCCCAGTTACATCAGTTATCAGCTTCATGGCCCATGAAATATAAAGAATATGGTTAATTACTAGGGAAGTAATTAAAGAGACAATGAACTCTTCTCTGCTGGGGGTTCAGATGTATATAGGGATTGCTGAGAGCCTGACAGATGCATATTCTCATTATAAGTGTACATATTCAGCTGCTTCTAGTGAATGTCTAGTGAATCATCAATTTGGGGGGGTCCATATTTAAATAAAAAACAAACAATGTTTTAAAAGAATTTGTAACAGAATTCCACGGTCTGTTTTGATCAAACTGAGGTTCTGTAAAGAGAAATATATGTAGTGGTTACATTTGCTTCCCCTTTCTGTAAATAAAACATATTTCTAACCACGGGACTCAAATGTCAAAATCTGATTTGACTGGTTTTATAATTCTCTATACATGTGAGGTCTATGTTGTTTATATTGTAGAACACATGGCCTCTGATGGCTAAATGATCAAGAAAACTATTACATGTATGGGGATATCGATTACTAGTTGCATCTAAAACACAGTTTCTTGAGTCTGACTCCCCCACTGCTAAGACAGACATATGCTACAATAAAGGCAGTGGCGCAAGTAGATATTACAGTTATGCCCCTGAATAAAGGTAAAATGTCACATACTTGATTTCAGGACAGTAATTATCAAAAGTCAATTGCCATCTAGGGGAGCCAAGGCTTGAAAGCAAACTACAGGAGACTGGTGAAAGTCAGGCTGTATTACTTATTTTAGTGCCTAGTCACTATCATCTTTATTTGAGTGGGCCAACTATTTTGATTTATCCCCTTCCGTGCATAGGCAAATATTTAAATGGATACAATTTTGGTTAATTTTATGCTTTATCATTTGGTATTCACCTATTACTATGACCTACTCATTAATGCCCATGCAGCACAGCCCTTAGGACTCCTTGACATTATAGACAGTGATTCAATTTAATTGGACCAGAATATATAAAGTGCTATATTAAAGAAGGGTTTCCAAGTCAGTGCTACTTAACCTTTGGGTCCAGATCCAAAACTAGGAGCCCATGCTGTTTATAGTGGGTGCCTCTGATGGCCTGTTTTAGAATAAAATTCCTAGTTATTAAGATTAGTTATAAGCCTGATATTATGTCATAAAGCTATCAACTCACAAGGGGTTATGTAATAAAAGGTGCTAAGTTAGCCCAGGTGCAGTAACCAATAACAACCTATTATCAGGTAGTATTTACTCGTCACCTGTTTAAAAGCAGACATCTATGGATTACTGCTCCTGTGCAAACTTAGGGCCTTTTATTACATGTGGGGTGTTAGATTTAACATGGGTCCCCTGGGAAAAAGGTTAAGAAACCTGTTCAAAATTTTGTAGAATTAAGTTGGGGAAATTAGATTCCCGTGTGCCATTGACCAGGTTAGCACTCCTTTATATCAGATCTTTATATCAGAACACCACACATTTATAATAAAAATCAATTCCCCAGGTTTATCTAGATTTAACAAGGTATTCTCAATGCGAACAGTTATCAATACTAATCAGACATTTTACTAAATTGCCACCAAAATTTAAAAATTAGCCCTGTAGCATCAACTTATATGACAGGCAAACGATTGACGATTTGCGACGACTCCTAAGCAGACACTCCTAACAAAATCCAAGATGTGACAAGATGTGACAAATTTAAAGATATAGATATGCTGAACCTTTAGGCTGGTTTAATAAGTTCAGTATATAAAATATATCATTTTGAGCCATATTCATTTTGGATTTTAGTTCTCGTTTAAAATTTCTTTACTTTGAAGTTTAATATAACACTAAAGAACCCCACTGTAAATAAAACACTTTACCTATAAACATCTTACTCCCAGACAGGGTCTATAAGTTAAAATGTAAAATAAGGGAACTCTGCTTCTCTGTTCCCTGCTCTCTCATTTTAAATTGTAACTTATAGACCCCATCTGGGAATAAGATTTTTATAGGTAAAGTGTTTTTTTTATGGGGGGGGGGGTTAGTGCTGGATTAAACTGCAAAGTAAAGGATTTATAAGGGAAACTCTGAGAAAGTAACCATATATATATATATATATATATATATATATATATATATATATATATATATATATATATATATATATATATATATATATATATATAAATAGATATATATATATATAAAGTGTTTATGGCATTACGTTTAAAGTGTGCAGGGAATAAAATATGTGATTGTGCAATTGTTTCTTTATTCTTTCCTGCTAATTTTAAGAGAAATACTGTAACATAGTTGGTTTGTGCAGTAGATTTCATAGTAATGTCTGATTAGTACTGTTCACTGTAAGGATACCTTGAGAATATCTAGATAAATCTGGGAATTGATTGTTATTAAAAATGTGTGGTGTTCTGATATAAGGAAACGCCAACCTGGTAAATGGCACATTGTATTGTGAGTTGTATATAGTATATATTCTATTGAGATTGTTAGTATAAATAGGGAAAGTTATCTAGGACATACTGATTAATTATACATATTTGTTTGGCATGGAATTGATAAAACTTGATTTTGAAGTCAAAAAAATGGTTTGGAACCAGTTATTTACCTTATTTTAATAACTACTTTTTATGAGAGTAATACGATTCCCGTTACTTTGGGGATTCTGAGGACCCTACTAAAACAATTTGGGGACCCATTTTTGTGTTCCAGGCCATAGGTTGAGTGCCTGAATTAAAGGACAATAGTGAAATAAATGAACTCTCAATCCATGACTGTATACTCTGAAGTATTAGTTATTAGTTTATGTTATTTTTATACCAGCATTCTGGCCATCATGTCAGTGTCTCAAATATGTCACTTTTCCCACCATCTCCAGCAGAATATATATTGTTTATTATTGTATATTGTTTATTGTGTATAGGATAATGATCCCTCTACTTTAAATTATGGAGTTTCTGAAGTATGTAAGGAGAGAGAATATTTCTAATATAGAATGCTGAGGAGACTAATGAATATCATTCATTTGACTTTAAGGGAAATAGTGGGGGTCATTTGCAACCATACGGTAAGTGCAGTGACCTACAGTAAGTGCAATTTCAAGCACAGCTGTCATGTTTAAGTTAAGGTAACCATTGAAAGTTGCACCTGGCACAATTGGGCTCTTGTCCTTCAGTGTGAATTAGACAGTTGTGTGGCAAATTTTCCAGACCAGTTGACATCATGTACGCCATTCACATATGAGATGAATGTAAGTTCTAATTCTTTTGCAATTAACATGTGATGTTTTATTAAGTACAACTAAATAAGGAATGAGGGGCTTCCCATGCTCTGTGCTTTTAGCCTGTCACACTATTTCTGCAAGTATTTTCACATATATACTGGTATGGGATCTGTTATCTGGAAACCCATTATCCAGAAAGCTCAGATTTACAGAAAGGCTGTCTCCCCAAGACTCCGTACCTTTTTCTCTGTAATAATAAAACAGTCCCTTGTACCAAACCAGCCTATAGGGTTTATTTTATGTTTACATGACTTTCTAGTAGACTTAAGCTATGAAGACCCAAATTACAGAAAGATCTGTCATCCAGAAAACCCCAGGTTCCAAGCATTCTGGATAACAGATCCTAAACCTGTACTTTTAAGCATCTACACAGTGCAATAAATGATATGTTGCTGATTCAGGGACAGAATGTGAGCCTAGTGTTCATTAGTCAGGATGTAAATAGTGCTCTTAGTGAGGCATATACATTGGGAAGGGCTGTGCCCTGGCTGCACAAAAACACTCATTCCTCTCATGCAATGAACCAGTGATACATGACACCATTCTGAACCAGCTGCTCTCTCCCCTGGGATGTTCTCTCTCTATAGAACACTACTCCTGAGATCCATCCGCCCGCCCACCAAAAGCCCCTTTTTACCAGCCCCCCCTCACCCATTTCACAGCACATGGGGGTGTTATTGCATCCTGCACAGGGAGTTTACACTCATTCACTCATCATCTATGTGCCAGCAAGGATCTAGTATGAGTATTGGAGCGACTTTTCTCTTTACGGAGAGCTTTGGGTGGGGGGGCTGTCTCCTTTCCAATTTGCCCTTTAATCGTTTGTATACAAGGGCTGCTGGACTTATTTACTTTGCCTATGCTCTGAAATAGCCTATAAATATATCTCCCATCTCCTCCTTCCTTGTCACTACGACTACAACTCCCAGCATCCTAATGAGGGGGGGGGGTGCGGTTTGCAGATGAGAAGCAACCTAAAGCTCTACATTTTTTGTGTTTACAGAACTCCTAGCAGAGCATATCAGGCTTCTGTCCCTGGAGGGGGATAAGCAAGGGGGTAAGTGTCAGTTTTCTTGCTCTCGCTTATAGTGAGGTTTGATTTCTGCTTTTGCTTAGTCATAGGAACAAAGTGGCAAAACTTTTTTCTCACCATAAATAGGCTTATTTATTGAAAATCACAATTTAAAAAAAACTCAAATGTTTGCTTATTTATTAGAAAATCTGAAAATAAAAAACTTCATTGCATACAATCGTGGAAAAAACCTTACAAGCTCAAAAAACTCGAATTTGTGAGTTTAAAAGCTAAAAAAAGTGAAAATCTTAAATTAAAAAAAAGATGGCTTAGTTAAACCTATGACAACTCCCATTGTTTTCTACATGAACTCGCAAGTTTTTAGATGCCAAATTTATACATTCAAGTTTTTTGTGCTTAATAAACACCAAACATTCAAGTCAGTGGCGTAACTACTGGGGGAGCAGGGGGTGCAACTGGACCAGGGCACGCACCCCTGCAGGCAGATTGCGCTCGATGCAGCCAGCTGGAGTCGGCTGCAGCCGCAAAGAAAACGCACACGGACTGGGGGGGGCAGCTGCACGGCCCGCCCCATTACATTACTGATTCAAGTTTTTTGAACCTTGATAAGTCATCCCCTAAGTGTTGAGTTTCTTTAAAAGGTCACATTATTATGCAGCACCAGCACACTTACTCTTCAGTGGAACTTAGAATCTAAGGTCCCTCTCACATACTACAGACATGTGAATTACATACAGGGTTGGACTGGGGGGCCTGAGGCCCACTGGGACTGCTGTCTCAGGGGCCCCCACCAGCCCCCTGCTCCTACCTTCGGCCAGTCCCCCCTCCCGCATGCTCCTACCTTCGGCCAGTCCCCCCTCCCGCATGCTCACATTTTTAATTCTGACGGCCGTTGGGGGAGTCGCACCAGTTTCAGTCAGGGAGCAGGTCCCATTAGAGCTGGAGCCCGTTTTTCCCAGTGTCCCAGCCCAGTCCGAGTGCCTTGCCTTGCAATTAAGTAGATTACTTCCATGGTAAATGGCAATGATGGGGAATGAGAATGACTGGAATTTGATGAAAAACCATCTTTATTCTACTTGCATGTCAAATGATGCCTATAAATGAACTAGTAATGGCAAACTTACCTAAATTTGAGATAATACACAGTAAATTTTTTGTTCTTTCTTCTTAAAGCTTTACCATAGGCTAAAGTGCACGTACCTTACTTTCAAATCTAAAGTGACCTGGATTTTGCTGGACTATTGCAAGCTGTGGTTAGTGATCACTAAAGCACAAAAGATTTCACCCGTTTAATAAGGGTACCAGTTACCTTTTGAGTTCCCCTAATTGGTTTCTCCTTGGATAAGAAAGAAGAAGCCGTCTCCATGTCAAACCTCATGAATTGCAGTGATACTTCCCGACTGAGGAGTCTTTTGACTCAACTTCTTCAGGAACTTGGGAAGGCCAACAACACTAGTGCTCCAGAGGAAGAGGTTGATAATAACGATGCCTACATGTATATTCTGCTTATCATGATCTTCTATGGATTCCTGGCAGGGGGTCTTATAATGGCTTATACCAGATCCAGAAACCAAGAATCCAAAAATGACCCTTACCACCTGTACATAGAAAGTGAATGGGCTAAGAAAACCAAGAATATGCCTCCTGCTTTGGATTACCAGCCAAGGGGCAGTATAGAAAGTGAACAGTTGTTATAAGGGAGTTACATTGACACAGTGAGCCAAGAAGTAACATAATGCACCTCAGTCCATAAAGAAATGGGAAGATCATGTCCTGGTCTTAGAAGAGATACCAATTGGGCTCAGAATTGCCTATGAACAGAATTTATAAAATACTACTGGTATTCTGTAAAGCAAAATGCATGAATTGAAGGCATACAGTATATAGGAAGTTGCTGCATGACTGCGCACACGCATCATTATTTGCATACAACCACGCGGGGCGGGGCAGGATTGCCCAGTGCTGTTGCTGAACTTTTAGCTGTAGAGATTAGCATGGAGATTCCAGCCCTACATCATATACATTAACCCCTTTCTGGGTATCTGGGGACTGAGGGGGGTGTATCCAGAGCTAGGGATAAGCATTCTGAAGCTGTGCTTGTATGGACATGGTTAACTGCATTCTCTCTCATAATTGCAGTGTTTTATGGCTATAAATGAAGTTATTTTTCTATCAGTGCACATTGGTCTGGAATCTCGCCTTAAAACCCATTGCTTACACAACAATGCTGGGTTTAACAGATACATTCTCTCTGTTCACTTCAGTACAAAAATACATCCCACTTTAATGTACAAATGCACAAAAGGGCTGATATTTAATAAATATATGACACAGTCACACTTTACTTTTTTATGCAATTGGTATAATTTTCCAGTAGGGGAAATTAACTAAAAAGAATCCAAACTCAGTAACCTGTAGCAGCCAATGTTCAGTTGAATGCAGGAGGGGTAATGGCCTTGGTTTTTATTTGTTTATGTACTGGGCCAAATGTGGATCCTGTCACTGCCTAAACCCCTTTGCTTGTGACACCACAGGCAATTGATTATTTGTTTGTTGTTTGAGGTTGTTAAAATAATCAGTACTGCTTGCTAAATGTATCTGTTGTAAACACACAGGAATGTTTGCTGCAGAACTATTTTATTCATCTTGGGTTTGGTTATTTTTCAGCTCCCTTATCTACAAATGGTTGCTTTATTAAATGAGAAGGAAAGGTCTTTTAACTTGAGGGTGCCAAAAGTTAGGCACCACCAAGTGATCGCATGTACTTACCTGAAAATCTGGGCCGAAGCTCCTATTAGCTTCTTCTTTTGTCTTGTGGCTGTGCATGCACAGTAGAGCGAAGAGCCGAACTTTAACAAAAAAGTCAGCTATTTCTTTCTACTATGCATTCGTCTGCCCCCAGGAAATTTGAAGATAAAAGAAGCAGGAAGATGATCACTCTGTGGTGCTTGCTGGAAGAATCCCAGGACAGTGCCGTTTTCTCCTAATAGGTAAACTGGCCTGGGGTTTCAGTTAAGTACATGTGATCACTTGGGAGTGCCTAACTTTTGACACCCCAAGTTAAAAGATCTTTCCTTCTCCTAAGTCATGGAAAGCTAAATGAAACTGAAAATTGCATATATTACTTTAGAAGCTAGGTACAGATGAGCCAACAGGCATAAATCTTGAGAACCTGAAGAATCTCCATTTGCATAGAATCCTTGCATTTCTAACTAGATGTGGACTTTTTGGGTGGTCCTTCATATTTTCTGGCCAAGAATTACTTGAAATCTCCTGCCACTTTGATTCATGGATTAGCAGAATGAGCACATTCTGCCCTTTAAACAAAAGCTTGACATTAACAGTTGAGCACATTATTCCCATGAACAAAAGTGGCAGGGTAAATTGCACAAAATGATTCTGTCCTGCAACCCAGACCCTTAGTAATGATACGAATGGAAATGTAGAATGCAGAAATTATACTTTTTTTCTTCTGCATTTTATCTAACTTCATATTGATACAGAAACCTTGAATTACTAACTTTATAGAAGGGAGGTTTATGCACAAACAGTTTGCTTATTTGCTTTTATTTAGTGGAAAATATATCTAAGGAGAAAGGGAACAGAGACAGAAATGTTCAGTGGAAGGGCAAGTAGTTGTCCTGCATGTAGTTGTATAGAGTTTCCACATTACATTTCTTTATTTAAGTCTGACGTCTTTACAAGTATGTAGTTAGTACATGCCTTTTAACAATCTAAACCAAGTATGAACTGTGTAGAGCAGAAGTCACCGTCAGGCTGAGTCTATTTTGGTCTGCAGAGCAAAAGCACAGAGTTATTGTATTGATCAGACACACAACAATCACCTGGGGCACTTTAAGCTTAGGGGGCAGCACTGCTCCCTATCTCTGTATACTGTATATGGTAGCAATTGTTTAACCCAGTGCTGTCCAACTTCTATGGTACCGAGGGCCGGAATTTTTCTAATCTACATGATGGAGGGCCGATAATGGAAGCCATTGTTAGCCACTCCCTGTTTTTAGACCCCATCCATTTTAAACCACACCCATGTTACCGCAAGACCATGTCCACATTAATACACACCAAAAAACCAAATGGTTGGTGCTCACTGCAGGGATCAGGGCCGGAACTAGGGGTAGGCAGAGTAAGCGGCTGTCTAGGGCTCCATCATTGAGGGGTGCACTTTTAAGGGGATTTTTTTTCGTTTTTTAATTTTTTCAGTTTTTTTCAAGTGTTTATTTAATAATTTGTTTCAGTAATCATGGTCATCCAGTTGGGTGGAATCCATCACCTTCTCCCTCCTACTGGCAAGTAATAGCTCCTTCTGTGCGGTGCAGCGCGACGTGCGTACACGCGTCAATGACATCACTGATGTGTTGGATGACAGAGAGAGGCAGAGAGCTGGTGGGCTGCTTGGTGTGGCTCTCGCTGCTCTTAGCCTTGCACAGTTGCACTGAACTGAAGACATTCTTTCTATTACTGTAAAGTGTGAAGCTTCCTGCTGGGACAGCCAGGTACAGATTTGGGGGCCATATGTTTGCTGTTGCTGCTGGGCACTGGCACAGGTGCATAAATACTTGGGGGCAATATGATGTGATCAGATTTATTTTTGGCTGCTGCTGACACAGGTAAAGATTGGGGGCAATATGATGGCTGCAGGAGGGCTGTATGATGAATGGCTGCTGAGCTTGCTGGTATAGGTATGGACGGGGTGTATTATGGATGGCTGCTGAGCTTGCTGGTACAGGTATAGGGCGCAGTAATATAAATGAAAAAATGTTGTGCACTTTCTTGCTCTCTTTATTTAAAAACCATCATGGTAAGGAGGGAAATGGTAATGCAGGTTAGGGGGGCGCTGAGTGAAGCTCTTGCCTAGGGTGCCAAACTACCTTGTGCCTGTCCTGGCAAGGATGCCATTCATATGTGAAAAAAGCTAAGTCATATAAGACATACCCATAAATCCATATGCCTCCTCCTCCCCTGTGTTTAATACAGTACCCCAGCATATTATTAAACACCTTAGGGGCCACTAACAATAATTTTCAAATGCTAACAAACCCCCAGAACAAATACCAAAGTATGACACACACAGGGAGCATATGGAAGGCAGAACAGAGCAGGAGACAGGAATCAGGACCAGTCTAATATGTACTACATACAGTGACACAGTGCTGGTGCCCCATTAGCATTTTGAATAAGGTGTGAACGGGAGAACAATGTGGGCAATTTCAGTCTGGGTCTCAGGTGTGAACAGTACAGGGTTTTAGGGGTGTGAACAATAGAGGTGTCACAAGTCTGAACAATACAGGGGGATCACAGGTCTGAACAATACAGGGGATTACAGTGTGAATTTGAGGTTTAAACAATGCAGGGGCTAGTTAATCTTTGTAGTGATACCTTTTAAATCTTACATATGGTAAACAGACACATCAGGCAGATTTTGATGTGGAGGGCCATATAAAGTGGGGTCGCAGGCCGCATGCGGTCCGAGGGCCGCCAGTTGGACAGCCCTGGTTTAACCCTATGTTGTCCCCTTAAAACAAAAGAGAGGATCCACGCTGTGAACTATGATGCAGTAGCTAAGATAAGTAGATAAAAAGAGAAACGCAGATGTAAGCAAAGCTACACAGTGGGTGACCAGGGGCTTTTGTGAAACTTAATGTTCCAGTGGAAGGACAAAAATGCATGTCAATACCTTTAGGACAATTCAGACCTAATAAAATAAAACAGGGACATAATGTGCTCTGTACAACTTCGGGTGACTTTGGAAATCTGAAACGATTCTTATGCCATCCTTCCGGCGACTCGTATTCCTGCCAGCAGGAATGCATTTCGAGGAGATTAGTAACCCGCAGAAGCAAAGATTTGTCGATGGACGACTAATCTCCCCATCTGCCACCACCCTAAGAAAGTGCAGCCCTGAGTTGGTACTTTTGCCCTCTGCTCTGTGTAATCTAATGCAGAGTACATAGATGTAGAGAATGTAAATAAACATTGAAAATGAACTCATTGGGGAATATGAGATGGAGAGGAAACATTTGTCTTAATCACAAGTGCAAAAAATACTTAGAAAAGATTTCCTTGGTTTCAGGCCAGCAATTAAAGAATGAATCACCTGCACAGTGGGCAGTCATCCCACTAGTTCCTTGACTCTGATAATGTTATGCTATGGTTTCTAGGAGCCCTTTTCACCTTCCTGGTATGTGTAAGCACATGTCTACATCCTGGAGCAATTCAGACTGGCAGTTGTTAAATAGGGTTCCATGCACATCCTATTTATTATAGGGACAACACAAACTTGGAACACAGCTTCATTTCTATTTGTATATTGAAAACATATATATATATATATATATATTTAGTCTTTTAAAAAATAAAGCACACACCCTCATCAATAATGGGGAAGCTTACCCCCATTTCTTAAGACCCCCCGTAAAGCACTGGTGGCCTTAACAGATTACATAAATTTCAGTGTTAAACATAGATGGGTTCCCAATTCATTGGAGCAGTATAGACTCATTACAGTCTAATCTAATGTTGGGTTTGGGTGCTAGGCCAAATTTATTGCATGGTAGGGTTGTAGTAGATCAGGAGCAGGAAGAAGGTGTGATAAGCAGAGCGGTGGTGACAATTGCGGGGGTCCTGCCATAGGTGCATTCACTGTTTGGCCCGTCACTGGACAAGGGTAATGCAATGGGGCACTGAAAGGGGAAGAAAAGCCATAGATTAAAGGTATTGTTCCTGAAACCCTCTCCCTTCCTGAACTGTTCTATGTTCTATGTAATGGGCATCATTTTGTACCACTCTCCTGCAAGCGATCACCATCACTGAATCACCAACATTGTGGAAGCCAGTCACGTCTTGGTTTCATCTGGGCATGCTGCAGGTGTTAACCCCTTTTCTTATTTAACATTTTAAATCATTTCTGTTGACTGTTTCTGCAGAAGGTCAGATGCAAAGTCCCCCTGAAGCCACCCTGGTCCTTCTTCCCAATGATTTCCCCCACTGCACTGTTCCTAATAGAACCACACTTGTCTTTGCCTGCTTGTTGAATGCCTTATAAGTACTGGCGACTGTGCACAGCAAATTACACTTCTCAGGACAAGCAAAGATACAAATACAATTAGTTGTTTTTTTGTTATATTTTTGGTGACTGCCAGGTATTTAATGGCCTTGAAAAAGCTTCTAAACACTAGGGATGTAGCGAACGTCGGAAAAAAAGTTCGCGAACATATTCGCGAACTTGCGCAAAAATGCGAGCGGTTCGCGAACGGTTCGCGAACCCCATAGACTTCAATGGGAAGGCGAACTTTAACATCTAGAAAAGACATTTCTGGCCAGAAAAATGATTTTAAAGTTGTTTAAAGGGTGCAACGACCTGGACAGTGGCATGCCAGAGGGGGATCAAGGGCAAAAATGTATCTGAAAAATCTGCCTGTGTGTGCTTGGAAGAGATAGTGTAGGGGGAGAGCTGTTAGTGATTTCAGGGACAGATGATAGTAAGCTTGCTGGCTAGTAATCTGCTTGATACTGCTCTGTATTGGAGGGACAGAAGTCTGCAGGGATTTGAGGGACATTTTAGCTTAGGTAGCTTTGCTGGCTAGTAATCTACTGTTCTCTTTAAACAACTGCCATACGTTGACCTTGTAGGCATTGTTTGCCCAGTTTTTTTGGACGCAGCCACTGAAGCACAGTTGCCAGAAAAAATATGCCATATAAATGCTGAAAATAGTAATTTTTCGCCATACGTTGACCTTGTAGACATTGTTTGCCCAGTTTTTTTGGACGCAGCCACTGAAGCACAGTTGCCAGAAAAATTATGCCATATAAATGCTGAAAATATAAATTTTTTTGGTTGCAGCCACTGAAGCACAGAGGCCAGAAAAATTATGCCATATAAATGCAGAAAATATGCATTTTTTTGGTCGCAGCCACTGAAGCACAGTTGCCAGAATAATTATGCCATATAAATGCTGAAAATATAAATTTTTTTGGTTGCAGCCACTGAAGCACAGAGGCCAGAAAAATTATGCCATATAAATGCAGAAAATATGCATTTTTTTGGTCGCAGCCACTGAAGCACAGTTGCCAGAAAAATATGCCATATAAATGCTGAAAATAGTCATTTTTTGCCATATACGTTGAGTCAACGTATGGCAAAAAATTACTATTTTCAGCATTTATATGGCATATTTTTTCTGGCCTCTGTGCTTCAGTGGCTGCGGCCAAAAAAACTGGGCAAACAATGCCTACAAGGTCAACGTCGTTGACCTTGTAGGCATTGTTTGCCCAGTTTTTTTGGCCGCAGCCACTGAAGCACAGAGGCCAGAAAAAATATGCCATATAAATGCTGAAAATAGTAATTTTTTTGGTCGCAGCCACTGAAGCACAGTTGCCAGAAAAATTATGCCATATAAATGCTGAAAATATAAATTTTTTTGGTTGCAGCCACTGAAGCACAGAGGCCAGAAAAATTATGCCATATAAATGCTGAAAATATAAATTTTTTTGGTTGCAGCCACTGAAGCACAGAGGCCAGAAAAATTATGCCATATAAATGCAGAAAATATGCATTTTTTTGGTCGCAGCCACTGAAGCACAGTTGCCAGAAAAATTATGCCATATAAATGCAGAAAATATGCATTTTTTTGGACGCAGCCACTGAAGCACAGTTGCCAGAAAAAATATGCCATATAAATGCTGAAAATAGTCATTTTTTGCCATACGTTGACCTTGTAGACATTGTTTGCCCAGTTTTTTTGGTTGCAGCCACTGAAGCACAGAGGCCAGAAAAAATTAAACCAGTAGGGTTTGCACCCTAGTTTGTAACGGTGGCGGAGGGAGGAGGAGGACGCTAAAGGACAGCTGTGTGTGGAGTCATGAGGCTTGAAGAGAAGGACAGCTGCATAGAAGTCAGAACAAGTCTTCCGGCGTGCAGTAACCCTCCGAGATCCACCCCTCATTCATTTTAATAAAGGTCAGGTAATCGACACTTTTGTGACCTAGGCGAGTTCTCTTCTCAGTTACAATCCCTCCTGCTGCACTGAAGGTCCTTTCTGAGAGCACACTTGAGGCTGGGCAAGACAAGAGGTTCATGGCAAATTGTGACAGCTCTGGCCACAGATCAAGCCTGCGCACCCAGTAGTCCAGGGGTTCATCGCTCCTCAGAGTGTCGATATCTGCAGTTAATGCCAGGTAGTCCGCTACCTGCCGGTCGAGGCGTTCTTTGAGGGTGGATCCAGAAGGGTTGTGGCGCTGCCTTGGACAGAAAAACATTTGCATGTCTGACGTTACAGACTGGCCAAAGGGCTTTGTCCTTGCAGGTGTGCTCGTGGCAGGATTACTGGCACCTCTGCCCCTGGAATGTTGATGAGTTCCTGAAGTGACATCACCCTTAAAAGCATTGTACAACATGTTTTGCAGGCTGGTTTGTAAATGCCGCATCTTTTCGGACTTGTGGTATGTTGGTAACATTTCTGACACTTTATGCTTGTACCGAGGGTCTAGTAGCGTTGCGACCCAGTACAGGTCCTTCTCCTTAAGCCTCTTGATACGGGGGTCCTTCAACAGGCATGACAGCATGAAAGACCCCATTCTCACAAGGTTGGATGCAGAGCTATCCATCTCCGCTTCCTCATTATCAAGGACTGCATCATCCACGGTCTCCTCCCCCCAGCCACGTACAAGACCAGGGGTCCCCAAAAGGTCACCACTAGCCCCCTGGGAAGCCTGCTCCTGTTGGTCCTCCTCCTCCTCCTCCACAAAGCCACCTTCCTCCTCTGACTCCACTTCTGGCACCTCTCCCTGCGTTGCAGCAGGTGCCTGGGTTCGTTCTGGTGATTCCGACCAGAAATCGTGCGCTTCCAGCTCCTCGTCACGCTGGTCTACAGCCTCATCTGTCACTCGTCGCACGGCACGCTCCAGGAAGAAAGCGAAGGGTATTAGGTCGCTGATGGTGCCTTCGGTGCGACTGACCATATTTGTCACCTCTTCAAAAGGTCGCATGAGCCTGCAGGCATCGCGCATAAGCACCCAGTAACGGGGGAAAAAAATCCCCAGCTGTGCAGATCCAGTCCTACCACCCAGTTCAAAAAGGTACTCGTTGACGGCCCTTTGTTGTTGCAGCAGACGTTCCAACATAAGGAGCGTTGAATTCCAGCGAGTCTGGCTGTCAGAAATCAAACGCCTGACTGGCATGTTGTAGCGCTGCTGAATGTCAGCAAGGCGTGCCATGGCTGTGTAGGAACGTCTGAAATGGGCCGACACCTTTCTGGACTGGGTGAGAACGTCCTGGAATCCTGGGTACTTGGAGACAAAACGTTGGACTATTAAATTTAACACATGTGCCATGCAGGGCACATGTGTTAAATTGCCTAGTCTCAACGCTGCCAACAGATTGCTTCCATTGTCACACACCACTTTTCCGATCTGCAGTTGGTGTGGGGTCAGCCACCGATCGGCCTGTGACTGCAGAGATGACAGGAGTACAGATCCGGTATGGTTTTTGCTTTCCAGGCACGTCATCCCCAAGACAGCGTGACAACGGCGTACCTGGCACGTCGAATAGCCTAGGGGGAGCTGGGGGTGCACAGGTGTGGAGGAGGAGAAGGAGGACCCAGCAGCAGAGTAAGAAGAAGAAGAAGACGAGGTAGAGAGCGATGGAGGAGTAGAGGTGGTGGCAGAACCGCGTGCAATCCGTGGCGGTGACACCAACTCCACTGTTGTTGTTGAGCTACCCATTCCCTGCTTCCCAGCCATTACCAAGTTCACCCAGTGGGCAGTGTAGGTGACATACCTGCCCTGACCATGCTTGGAGGACCATGCGTCAGTAGTCATATGGACCTTTGGCCCAACACTAAGTGACAGAGATGCGGTAACTTGGCTCTGCACATGTTGGTACAGGTGTGGTATTCCCTTTTTAGAAAAAAAATTGCGGCTGGGTACCTTCCACTGCGGTGTCCCAATTGCTACAAATTTGCGGAAGGCCTCAGAGTCCACCAGCTGGTATGGTAAAAGCTGGCGGGCTAAGAGTGCAGACAAGCCAGCTGTCAGACGCCGGGCAAGGGGGTGACAGTCAGACATTGGCTTCTTACGCTCAAACATGGCCTTCACAGAAACTTGGCTGGTGGCAGATGACTGGGAATGGGAACAGGTGGTCAAGGTGGAAGGCGGAGTGGAGGGTGGTTCAGACGGGTCAAGGAGAGCAGAGGTAGAGCAGTAAGATGCTGGACCAGAAGGAGTGTGGCTTTTAGTTTGCCTGTTGCCTTTGAGGTGTTGCTCCCAAAGTGCTTTGTGCTTGCCGCTCATGTGCCTTCGCATAGAAGTTGTACCTATGTGGCTGTTGGGCTTACCAAGGCTCAGTTTCTGACTGCACTCATTGCAAATTACAATGCTTTTGTCAGAGGCACACACATTAAAAAAATCCCACACTGCTGACTTTTTGGAAGTGTGCGATCTGGCGGTAACAGTAGAAGTTGGCGGAGTTGGCGGTATTGGCGGCAATGGCGGGTGCGTTGGCCGGCTGAACACAGGTGCCGATACATGTTGTTGCCCTGCTGATCCCTGCGGGCTGTCCTCCCTGCTTCTTCTAAGTCTTATTCTCCTACTGCCTCTCTGACTCTCCGTCTCTCCATCTGAACTACCCTCCTCTTGCTCTCTTCTACTAGGCACCCACAAAACATCAATCTCCTCATCATCATTCTCCTCAGATGCATCAATTTCTTCTGACACATCACAGAAGGAAGCAGCAGCGGGGACCTCCTCCTCATCACTCATTATGTCCATCTCTATCGTGTTCTCTGCCAGAATTAAATCTGGTGTAAGGTCCTCATCTCCTTCATCTTCTTCTGGCAATAATGGTTGCGCATTACTCAGTTCAAGAAACTCATTGGAAAATAACTCCTCTGACCCCAGTGAAGAAGGGGCACCGGTGGTGGAGGAAGTGTTACGTGGGGTGGCCATAGCAGTGGAGGATGAGGAGGATGTTGTGGTAAAGTTAGAAACGGTAGAGGATGGGGTGTGCTGTGTAAGCCAGTCAACTACCTCTTCAGCATTTTGGGAGTTCAGGGTCATTGGCTTTTTAAAACTGGGAAATTTGCTAGGGCCACAGGATTGCATAGCAGCACGGCCCCTAGCACGGCCTCTGCGTGGCGGCCTGCCTTTGCCTGGCATTATTTTTAAAAAAACAACAACAACAACAAAAACTCAGTTGGTTTTTCTGGAAACGATAATACACACAGCTAGATGGCGGGTTGAAGAAAACACTGTGCAAATAATGCCTACAAGTCAACGTATACACTACTACAGCGGTGGATACGGATTACGTAAAATATATGAATGCTGCTTGAAAAAAGTAACTCAAGTGGTTTTTCTAGAGACGATAATATTATCAATATTTAGACAAAATGTGAACAAGGTCACACAGCTCGATGGCGGGTTGAAGAAAACAGTGTGCAAATAATGCCTACAAGGTCAACGTATACACTACTACAGCGGTGGATACGGATTACGTAAAATATATGAATGCTGCTTGAAAAAAGTAACTCAAGTGGTTTTTCTAGAGACGATAATATTATCAATATTTAGACAAAATGTGAACAAGCTCACACAGCTCGATGGCGGGTTGAAGAAAACAGTGTGCAAATAATGCCTACAAGGTCAACGTATACACTACTACAGCGGTGGATACGGATTACGTAAAATATATGAATGCTGCTTGAAAAAAAGTAACTCAAGTGGTTTTTCTAGAGACGATAATATTATCAATATTTAGACAAAATGTGAACAAGCTCACACAGCTCGATGGCGGGTTGAAGAAAACACTGTGCAAATAATGCCTACAAGGTCAACGTATACACTACTACAGCGGTGGAATACGGATTACGTAAAATATATGAATGCTGCTTGAAAAAAAGTAACTCAAGTGGTTTTTCTAGAGACGATAATATTATCAATATTTAGACAAATGTGAACAAGCTCACACAGCTCGATGGCGGGTTGAAGAAAACAGTGTGCAAATAATGCCTACAAGGTCAACGTATACACTACTACAGCGGTGGATACGGATTACGTAAAATATATGAATGCTGCTTGAAAAAAAGTAACTCAAGTGGTTTTTCTAGAGACGATAATATTATTGCATATTTAGACAAAATGTGAACAAGCGTCACACAGCTCGTTGAGCGGGTTGAAGAAAAACAGTGTGCAAATAATGCCTACAAGGTCAACGTATACACTACTACAGCGGTGGATACGGATTACGTAAAATATATGAATGCTGCTTGAAAAAAAGTAACTCAAGTGGTTTTTCTAGAGACGATAATATTATCAATATTTAGACAAAATGTGAACAAGCTCACACAGCTCGATGGCGGGTTGAAGAAAACAGTGTGCAAATAATGCCTACAAGGTCAACGTATACACTACTACAGCGGTGGATACGGATTACGTAAAATATATGAATGCTGCTTGAAAAAAAGTACTCCAGTGTTTTTCTGGAGACGATAATATTATGATATTTAGACAGAATGTGAACAAGCTCACACAGCTCGATGGCGGGTTGAAGAAAACATGTGCAAATAATGCCTACAAGGCCAACGTATACACTACTACAGCGGTGGATACGGATTACGTAAAATATATGAATGCTGCTTGAAAAAAGTGACTCCGGTGTTTTTTCTGGAGACGGTAATATTATGGATATTTAGACAGAATGGGAACAAGGTCACACAGCTCGATGGCGGGTTGAAGAAAACAGTGTGCAAATAATGCCTACAAGGCCAACGTATACACTACTACAGCGGTGGATACGGATTACGTAAAATATATGAATGCTGCTTGAAAAAAGTGACTCCGGTGTTTTTTCTGGAGACGGTAATATTATGGATATTTAGACAGAATGGAACAAGGTCACACAGCTGATGGCGGGTTGAAGAAAACAGTGTGCAAATAATGCCTACAAGGCCAACGTATACACTACTACAGCGGTGGATACGGATTACGTAAAATATATAATGCTGCTTGAAAAAAGTGACTCCGGTGTTTTTTCTGGAGACGGTAATATTATGGATATTTAGACAGAATGGAACAAGGTCACACAGCTCGATGGCGGGTTGAAGAAAACAGTGTGCAAATAATGCCTACAAGGCCAACGTATACACTACTACAGCGGTGGATAGGATTACGTAAAATATATTATGGCTGCTTGAAAAAAGTGATCCGGTGTTTTTCTGGAGACGGTAATTATGGATATTTAGACAGAATGTGAACAAGTCACACAGCTCGATGGCGGCGTGAAGAAAACTGTGCAAATAATGCCTACAGGGCAATAGCCTAAAAGGTCAACTTATACACTATACGCGGTAGTAAAAAAAAAAAGTAAAATAAAAAAAATGAATATTAAAAAAGAAGTTAATTGGTGCTGCTGAATACTAGAGCAGCAGATTAGCACACCAGTCACACTCCCACACTGCTAGACTAATAGCATGGGCCTTATAGTAGTAGTAGTAGTAGTTAGTAGTAAAACAACAAAAAAATAAATAAAAGCAGTCCTTTCAAGGACTACTGTTATTGCAGCAGTCAGCAGATGAGATCAGAAAGCAGACAGCTGCCCACTGCACTACATACAGAGCATGCAGTAGAAGGTAGATACTAGCCAGCAAAGCTACTAAGCTAAATGTCCCTCAAACCCTGCAGACTCTGTCCCTCAATAACAGAGCAGTATCAAAACGATTACTAGCCAGCAAACTTCAAATGTCCTGAAATCACAACAGGCAGCAGCTCCTCCTAACTATCTCTCAGCACACACAGGCAGAGTGAAACGCTGCAGGCTTCGGTTTTATAGGGAAGGGGAGTGGTCCAGGGGAGAGCTTCCTGATTGGCTGCCATGTACCTGCTGGTCTGGGGTGAGAGGGCAAAAAAAAGCGCCAACAATGGCGAACCCAAAATGGCGAACGTCGCGCGACGTTCGCGAACTTCCGGCGAGCGCGAACACCCGATGTTCGCGCGAACAAGTTCGCCGGCGAACAGTTCGCGACATCTCTACTAAACACACAAAGATTTTGTTTTCATGGATTATGTATAGAAAAATATCTCAGGTCAGTTCTTGTGCAAATATCATTCTCAGAAGCATCAAGGGCTTGATCTGCAGCAGGGTGAAAAAACACAGGCATAACATAAAACAGAATAGAAAACGCCTTTTCATTTTGTATGCCATGAGCAAAGAACCCCCCTGGTACAACTCCTTAAAAACAATGTGCAATATGTGTGCAGCAGGTTTCAGTACTAAACTATACCTTGTATTTATTAGTATCGTTATTAGCAGGTTTTTATAAAGCATCAACCAATGCTACAGTGTACAGAAGGGATTATGCATCAAACATACAGAATACATACACATACATATGGGGCTCATTTATAAACACAGGTCATATTTGCACATTTGCAGTAACCCATTGCAACTAAACAGTGATTAGATTTTTTCAGCCATCTGCAAGGAGAAATGAAATCAAACATTTTCAGTTATGCCCTCAGGATTCCTGAAATTAGTTTTTAAAATAACAAATGGCTTTACATCAGTAGCCCTGGCAGCGAAACACAGGGATCCCCATTTATCAGAGGTAGAATTTTAGGGTTTTTTAAGGTTTTTGAAACTATGATTAAACTCTATCCCTCATATGTAATAAAAGGCACTTAGTTTGCCCAGTCGCAGTAACCCATAGCAACCAGTCAGATGTTTTGTTTTAATCAGGTGTCAGTACTGATTGGTTGCTATGGGTTACTGCTCCTGGGCAAAATGGGTGCCTTTTATTACATAACCCCCCTATTTCTCTAAAATCACAAACGATGTCAAAATTATTAGATCTGATTATAAAAAGTGAAATAAAAAAAGCACTTGATGATGCGCTTAAAAAATACAGAAACCTCAAAAAAATATTTTTTTTCTGGAAATATTACTAGCGACAAAAAATCAGAAAACCTTTAAAAGTGCAAATTGATCCAATAGAATCAGTGCAGCTCTCACTGACTCCCATTCTATAGGACCTCAACAGTTTTTTACCTGGCAAATTTTTGTATTAGGATTTGAACTGATCCATCGACTACAGACCTCCTATCTTTAGGTCAAGTCCAGTGGTCAAGTGGATTTTATTGTCATTTCAGCCATATACAGTAATACAGTACATAGTAGAAATGAAATAACGTTCCTCCAGAACCCATGGTGCTACACATAAGACTTATGAGGTATATCAAGTGTGTATATGTCTTCTTGACGTGAACAATACACAGTCCTGCTGGGCAATTTAAACATACATTTGCGTTCCATAGGTTTTATGCAGTTCCTTATGAATATATTTAGTTCAGTCCTTGGGAGTTGAGATCCCTGATGGCTTGTGGGAAAAAAGCATTTTTTTGTGGTTTTTACAATTAATAAATCTTGGAATCTTTCCTCACCCCCTTGCACTGTAGGATTCAATGTGTCACAATTTCATATACTTTGTATGCGTCACCTGTCTAATTGATATGAATGAATGCGTGTCTTAGGCTGTAGGATTTAATGTGTTGCACAGCAAGATGGCACAACAATCAAAGGGTGGGTTAAAGGGGTGGTCACTGATTTAAATGCAGTTGTCAGTGTTCTGCTGGATCATTGAACCTGTCATTGATCACTGAAAAGTAGGAGATACCCCTCTAGCACATTGTGGAAGCCAGAACTACTTGCATAGTATACCCTTTTGTTTTATAATAATTAGCTATTAAAGGTATGGGACCTGTTATCCAAAATGCTTATGAACTGGGGCTTTCTGGATAACAGAACTTTCTGTAATTTGGATCTTCATACCTTAAGCATAGTAGAAAATCAAGTAAACATTAAATAAACCCAATTGGCTGGTTTTGCTTCTAATAAGGATAGCAATAAGGATTCATTATATTTTAGTTTGGATTTTTTTTTATTCATTTGGATTTTTAAAAATTTGGATTATTTGGATTAAATGAAGTCTATGGGAGAAATTATTTCCATAATTCGGAGCTTTCTGAATAATGGGTTTCTGAATAATGGATCCCATACCTGTATATTAAAATAAAGCGTGGGGACATTAATCTGTTCTACTACTTCTGATTTCCTGTTACAACAATTTTTTGTTTCTAGCCTGACATTTAGCAGAGCTGCTGAGTGATAAATGATAATAACTTACTCCATACAAATGAAATTATTTGTAGAAGAACATCTAATTTCTCGCAGCCCGTCCTTTTTACGTTCACACGCCCTTTTTTAGAATAGGTCAACTATTCTGCTGTCTTTTTGGATTTAACCGGCAAACCATATACAAGGGGCTTCTCAAAGCACGTTTAAATGTAGTAGTAACAGAATAAGTTTTGTGAAAAGTTCATTAATGTGCACATTCATTACCTATATGCCCAGAACAAACAATCTAGATCATAAACAGTAAGAAGGCTGTATTTGTGGCATTAAGCTTTAGCTGGAACACAAATACAAAAGGCAACTCCCATCAAAAAGCAACCGCTTGACAAACATGGGGCTGTTCTTGTTACCAAGCAGCTGCAGGGCTACAGTCCCCCTTATTTGGGAATAAGTTATCTGTCATTTTTAATTAACACTGACTTATTGAATTGAAATAAGCCTATACTTTTTGCCTCCCCTGCAGTCACAGGGTCTACTTCCTTGATATTTATGCTCATTCCCTATGCGTCTCAATCAACATGTTTTATGGATAGCCTCACATGAGCATGGGTGGTTGGTACATGTACAGGGGATTCACCTGAAATGTGTAGAAGATATCCAGATAAAATGCCTTGTGGTGGGATCCTGAGGAAAGTTGGGAAGCCTTGAGGACAGGAGTAACTCCATGTAAAGACCTGCCAGTGCTTGCACTGTGTTTTGGGTCACATCTTTATCACAGAGCAGGCTAAAAGGGGCCTGACATTCTCCTGTGGTAGAGGCACTGCAAGAGGTACAGAGTATAGATCTAAGAAGTTTTTTGCCACTGCTGCTTGTTATGTTGGGGTCACAATGAAAGTGAATTAGATTGGCAAATGGATAATTCCACCATTCAGCATACTAATTTTAAACGATAAACCTCCTTCCTCTAATCAAATTATACTGTGGCTCACGGAATGCTCTTGGGCAGAGGCACATCCATACACAATGTGTATAGCTTGTTTATTCCACGTACTTCCAAGAAATTGCCCTTATTTGGTTTATTCACCCTGAGCTCTTTACAAGAAAACTGACGTCCCCAAAGACCTGAGTTTTGTTTTCTCAGCCACCATTAATGTTTCCAGCTTTTCTTTTTTTTTTTGAAGATCTTGCAAAGCCCATTTCCTGCATAGTCCCCTTGCCTTCTGCTGATGTCATTTATCATAAGGATGCAGGCACAGTAGGCACTCAATAAGCAGCAGTCAAAATATCATCAATGTTTAAAATATTCCCCCAAGTACCATGATGACTTGTAGCCATACACCAAGTTAAACTGGAAGTGTAACACTGAGGCATGTATGACAATGTCAGCGTTTTTCTGGAAAGTGCGACCTTTATGAATGTTCAGATCAACGTGCAAGTTATGAATTACTGGTAAAGAGTAAGCTAATGTCATTTATTTACACTTTTTCCCCCCAAATTAAATGTTTAATGCAGCATAGTTTTATTAGTTTATTGTTGATGGGGAGGTCTTATGCCATTAATCATTATGATTACCTTTCATTGTAGCTGTAGCTGTTTTTCTGGAGATCAGTGAACTTGACATGTCTTTTTCAAGTGTCAGCTAACACCATACCATTTGGACTCTTATTTAATGTGACATTTATTGGATTATTTATCAAAATTCTCTGTAAAATTTTCCCCCTTATTTATCAATCCATTTTCCATAAATTTGCTGTGCAGGAAAAAACCCCACAAAATATTCGGATTATTGCACGAAACCCAGCGCTCATCAGGATATCTGATAATGTGTGGGACAGCTAAGCTGGTTGCACAGAATATGTACAGAAAGGGCAAATGTTGCTGGGTATGATTGGGAAAATCATCACCAAAAATGTGGCTACACAAGGTTCATGTCCATCCAATAAAAGCTGATTTATAGCCCTAGCTTCTAACCCTTAGCAAATGGAACAGAAGTATAACCATTTATCATGTGATGGCGGCAGATTAAGGTATTGAACCTACATAGCACACACATTCTTTAACTCAGGGGTGCCAAAAAGGTAGATCGGGATTTACCAGTAGACCTTTAGCTGGTGATCAGTAGATCTCAAGACACTGTCAACAAACAGCTTGTCTAAATCATCCTCCTATTTCATGCATTTCATTCAGATATGTATTATGATAAGGTTACAGAAGGAATAGTTGTTTGTTAAATAAAGCAATATACATTTTCTCATAAATCAATATTTAAGTATTTAAATATTTTCCATGGAACAAAATGCTAACAACGCTTTTATGGATGTAGATCATAATGGGACAACATCACTAAAAGTAGACCTCACATTAGTAAAGTATGGGCACTCCTGCTTTAACTGCTTTTAGGTTGTACATTTGTTTGGCAAGATTTTTATCCCACAAATAGTGTCAATTTCTAAAAGACCATCTTGAATGTAATCTGTTAATAAATCCTTAAATTACATAACTTCATAGTCTTGAACACCTGTGGGGGTTGCTGGGGGCTCTTAAACAGCTAAAAGCTTTGAGATTGGGCATGTTTTCCTGAATAACCTGGAACTTCCCTTGCTATAACTCTGGGCCGGGTTCACAGCTTGTGTGGTTCTATTCCACCTTTGTCCACAAATACTGGGGCTAAAATGGTCACAGATCACAAAGGACCTTAGACTAAAATGAAAGCAGTCATGCTAACCATATATTTCCAACTGACTGCTTCCTCCCCAGGGGCAATCCTGGCCCTCCGCTTCTGCCTCCCTCCCTCCCCCGGGCGCTTACCTTTTTGCGCCTGAGAGGGTCCACAAGGGGGCGGCAGAGAGGGCCAGTACGCGAAAGAGTGCAAAGAGCCTAACTGCGCTCTCTGTGCCAGAAGAGCCTGAAATTCAGCTCTTAAAGTACCAGGAGCGGCATTTTTGCTGCCCCTGGTGCCTAGTGGGGCGCTGCCGCCTGAGGCGACAACCTCAACTCGCCTCATTGGCGAAGCACCCCTGTTCCTCCCAACTACATGATGGTGACAAATTGTGCCACAAGATCACATGTCTCATGCCCAAATACTAAATATATCCACTTCCATTCATAATAGAAAAAAGCTGGGAAGTCTAAAGGCATTATACACAGTTAACATTCCAAATTCCTTCTCTAATGTACCCCAGACAAACTGACTCATGTAGTGGTGTCACATCTCTTCCATATACAGCGATTCTTTGAATCATTTCCTTTGGCATTACAGTGAAATCATTTCCGTCTCTGAAATAAGCCAACTAGTTTTCATTTTTAAGTAAGAGGGTGCAGTGCAAAGTTCCCTAAAATCCCTAGACAAATGTGGTGGTGAATTTGGTGAGATAAAAAATATTACCAAAGCATGTCTGATTTGGAAGGTGCCCAGCTCTTAGAAAGCTGAACCCAGCAAGATTCAAAATTCCAAAAACGGGGGATGCTTGGGGAGCATGGTTTTCTTATCAGTCACTGGACCATTATAAACAGAAGCCCATTTATTTTTCTGTGTAGCCATGGGGCTGTAACAGCAAAAAAACAAAACAAAAAAGAGGAGGGTTACTTATTGTTCTGGTTCGTTCTGAATCAACAGAGCAGGGAGACGCTTGGATAACCAAGGAGTCCATATCTTTCCAAATGTTTTTAGATGAATAGAGAATGTGTTAATAATATAGTCTGATTTCGGATTAATTTAACATAAAATATCTAGTCAAGAGGTCCTCTGCACTCTGCCCTTTAACAATATACAGTATAAGGACAATGCCCTCCCCTTTAAACAAAATGTACAATGTATAATTAAGCAGTAGAATTCTTATTTAATCAGATGAAAGTTGAGTGTAAGACTGGCCAGACCAGGGATGACTTTGATGTAGTTAGATTGCAATGCAGGTATGGAACCTGTTTTCCAGATTGCTAGGTACCTGGGGTTTTCTGGATAATGGATATTTTTGTAATTTGGATAGCCATACCTTAAAGTGATACTGACACAAAAAAAAATATTTTCAAAATATGAATGTAAATTAAACGTTTTTCGCTAATCATTCTGCTTTTGTAAGTAATTGTAACTTGCAGTTCCTAAACCTGACTGTTTTGTCAACCTGACTATCCTTTCTCAGCCTGTGAGTTAGAATTTCTAATGCTAACGGACTACTGTTGCAAAGATATGACAGCCCCCTCATAGGAAAAAAGGGGGGTAATAATAATGTAAAAAAAAGGTAATGTAAGTAATGTAAAAGCATCAAGCAAATACTTTTATGGCAAAACTATAAATAGCATTCATAATGTTATGATAGATATTAAAAGAGTTTATTTTCTGGTGTCAGTATCTCTTTAAGTTTACTAGAAAATCATATAAATATTAATTAAATTAAATATTAATCAAGTACATGGTTCTGTTCTATTATTAGAGAGAAAAAGGAAATAATTTTTAAATATTTGGATTATGTGAATAAAATGGATTATATGGGAGATGGCCTTTCTATAATTCGGAGCTTTTTCCGGACAACGTATCTCATACCTGTATATGGACAAACTATTCCTGTTTTGTTTAAAGGGGAGGGCATTTTTTAGTAGCTTAAGGAACAACATGGTCGAATTTCGAGGGGTTAAAATATTTAATCGATTTATACTTCGAATCGAAGTCGAAGTAAATTCGAAGTTATAGTATCCTATTCGATGGTCGAAGTATCCAAAAAATTACTTTGAAATTCAAACTTTTTGGACTTCAAAATTCACTCGAATAGTAATAGTTAGTAAATCTGCCCCTAAGTATCCTTAAAGGCAAGTCAATCCCTTTGATGAAGTGCCGTTTGTTCTGGGCACGAAACGCGTAGGCTGAACTGCACTATTGATTGCCACTGTATATCACATTGTTTGCTGGAATAAAGCCACATTTGATGATGATTATACGTTCCCTATTTTCTCCGGCTGAGCACCCGCACTGACTGAGCTCATCTTGTTCTGTGTGAATTGGGATTGCTTACGCCTGTGGAGTTCTTGCTGGATGCCACTGGAGGGGAGACGTGCTTCCTAAACGCAGAGTGGGTGAGCTCCGCTATTTCTCCTCATATACCTGTTTTCACCTTCTAGCACCTATTTGGAGTCAATTGCTGGACTCTGAAAAATCTAAGTTTTTTGGGAAAAACTTTCAATCTAATTTGATCGAATGCACTATTCCTTCGATGCGTACAATTCGAAATAGGCCGAATACGGACCTATTCGATTAAAAACTGACCTATTTGACCAAAAAAAACTTCCACTTAATTTTCCCTTTTTGAATTCAAATTTTGACATTTTTTCAATTTGAAATTCGACCCTTGATAAATATGTTTGTCTTTGGTGTTTCAGTTTGGCTGCTCAGTTATCCAGGTGAAGATTTTGAACTGTTTCAATGTACACTATTAGTTGATCCATTTCTCAGCAGCATCCGTGGAATATTAGCCACTATTGTATCAATTCTAACAACTGTTAATCAGCTGCCATGTCTTACATTGTTTCCACAGTCTGAGCCATCAGGGCAGAATAGAAAGGGGCAGACAAACACTGCTTTCAATAGCAATACATACACAAATAACTTAAAAACCATAGAAAATGTGTAATGAATATATATATTGCAAAGTTGCTTAGAATTATGTTTTCTTGTATTAGGCAAAAATGATTTTTTGGGTTGACATTCCCTTTAATCACAGTGCTTGCCAACTATATTTATAGGAACTCAAGTAACTAAGAAACTATATGGTCAAGAACAGTCATGAGTTCAGAGCAGGAGAGGCTTAAATTAGGATTCTGGGTGAAGTTATATGGTAACGGTTAAAAAAGAAAAAATCTTCCATCTACAGTTTCTACAGAAATTCATCCCTTGTATATGGTTAAAAATAACCTATTTATCATCGAAGACTGGTATATTCAAATTATTGGGTCATGCAGATGGATATATTTCTGCAGTTTCAATGCCTTGCACACATCTGTTATTCTTTTTTTTTCATGCAAGGCAAAGAGAGAAATGGAGTCTTGGCTGGAGGGAAGCTGACTGCCTCCAACATTGTATCAATGGTACATGCACTAAGAGTCACAAATACTGAAAACAGCAAAGGACAGAGAGAAACTATATTCAGTGGCAATTTTATATGATTAAAATTGTGTCATTAATGTCATTTTGCTTTGCTTACACAAACTTTTATAGCTGTTTAACTGTTTTTGAAAGTCTATGTTTGCTGCCAATTCCTGCAGCCAATTGAGTTGAACCCATGTTACTATTATAATATATACTAATATACTATGCATATCATAAACATACAGCATGACAAAACAATTCTACTCATCTGCTACTTTATGGCGCCCTCATGTGGTTAAACATTGGATTTTTAAACATCTTTGCTTGGTATTTTTTATCATAATGTATTTATAAAGTGCCATCATATTCTGCAGAACTGTACAATAAATGCATTAATACATTGAGCATGCATGTTTACATACAAATGTAACAAATAACTGATACAAAAGGCAGTGTCTATACAAAGGAATAGAGATGTCGCGAACTGTTCGCCGGCGAACTTGTTCGCGCGAACATCGGGTGTTCGCGCTCGCCGGAAGTTCGCGAACGTCGCGCGACGTTCGCCATTTTGGGTTCGCCATTTTGGGTTCGCCATTGTTGGCGCTTTTTTTTGCCCTCTCACCCCAGACCAGCAGGTACATGGCAGCCAATCAGGAAGCTCTCCCCTGGACCACTCCCCTTCCCTATAAAAACCGAAGCCCTGCAGCGTTTTTTCACTCTGCCTGTGTGTGCTGAAGAGATAGTGTAGGGAGAGAGCTGCTGCCTGTTAGTGATTTCAGGGACAGTTGAAAGTTTGCTGGCTAGTAATCGTTTTGATACTGCTCTGTTATTGGAGGGACAGAAGTCTGCAGGGGTTTGAGGGACATTTAAGCTTAGGTAGCTTTGCTGGCTAGTAATCTACCTTCTACTGCAGTGCTCTGTATGTAGCTGCTGTGGGCAGCTGTCCTGCTTCTGATCTCATCTGCTGACTGCTGCAATAACAGTAGTCCTTGTAAGGACTGCTTTTATTTATTTTTTTGTTGTTTTACTACTACTACTACTACTACTATAAGAGCCCAGTGCTATTAGTCTAGCAGTGTTGGGGAGTGGGACTGGTGTGCTAATCTGCTGCTCCTAGTAGTTCAGCAGCACCAACTTTAATTTTTTTTTTTAATATTCATTTTTTTTTTATTTTACTTTTTTTTATTTTACTACCGCTGTAGTAGTGTATAAGTTGACCTTTTAGGCATTATTTGCCCTGTAGGCATTATTTGCACACTGTTTTCTTCAACCCGCCATCTAGCTGTGTGACCTTGTTCACATTCTGTCTAAATATCCATAATATTACCGTCTCCAGAAAAAACACCGGAGTGACTTTTTTCAAGCAGCCATAATATATTTTACGTAATCCGTATCCACCGCTGTAGTAGTGTATACGTTGACCTTGTAGGCATTATTTGCACAGTGTTTTCTTCAACCCGCCATCTAGCTGTGTGAGCTTGTTCACATTTTGTCTAAATATTGATAATATTATCGTCTCTAGAAAAACCACTTGAGTTACTTTTTTTCAAGCAGCATTCATATATTTTACGTAATCCGTATCCACCGCTGTAGTAGTGTATACGTTGACCTTGTAGGCATTATTTGCACACTGTTTTCTTCAACCCGCCATCTAGCTGTGTGACCTTGTTCACATTCTGTCTAAATATCCATAATATTACCGTCTCCAGAAAAAACACCGGAGTGACTTTTTTCAAGCAGCCATAATATATTTTACGTAATCCATATCCACCGCTGTAGTAGTGTATACGTTGACCTTGTAGGCATTGTTTGCCCAGTTTTTTTGGCCGCAGCCACTGAAGAACAGAGGCCAGAAAAAATATGCCATATAAATGCTGAAAATAGTCATTTTTTGCCATACGTTGACTCAACGTATATGGCAAAAAATGACTATTTTCAGCATTTATATGGCATATTTTTTCTGGCAACTGTGCTTCAGTGGCTGCGACCAAAAAAACTGGGCAAACAATGCCTACAAGGTCAACGTATGGCAAAAAATGACTATTTTCAGCATTTATATGGCATATTTTTTCTGGCAACTGTGCTTCAGTGGCTGCAACCAAAAAAACTGGGCAAACAATGTCTACAAGGTCAACGTATGGCGAAAAATTACTATTTTCAGCATTTATATGGCATATTTTTTCTGGCAACTGTGCTTCAGTGGCTGCGTCCAAAAAAACTTGGCAAACAATGCCTACAAGGTCAACGTATGGCAGTTGTTTAAAGAGAACAGTAGATTACTAGCCAGCAAAGCTACCTAAGCTAAAATGTCCCTCAAATCCCTGCAGACTTCTGTCCCTCCAATACAGAGCAGTATCAAGCAGATTACTAGCCAGCAAACTTACTATCATCTGTCCCTGAAATCACTAACAGCTCTCCCCCTACACTATCTCTTCCAAGCACACACAGGCAGATTTTTCAGATACATTTTTGCCCTTGATCCCCCTCTGGCATGCCACTGTCCAGGTCGTTGCACCCTTTAAACAACTTTAAAATCATTTTTCTGGCCAGAAATTTTTTTTTTAGATGTTAAAGTTCGCCTTCCCATTGAAGTCTATGGGGTTCGCGAACCGTTCGCGAACCGCTCGCATTTTTGCGCAAGTTCGCGAATATGTTCGCGAACTTTTTTTCCGACGTTCGCTACATCCCTACAAAGGAATGCAATAATAATTACAATATCTATTTTGCTTACAGTAACATGGATTGATGTGGCCCAACTTTGTGGGGAGTATTTCTGCAATCCCAAACTCTGTGTATATTGCCTATTGGCAGAACATATCTGGGATGAAGATGGATGCCTTGTAAACACACAGAGCTGTAAAAGAAGTGGCAAAGTGTAGGGAACAGTAAGCTAACCAGACAGGACATTATTAGCATGAAAACTTGGATACAGCCAAATGCATGCTACATGTCTAAGAAGCCCTTGCGCCTTCTCTCAAAGTGGGCTGCACAAGGTGATGGAAATGTCCATGTGACCCTGGCCAAAATACAGCACAAAGGTTACTGTTTTATACTTAATTTAACAGCCCTATGCCACTGAAGTTATCATCTTATCTGGTAAAAACTAATTGTTTTCAGATAGATCACCAGAAATAACGGCTTTTTCCAATTAATTTGTATTTTCTATAAGTGTAATTTTTCACCTTCTGAAGCAGATCTGGGAGGGGGGTCACCGACCCTTTAACCTGTTCTAAATGGATACATTTAGTTGATACATTTCTTATCTTTGTCCCTGCTGAACAGAATCTCTGGGGATTACATGCAGTTGCTAGAATTGATACAATACAGTAGTTGCTAATACTCCAGAGATGCTGCTGAGAAATGTATCAACTAAATGTTGCAAAATTGTAACAGTTTAGAGCCGGGGTTAGCAACATTTACTATCAGAAGAGCCATTCTGCCCCGTCTTCCACTAAAGAAAAATAGTCTGGAGCCGCAAAGCATAACACAGCTTATAAACTCTTAAAAGTTTTAACCTTTTCTTAATTTTAATTGTTACAACAACATAATACAACAAACAGAAGTGCAGTGTGCATGTGTAGGCCCACTTTGAAATAAATTAAACACTGAATAGCCCTATTAAATGCTAGTGTCCTCATCTGTTTAATGTGACTTCTGCGGTAAGGACCAGGATGAATCATCTTGCTGCTGCTTGGTCTTGCCTGTCACTCCTGGGACGTCTATACAGCCCTTGCACCTGCTGGCGGCTTCCTGAGTGTGCGACTGCGGTAAGCTAAGTGTTAGCTTACCACGTTCACACACTGAAGAAGCCGAAAGCAAGTGTGAGAGCTGCATAGACGTTGTGACAGGTAAAGCCGCAAGACAGAGCCGCAGCAAGCAGGATGAAGAGCCGTATAAGGCTCTGGAGCCGCGGGTTGCCTACCCCTGGTTTAGAGTCTGCACCTGAATTACTGAGTTGTCAGACTGAAACACCAGAGACAGGAACATTCACCTTTAAACTTAGATTTTGAAAAAGCAGTAAAAATGGAAAGTAATTGAAATAAGTCTTTATTTCTGGGTAAAAATCTAAAAACAACTGAGTGTTTTGGAAGGTCAAAAACCCCTTTAAAGAGTCAGTGACCGGGGGTAGGGGGAGGGGGGCCCCCGACTCTTTAACTGCTTTAGGTGAAAAATGAAACTTTACACTTCAATGTAAGAAAAGAAAAGTAGAAAATAGAAAGTAATTGTCTTTATTTCTGGTGAACAATCTGAAGCCAACTGAACTGAAAAAGGTGTTTGAAGGTGAACAAACCCTTTAATGCCACTGAGCCTTTGCACGGTGCTACCTTAGGTGCAGGATATTGGTGCACATGTACATCAAATACTCTACATCCCAAGCAGAAATTTGGGGGGCTCTGAGTTAGGTGGCATAGGGCTGCTAACTATGAAAAGCAGAACAGCCATCCTTAATTTGAGGCTATGTTAATAAGCCCTTTCAGTTTATGACCTAATGAATGTATTTAGTAGTCATGGGTTCGTAGTTATAGATAAACGTCTCTCCAGTAGTACTGAAATGTACAGTGGAAGTAAAAATTACATAGATGAAAATCCCTTGGTGTACACAAGAGGGTGCTGCACAATCCCAAATCTCTTGTTTCCACTGAGAAAGTTCTACACCACAGGGAAGCTAAAACTTTTTCTAGTGTTTACTGCAGGGAAATTAAATTTTTCATTCAATAGATTCACCTAATAGAATAGTGAACATTAAAAAAGAAAAAACATGTAAACTATGACCAAACATATCATTGCACAATACTAAATTGATCAACAGTGCTGTATGATTTCAAATAAACATACATGTTTAGGTTAACAAATAACTAGGGGAAAAATACAAGATAGAGACACAAAGTAACATATCAAATAATACTGTATGGATTCATATCTAATGCCAATACACTGCATGTTATACATTTACTTTCTCCCCAAAATATATTACATAACAGGAAAACATTCCCACTTCAGGAAGTGTAAAAATATTATATAAAGCAACAAATAACTCTGACTTGCCATCTTATGAACAGATCATCTGAAAAAGTGTGGATACATTTAGGGGATTATTTACTAAACTCCCAATGCATAAATCACGAAAAATTCTAGATTTTTTTTTAAAAAAAAATCTGACTTTGAAAAATCATGATTTTTTCGGAATTTATTAAACCCCAAGGATGGAAAAGTCTGAATCAGAAAATCCAGCATCCAGATGTGCGCTGGGTTTCGTGCAATACCCTGAAGTATTCAGAGTTTTCGGGTGAAAATTCAGAAAAAATCGTGAAAATGTGATGTTTTCCACGCAAAGCAAATTTTCAGGAAAATGTAATAATAAATAAGCATTAAAAACTTGAGTGGATTTGATAGTTTGTAGCAGAAAATATTGAGATGAATTCGGACTTTGATAAATAACCCCCTTAGTATTAACATTTTCATACTATTAGTGTAGATTATAATCTAGCAATGGAAAATAACCAAATGTTGCCCATCATGTTACCTGGGATGACTGTAAATCTTTAAACTCAGTGTCAGCTGGAACAAATGCTAGGGGGAGTGAAGCTCAACTGAACAGTACTCCCTTCCTCATCCATACAGATTGCATTTAAGTCCATGCCCAGTAATGTTTTTGAGAAAGAACAGCAAGAGTGATGAGGGTGGCCATGTAGCAACTGCACCCCTATCCTTCTTTTTATATCTATAGTAAATGGTGGGCAGAGAGGATCAAGCTTAAAGTTAAAACACATGTGTGTATTGATGGTGCTAAATTGTGCAGAGCTTTAACTTACAAATTGGAAATCTGGGCAGCAAACTGCAAAATGAGGTTCAGTGTTGATAAATGAAAGGTTATGCACTTTGGCAAAAAGTGTTGTGATGGCAGATTTTATTATTAACTTCCTGACAATACTAACTTCAGGTTTTGTAGTTCCGTACTGATATGTTTTACCCAAGGAAGCCATTAACAGTGACCTGGAGCCTTCCAGTGAAATAGTAACATAGTAACATAACAAGTTAGGTTGAAAAAGACACACGTCCATCAAGTTCAACCTTTTAAGTCTACGGTATATATAACCTGTCTAACTGCTAGTTGGTCCAGAGAAGGCAAAAAAACCCCATTTGAAGCCTCTCTAATTTGCCTCAGAAAAAATTCCCTCCTGACTCCTAGGGGCAAATTTAAAGCTAGCGACTTTTCGCCAGCGTTGTCACTCGCAGGCCAATTTACTAACAGGTGCAAGAGCTAATTTGCTACCGAAACAGACTGTCACTATTGGTCATTCGCACTCTATCACCAGGCAACTTTTCAATCTGGCAAACGTACGTTACTCAGCACACTCACTAAAATGCGGATTTTACTGAACGTTACCTCTTTCGCCAGAGTTGCCTTCGCCACCTCAGACCAGGCGAAGTGCTATAAAGCAACTAGATCTTACTCAATCTTCTGTCACTTACATCATATCCTTTGAGCCGACAATGCATTAAAGTTCAAAAAACGCTGTAGTCTTTTTTCAGCGTGATTGCCTGCAAAAGTCCTAACAAACTTTTTTTGGGGAACTGTTTTTTTCCCAGACATTTCCAAACATATGGAACATTCATTCTATAGTGGGCTCATGTGTATTGCATTATATTAACTCTCTTGTCTTTATTAAGGTTCTCTGGACATGTGTAATATAAACCGGTAACTTAAAACATTTGAAGCAACATTTATTATAAAGAAGTCGATACAATTTCCCGCCCTATGCAAATTGACCTAAGCGCAAGATCACTAGGCACAAATGAATGCTAGGGAATCTTCACTATGAAATGCTTGCACAGCCGAAGTAACAGTAGAGAAAAATCGCCAGCGTTCTATGCCCGGGACGTAAATTGGCATTTCAGTGACTTACTGTTGCGTATTTGCGTGGTGCCAGTTTGTCAAGATCATGCTGCAGGAATACCGCATTCTGGATGGAATTAATTGGGCTGGATAGTTTTATGTCATCTACAAACACTGATACATTACTTACAATTCCCTCCCCTAAGTAATTAATGAACAAGTTAAATAAAAGTGGACCCAATAGAGAACCCTGAGGGACCCCACTAAGAACCTTACTCCAAGTAGAGAATGTCCCATTAACAACCACCCTCTGTACCCGATCCTGTAGCCAGTTTCCTATCCGTGTGTAAACTTCTTCACTAAGCCCAACAGACCTTAGTTTACAAAGCAGTTATTTGTGGGGCACTGTATCAAACACTTTGGCAAAATCCAAATAGATCATATCTACTGCTCTCTCGCTGTCCAGCAACTTACTTACCTCATCATAAAAAGCAAATTTGTCTGACATGACCTATCCTTCCTAAAGCCATGCAGATTGCTGCTCATAATGCCATTCACTAGGACAAAATGTTGAATGTGATCCCTTAACAAGCCTTCAAATAATTTGTCCACCACAGATGTCAAACTTATTGGCCTATAATTGCCAGGCTGACATTGGAATTACATTGGCTTTCCTACAATCCATAGGTACCATACCAGATGACAGGGAATTTGAGAAAATCAGAAATAGAGGCCGGTCTAAAACTGAACTAAGCTCTCTTAGAATCTGGGGGTGTATTCCATCTGGCCAATCAGTGCAGCTATGAAGTAAGCCTGGAAATTTTGACTCCTCTATTGTATACACTGAAGAAAAGAACTGGTTTAGTACATTTGCCTTTTTTGTATCTGATACAACCATACTGGTACCATAATTTACAGGAGCCACGCTCCCAACCTGCATCTTTTTTCTATTAATATACTTAAAAAAACTTTTATGGGGTTAGACAGCCTCTGCTGCAATGTGCTCCTCATTTCCTATCTTTCCCCTTTGGATTATAGTGTTTATATTCATTATTCATTATAGCAAAAATATTTCACTTGTTAAAGTTTTTCTCGACATATGGGGAACATGCACTTTCTATGCACCCTTCATTCATAAATGGCTCTTTTCACTGGCTGAAAAACATAGAATAAAAAGGAGCACAGTGATGTGTATTTATGTTGCTAATTATCCGACATGTTAGATATGCATATATTTGGAAAGGATGATATTAAAATAAGGAGGAATTTTGGGGGAGGGGGGTTATATAATATAAAATGCACAGCTTGTAACCTGCAGCAACCAATGATCAGCATTTCCTGGCCTCCTGTATGAAAGCAATCTGATTGGCTACTTAAGGTTTCAAAAACCCAGAGCACACTTTGCACCTATTTTTGCTTAACCCTATAGAGTGATGCCATACAAAGTTGTCCTTGTGTAGGCTGGAAGCCTTTTCAGGCTGCACTTAGGGTATGGGCTTGCCATTCAACGGACCTTATTTATACATAGTGCTTACAGAATGAGATGCATGATTAAGATATGCTTAGCAAATAAAAATATCTAAAGGTAGACTTTGCCCTATTAGCTACTCAAATGTAGGGATTATAAGAAGCATATCAGAAACACAAGCTTTATGTTATTTAATAGTGAGAGCAGTGAAGAACACTTAATTTATTAGGGAGAGCAGTGAAGTCCAACTGCAGGTCATATATAGGTCGTTAGTAAGTCCTAATTGGCTAGATCAGTTTAAAGGATTTAAAGCGTTATTGTATAGTAAATCTTAATCTGGTTCTTCGGTGGACACGCAGAGCGGTGATTTGGGAGGTTTATGACACATTCCAACTATGCACACCAACTTCTACCAGAGGAACATAAGAGAGTGAGGGGAACGCTGGCAGAAAATGCAAAAAGGGTTTCTGTGCCACCAACCTGGAAGCATTACTGCTGCTAATATCATGGGGACTGGGCCTCTTGCAGTTATTGAGATTGATGTTCACAGACTGGAATGATTTAACTGAAATCTTGCAAAGTCTGCCAAACAGAGCTTCAGCACATACAAGGGTGAGTGAGCATTATTAAATAACCTGCATAGGTAGCCCATCAATAAAATCCAAATCCCTCAGCCATTCCTATGCATCCAGTGGGTTAATCTCCATCTGTAAGGATTTAAATAAATTTTATAGTTATTTGCAACGTGTTTATAAAGTGCTTACTGAGTAAATGTTATTCCAAGGATCACAACAATGAGTGTGTATTGTTTTATTACTGCCGAACAGGGAGCATCACTTGTTTTATTATTAGAAACCTGTCAACACACTTCATTTTGCTGTGATGAAACATGAAGCATACAGTGTCTCATTGCAAAGGATAAATCATCCTCCCTTCCTCATTACTGAACAATGAATACCGACTGATTTATTCTGGTGCCGCACATTTTAACCTTTTTCAAATTATGGAAGCCTCAAATTAATAGATTTTCCTGCCAAGAATTGCTTTCACTTTAATTATCGGGGGCCTTGATTTTCTACATCCTTAATTTGTAAATATCGATTGAACCCTCAATTTAATTTGCCCCAGATAAGTGATATTTGTCAGTCTGAATGAAAGGTAATGAAGTGATTCAGTATGTGTATTAACTGAGCCCAGCACCTCGCCTTGTAGGGCAGGAACATTCTGCCTGTTTGTACCAGCATGTAATAAAAGTAGCAATGCATATAAGGACTGAATATGTTACAGGATATGGTTTAGGGGATTCAATGGGAACAATATCTGAATGTTAAACTATTATAACCTATGGACGCGTTGGTTGAATCTACCAGTAGGTAAATTCTTTGTACTTGTGCAAAAGATATTTTTCTGTCTATGGCCTACCCTCAAAATGTGCAGTGTCTTCATTCTTTGCCAATGAATCCCAACAGAGATACAACTCCCTACCTCCTAATAATGGGTGTGGGCAGTGGCCTAACTAGATGTTACTGGGCCCCACAGGAAATGCATTCTATTCTACCAAGGTTTATTGAAATTGCTCATTAATTAGGGCTTTACTGAGCCCCTACACTCCAGGTCCCTTCTGCACCTGCAGGGTCTGCTTCCTCTGTAGTTACGCCACTCATTGTGGGTTGGATAATATAAAATTAATTTAGACAAGGATTTATTTGGATGCTGGAGTGAGACAGTAAGAATGCTGCATATGTATTCTAACTCAAAGCTACAGTTTTTTGCACATGGTAATGCTAGCACTACCAAATCTAGAGCTGATGAAGTTAAGCCACTGCTTCCTTGAACTAATGTCATACTCACTGAGACCCCCTCCAAGCAAGATTTTCACCAGAAATAGTCATGGTGAGTAGAGTTCCACTGGCGTTGCATTAAGCTGAGTTGTAACAAATGACAAATATAGACATGGGCCGGTGCTGTATTTTGCTCATCAACAGATTAAAAACCATTCAATCTTGCCCAAGTGTTTTGTTTTCCTGATAAATGAACTGATCATATTCTACACAAATAGCTACTACCAAAGCACAATATATTTTTGACCACTAAGGATGCTGTTGTCAACGTGATATTAGAAGAGATTACCAAAGCAGTATGGCTGAGCTGCTCCTAATACATATTCACTTAACTTGAATTCATTATTTATTGTAATAGAGAATCAGAGAATGCCTGAAAACATATATTATAAAATAAAGCATGTAGCTAAAGATATAGATTATTGATAAATATAGATAAAAGATGCTTTCTGCAAACAATAAGCTAGCCTACAGCTTTCTTTGTTAACTGCAGTACTATAACCAAGTTTTAGAATTGCATTCCAAAGTCTCTTTGAAGGCTTAAGGCTATTGACAGCATTAAGCAACTAATAGAGCTTATGAACACTGACACCATAAGGATCAGTTTCCCCTGAACATCTTGCTTGGGCCCAGTATCAATAGGATCTGAATGCTGAGAGTGCATAAATCAGGAGCTGTCCCTGAGCTGATGGTGCTGAAAATTGTTTTATGCACTTCAAACATTGTAGGGATTGTCCTGTATAGTTTAATACTGGAATAGAGAAACCTGAAAAAGCAAAGCCTTCCCAGGTCCAATTTATAACAGTGACGTGCTCAGAACTTGTCTTTGCAAATTCTAACTAACTGCAGCACTCGCCATACATGAGGGCCCTTTATAGTGCTAGTTATAAATATCAGTTTCCTACAAATAACGTATCCTTTTGTTGCTCCTGTATTATCTGCTACCAAGAGAACAGGCAATCAACCACGATTAGAACCAATAGTTCATGACAGCCGGATGTGTTACAGAAGAGGAGCAAAAATAGAAAGAGGCATATAGGAGGAATATGCTATGCTTTTGTGCCCTGTGTAAAGAAAAAAAATGAAAAAAACACTACAACTATCCTTGAAATTCTAACTTTGTTTTGGAACAATTGCAGCACCTTTTGTACTGAGGGAGGGTCTGACCAAGGCCCATTTACATACAAAGTGTAGTGGGTACATTATCGAATGCACTGTACCTCAATTTCATTTATACTGTATATTTTTTTTCAATGAACGTTGCCTTTTCCAGGTTAGCGTTTCCATATATCAGAACACCACACATTTATAATTAAAATCAATTCCCAGGTTTATCTAGATATTCTCAAGGTATTCTCACAGTGAACAGTTAACAGTACTAATCAGACATTACTATGAAATCCACTGCACATGATGATTTGTAAACTCATTGGAGGCTTGACAAGGGGGAGAGCACAGACCACACTTCAACATTAGCTGGAGATGTTTTGAAATGGAAAGTGTACACAGAGCAAATGTTGCCTTATTGTAACTAGGGTATTAATAAAGTCCCTGGGGTGCTGTTTATTTGCAAAATGAATGTGTGTGTAATGCAGGAAGAAATCTCTTTATTACACAGTGCTTTAATCAAATGCATCTCAGGATCCTTATGGGCAATGATTTTAGAGTATGTTCCATAGATTAGATTACATTGACATTTGAAGACTTGCAGCCCAAGAGCCCTCTGTTAATAAATAACAACAGAGCTCAACCGTATGATGAGCACTGATATGATGATGATTAGTAGATTAAATACAGCCGGTGTGAGTCTAATTCTTTATATTTTTTTGCATTAGATTATATAGCACTGCAGAGGCCTGAGATTTTAGGTTTGCTTGCTAAAGGTAATTTACATTTTATTGGAATAATCTTCACTTAAATAAATATAGTGCAACTGTGGTGTATGGAGCAGATGCACAAGAATAAGAGAAATGGGTGAATCATAGAGCGCACGCCTGTGGGCCACTGGACTCTCTGCCATTTCTAGGCATGGAAGCATGACAGTAATACTGAGTGTAGCTAGCAGGGAAATCACAGCACAAATTACATGGAAAGCATAAACTGAGCTGTAACAACAATAATTCTAAAGAGCTTTTATTATTTAGATGCTAATAGGAAAATGTCAGTGTAATTTAGACTGCAGTCCTCATTTTCATGTAGAGACCCTCAATATGGGAAAATAATAGTTTTTTTTTTTTTTAAAAGAAGCCAACACTTTTAAAACTAGATCTCTAATATGACTAGAATGCGTATTTAATTGGCTAACCTGGCCTTGTAAGGAAAGGGGGAGACAAGTCGGTAAAGGTTATAGAACATGCTCACTCACTGTTCAGCACTTTCAGCATCAATGAGCATGCAAGTGGCAAGTGGGGATGGTGTTTTGGTGAGGCATAGGAATGAGCGAAATACATTCCCCATACACTAAAATTATAGTCCAAATAATGTGGCTCTATTTTATAAAAATGTTGCACATTTTAAAAAATGTCACTCAACAAATGCCTCATTGACTTCAATGCATGTGGCAATTTTTTTGCCATTTGGGAACTTTTGGTGAAGCAAAATGGGTAATATTCACTCACCCTATTGGGGTGAGTTACAAAAGGGGAGGGTGCAGATGATGGGAAGGTGCTTGCCTTGTATGCCCTTACCTTTTGGCCTGGCTCTAACCCCTGCCATAGAGGAGGAGAAAAGTACAGAGCCCAGCAGCATCATGTGCCTAATCATTCAGAAATTCAGAGTGGGGTAGCAGTACCTTGGTGCTGCTTCCAAACCTCCCCTTATTAATACAGTGCTGTTGAAAGGAGTAGATGTAGATCCTTTACTCCACTGCGGAGTGCAAAGATCCCAGCATCTGGGTGCTTAATAACATATATGACCTATACGGAGATTGAAATCAATGCACATTTAAGACATAGTCCACGGTTACCAGAGTACCTGGCAAAAGCAGTGAAACTTCTAAAAATGTAGGTAGTAGAATTGATTATCACTATTCAGATCTTTGCTTTTATTTTCTAACATAGACTGATCAAAGTAAATAGCTGATTGGTTGCCTTAGGCAACTGCATCAGTGCAATTTATCACCACTGTCTTCAGAGATTGAATGCAGCATTTTATCAAACAACAAAGCACATAACACACAACACTTAAATTGCTTCTTGGGTAAAACACTCCCTTGAGGAAGATTATTCCTACTATCTGTACTAGAGAAGAATTTAGAATTCTGCAAGTAATATCTATTGCTTCAATTCCTAATTCAGTGGTAGCCACAGGACCATCGATAAAGCCTAAGTTATGCAAACAAAAGCATACAGGTTGGATGACCTGGTTTAGGAGAAATAGCATTAGCATTTTTCTTATTTGCTCTGGCCAACATACAATGAATACAGGAGGATCATGAATCAGCAATGTTCAGCCTACAGCACATGACAGATGAGGTTAGACACTCCTTTAAATGGAAACATCTTCCTACAGGTACTATCATGCCTATATTATCTGTTTATCAAGTCATTAAGAGCTATAGACCGCTGCTGTACTTACATATATTTGGAACATTGAAGCACATCTAATACCTTTAATACATTTTTTATTAACGGGTTGTTCAGTCAGCATTTCTTTTAAATTATCTTAGTTTTTTTTTAATATTTTGCCTTCCTATTTTACTATCACTTAGATAAAACATAAATGGGTTAATGTATGACCCAGTGACTGGCCTTAGAAAATACAATTGTGCTAGAGAGGCTCCTTCCCTCTGTCTAATTGTTTAAAAATTAGTGGTGACAACAACTTTCCCTTTATTCCTTCCCTCCACCTATCAGCCCATGTCAAGCATCTATGGCAGGCATTAAGTACAGGGCTGCCTTATCCTTAACAATGCTCTTCTCTGCACTTGGCACCAGAGTTTTAATCTGGTTTACAAGATTCAGAGTTCAGCCTACATGGATTTTAACTGATTGTTCTTTAGAGAAATGATATGATCTTGATAAAGGCCTTAGGAAAGGAGCGAAAAGGTTGATATTTTTAATATATGTTAAATAAAAGCTTGTTATTTTTTAAAAGTACCCAGTGTGGACTCTGCTTTGGTATTATACTGTATGTATATCGCCCAAATGTAGCTCACTGATTGTACTGTTTTTCTCGGGTGCATGGCAAATGATTATAGATACTCCAAAAGAGACCAGCAACACAAAGTAATCTTGTGAAAAACGTCTAAAGTGTATTCAAAAGTGCATGAGCAGCCAATGTTGTTTTGGTCCCAGTTGGGACCTTTCTCTCTCTCTATATATATATAGTATATATCTCCTGGGCTTTTAGCAAAATTGATGTTAACTGTAAACTGATGTAGACTTTTATTAGACCAGTATTTAAAGGAGCTTACAATTTTCTGGTTCATGATGTGCAAATTTGAGACTGGTAAATTTGAGGGTAACAGTGAAAGAAAGATATTGATGGAAGTATTGCTTTCAAAATAATATTTTACCTAATCATTGTTTTCATTTGTTTATTGAATGTCACAATTTTTTTTCTAGGACTGAACTGGAAATGCTGTCTTAACCACCTTTACACCTCTATAGAAGCTTGAGGTACATTTTTATCAGCTGGCTCTGTTACCTGCAAGAGTGCAATGCCAAAGGAGCATTGGCCTTTTTATAGCTTTCAATTAAAATGCACAAGCTATCCAAAATGGACTGAAAGTGACTACCTTACATTTTCAACTTTTCCATCCAAAATAATTGTTCTTGGGTCACTTCTAGCTATCCTCTGCTTTCCACAATTTGTGCACTGCATCCCATACAAAGTGGGCGTTGTTGGACCTTGGTCTTGTGACCCGTTGTTTTCCAAAGCACTTCCAAATGTTGCTGCCAAGTTAGCCATTGAACGTATCAACAAGGATGCATCCCTAGATCTTGGACTCTCTTTTAATTATGTGATACTTGATGAAGATTGCCAAACTTCCAAGGCCATTTCAACCTTCCTCACATACTCTGGAGTTGCTTCAGGTTTCATTGGCCCTTCCAATCCAGGATATTGTGATGCAGCCACACTTTTAGGAAAGAACTGGAACAAGGCTGTGTTTTCCTGGGCTTGCATAAACTATGAGTTGGACAATGTAAAGAGTTACCCAACCTTTGCTAGAACTCTCCCTTCCCCCACCAGAGTTCTTTTTAATGTGATGAAATATTTCCAGTGGGCACATGTTGGGGTTATTTCATCTAATGAAGATATCTGGAGAGACACTGGCAGGAAGGTAGCTAATGCCCTCCGGAGCAATGGTTTGCCGGTGGGAATTGTTGTTTCCATGGGAGATGACACTAGGAGCACCCAGCAAGCTTTGGAAAAGGTTAAAAAAATTGACAACATACGCAGTAAGTTTGCCCGTTTCATGTTTACTTGTTTTAGAAATTGGTATTTTTTGTAAGAAATTTAGGAATGTTAAAGAATGCTATAAGTATTGTTTTAAATTACTACTGTTATGGCGATGTTAACTTCCTCCGCTACAGGCCCCTGCGGATCGACTGGAAACAGGACTGATTTGGTCTGGCTCACTTGTAGACCTGACAGTTCCCCGAATTTTGTCATGACTTCAAGAAGGCAATTCAGAGAGGGGCCCCAGTCCCCCAAGTACACTAGGGTGTCGTCGGCATATAGTTGGATTTTTTCTTCTATGCCCTGTATTTTAAACCCAGTTATGTCCTTTGCCTGCCGGACAGCCTGTGCAAATGGTTCAATTGCCAGTGCAAAGGGGGGACAGGGTGCCCCTTGCCAAGCAGAAAGGAGCGGTTAGCTCAGAGTTAATCCTCAGCAAGGCCCTTGGGGAGTGATATAGGAGTTTAACTAGCCCCTGGAATATTGGACCTATACCAAAATGTGATAACACCTTCCAAAGATAAGGCCATTCGACTGTGTCGAAGGCCTTTGCTATATCCAGGGCCGCTATAGCTCTCTGGCATTTATTCTCATGGTCAAGAGTAAAAATAGTCGTTTAGTGTTCAGAACTGCTGTTTTCCTTGCAATAAAGCCTGTTTGGTCAGGATTAACCAGCATTGCAACCACTTTTCCAAGGAGTTTAGCGAGTATTTTAGCTAGAACTTTTACATCCGCCGTAAGGAGGGATATGGGTCTATAGGATTCACAGAGCAGTTGATCTTTGCCTGGTTTCGGCAGCAGGGCAATTGCTGCTTCTTACATTGAATCTGGCAATCTCCCCTGAGCTAGGGCTGCATTATATGTCTCTAGTAGTAACAGGGCCAGGATAAGCACATGCCGCTTGTAGAGCTCAATCAGTAGCCCATCAGCGCCAGGGGCTTTCCCGTTTGGGAATGACTCTATAGCCTCTACAACTTCTTCCTTAGTAATGCTGCTTTCAAGGAAGTCCCTGTATTGGGGGAGGAGTATAGGGGTGTCTAAGTCCTCCAAGAATTTATCTCTGTCCTCCAGGGGCTTGGTCAGTTTGGAAGAGTAGAGGTCAGTATAGAATTGGGTTAGTGTGCGATTGATTCCTTCAGCATCTTTAATGGTGACCCCATCTCGGTTCTGTATGGCCCCTATCGTGGGAGGAGTAGAGTGCTGTTTTGCCAGTTGCGCAAGCATCTTACCAGCTCTTTCCCCTTGCTCATACACTTTGGCCTTGGTAAAAAGCAAATTCCTTTGGGCTTTCTGCGTCATAAATAGATTATACTCTTGTTGTTTTTGTTTAAGTGATCTCATACTATCTTCTGTTGGCTGCAGGGCCACCAGCTGTTCAGCCTCTACCACCTCTTTTTCAAGGCTCTCTTGTTGTGCATATGCTGCTTTTTTAAATGTCGCTATATCAGCCCCTAACTGCCCTCTGAGGTAAGCCTTAAAGGCATCCCAGACCAGTATTGGTTCAGCAGTACCCCTGTTATGAGAGAAGAACTCCTGTATAGCAGCTTCCAGAGTGACTTTGTTGTCCAGTATTTGTAGCCAAACTGGATTTAGGGACCATGTTAGTACCTTTTCCTTCTGCTGTAATTGGATAGCAAGTTCTAAGGGAGAGTGGTTCGAGATCCCCCATGGGAGATATTGAGCGGAGGTTATTTTGGGCAGTAGGGGTCTATCAATAATTGCATAGTCAATCCTAGATAGCGAGAGATGGGATTGGGAAAAACAGGAATACTGCCTAGCCGTGGGGTTCAGATATCTCCAAACTTCCACCATCCAGAGCCCAACCACCAATTGCTGCAATTCAGAGGTTTGTCTGCGTAGGGGCTGACCAAATCTAACCTATTTATCCAGATCCGGATCCATCAGAGTGTTTAAATCACCCATGGCTATGGTATGGGCAAATGGGTGTTGAGCCATAAATTGTGCCAGCTCTATCATACAGTCCCTCTTATAGGGTGGCGGAATATATATATATTTGCTAGGATAAGTTCTATATTATTAATATGACAGTGTATAAAGATATATCTACCCTTAAGCATCAGATTTAACTGCACCCAACACAAATGGAACTTTCTTATGAATCAATACTGTAACACCCGAGGAATGGGTCATACACGTGGAGTAGTAGGCCCACCCAACCAAGGGCTTTTTTAAGGCCAGCGTTCTGCTCCCTACTAAATTAGTTTACTGGAGGAAGGCAATAGTGGCATGCTTTTGCTTGAGGTAGTCCAACACTAACCTCCTTTTTATTGGACAGTAAAGGCCTCGGACATTCCAACTTATTAATTTCTCAGCCATACTGACCTATGTTTTTTTTTTTTCATTTCCCATTTACACACATTAAGTAATTTCCCCACCAACCTGTAGCTTGAGCATATGCAATAAACATTAAACTTTCCCCATAATTTCCTCCCTCCCCTTCCACCCCTTCCCCTGTTGGGGGGCAGAATTAGTCCCGAAACAAAACACATGTTGTGAACTGGGGTGGCCCTTAGGCCTGGTCTAGCATTCAGACCGTGAACACACAGTCAAGAGGTAGTCCTGGGGGCAGTCGAAACAAAAACATTGCGACTCCCCCCCTCCGGGACATTCAGTTAGATCCACAAGACAGTCTGGTTTCGGTTATGGTGCGGTTGGTTAGGCTAGTAAACCGAATATGGAGCAACAACTCTTCATAGCCCTTATAAGATTCGGTGACAAGAAAAAAACAAACAAAAAAAAAACAGCTTAGTTGCCGTATCTATTCTCCCCGCTCAGCATTTGCGCTACACTTACTGTCCAAGGGCCTTCCCATTATGCCCATTCACATGTAGAATTAGTGTCACAGTACATTTCAAATCGGCACCGGGGATATTGTATACAGCTGGGCCACCATGGTTAACCATCTCTGGACTTCTGGTATTAGGCAAACCAAAACTGTGGGAATTGGGAGACACTTGTTGCGTCTAAGGGCGTTGGGCGAAATAGCAGAGGAGAATAACAAAAAAGGGTTATCTGAACAGTACCTGTACCTGGCTTCTTATTTTTAACCATCTTGGGACTGCTTGTCAGGTTCTTCGGATGCTGGCACGTTCTGGGCATCGAGCCACTTGCTGGCTTCTTGTGGCAGAGTGAAGAAGTGAGCGGCACCATTCAACAGGACCCGCAGCCGTGCAGGATACAGCATGGCGTAGACGATTTTCGCTGCTCTGAGCCTCCTTTTTACTTCAATGAATTTCGCTCGCTGGCGTTGGACTTCTGCGGAGTAGTCCGCGTATATGGAGATCGTTGTCGCTTGGAATTGTAGGGCTTCTTTCTTCCGCGCCATGGTGAGTATGCTGTCACGGTCCCGGGCGTTCAATAATCTGGCAATTAAAGGCCGCGGTGGGGCCCCTGGTGGGTTGGACGTAGTTAGGATCCGGTGCGCCCTTTCAAACGCAAAGGAGGAGGATAGATTTGCCCTGCCAAAATTGCTTGCCAGCCATTCCTCAATAAATTGCTTGGGTTTCTCCCCCTCCGCCTTCTCTGGAAAACCCACAAAGCGCAAGTTATTTCGCCTGAGACGATTTTCTAGGTCGTCCATTTTCGCAAAGCCACCAACAGCCATTCTGTGCACTTCTGCTACGCGCTCAGGGAGAGTTGCGCAGGTGTTTTCAAGGGTACTCACTCTTTGCTCCACCTCGGTAGTTCTCTCTCTTAGCCGCTGCAGGTCCTGCTTTATGATAGAGAGGTCCAGTTTTATTTCGTCAGTTTTGGTACTGATGAGACTGGTGCAGGTGACCTTGGAGTCTCTTATTTCCTGTAGGATTTCTTGCAGTGTAGGTTCTGGCGCTTGTTGCAATAGGGAAGGAGAGGGAGACCTGCTGGGTGTTCTTTGGGCGCCATCTTGCTTATCCTCCCGGGCAAATCTTTCCAGCCTGTTTACTGAGCCCTGTTCTGCCCCATTAGTACTCTTTGGGGTAGGTGCTGCCAGTCTAGTTCTTCTGAGGCCGTCTTGAGGAATTTTTCAGGGTCTTAAAAAGTAATGTATCAGTGTTTGCAGATGACACAAAACTATCCAGCCCCATTAATTCCATCCAGGATGTGGCATCCTTGCAACACGATCTTGACAAACTGGCAATCTGGGCAGCTAAGTGGCAAATGAGATTCAATGTTGATAAATGTAAAGCCATGCACCTGGGATGTAAAAATATCCAAGCCACTTATACCCTTAATGGGACTGCACTAGGCAAATCCATTATGGAAAAGGACCTTGGAGTCCTTGTAGATGATAAACTTGGCTGTAGCAAGCAATGCCAGTCAGCAGCATCAAGGGCAAATAAGGTCTTGAGCTGTATTAAAAGAGGCATAGAGTCACGGGAGGAGGGGGTCATTCTTCCACTGTATAGAGCACTTGTAAGGCTCCATCTAGAATATGCCGTACAGTTTTGGTCTCCATCACTCAAACAGGACATTAATGTATTAGAGAGGGTACAGAGAAGGGCAACTAAGCTGGTAAAAGGGTATGGAAAATCTTAGCTATGAGGAAAGACTAGGCAAATTGGGGATGTTCACGCTGGAGAAGAGCCGCTTAAGGGGAGATATGATAACTATGTATAAATATATAAGGGGATCATATAATAATCTCTCTATTGCTTTATTTACCAGTAGGTCTTTCCAGCTGACACGAGGTCACCCATTCCGATTAGAAGAAAAGAGGTTCCGCCTAAATATTCGGAAGGGATTTTTTACAGTGAGAGCTGTGAAGATGTGGAATTCTCTCCCTGAATCAGTTGTACAGGCTGATACATGAGATAGCTTTAAGAAGGGATTGGATAGCTTTCTAGCAAGTGAGGGAATACAGGGTTATGCAAGATAGTTCATAGTACAAGTTGAGCCAGGGACTAGTCCGATTGCCATTTTGGAGTCAGGAAGGAATTTTTTCCCCCTTTGAGGCAAATTGGAGAGGCTTCAGATGGGGATGTTTTGCCTTCCTCTGGATCAACTAGCAGTTGGGCAGATTAAAAAAAAACAAAAACTAAAAGGTTGAACTTGATGGATGTGTGTCTTTTTTCAACCTTACTTACTATGTTACTATGTTACTTCTGGCAATACCACACAAAAGCTTCAACAGGCATCAGTGTCTCACTTCCAAAATTAATTCCTTTTCTGCTGAGTAGTTTGTTTTTGTGACTAAGGTTTTATCAAAATCTTGGATTTTCCCAAAGCATAGAAAGTTGATGAGATAAATAATTATAAATATAATACATTTAATTTGGTATCAGTATTGCATTTCCAAAAGCACTGAACTTCTAAATGGAGCTGAAGAGTATTGAAGAATATCTAACCAATTTTCCCTTAAAGGGATACTGTCATGGGAAAAAAAATTTTTCAAAATGAATCTGTTAATAGTGCTGCTCCAGCAGAATTCTGCGCTGGAATCCATTTCTCAAAAAAGCAAACAGTTTTTTTATATTCAATTTTGAAATCTGACATGGGGCTAGACATTTTGTCAATTTCCCAGCTGCCCCTGGTCATGTGACTTGTGCCTGCACTTTAGGAGAGAAATGCTTTCTGGCAAGCTGCCGTTTTTCCTTCTCAATGTAACTGAATGTGTCTCAGTGGGACATGGGTTTTTACTATTGAGTGCTGTTCTTAGATCTACCCGGCAGCTGTTATCTTGTGTTAGGTAGTTGTTATCTGGTTACCTTCCCATTTTTCTTTTGTTTGGCTGCTGGAGGGGAAAGGGAGGGGGTGATATCACTCCAACTTGCGGTACAGTGATTGAAGTTCATCAGAGCACAAGTTACATGACTTGGGCTAGCTGGGAAACTGACAATATGTCTAGCTCCATGTCAGATTTCAAAATTTAATATAAAAAAATCTGTTTGCTCTTTTGAGAAATGGATTTCAGTGCAGAATTCTGCTGGAGCAGCACTATTAACTGATTCATTTTGAAAAATTTTTTTTTTCCCATGACAGTATCCCTTTAAGCTAACACTAGTTCGGATTTGTTTTAAAAGACTTTTCTTTTCAGTCAAGATAGAAATTTGTGATCCATTTTCTGTGTCATTATTCCAGCTACTTGTTATTCAATCATGCAAGCACTTGAACAAGTACTGAGAAACATTTGGGTGTCTTGACACTCTGTTTCAGAATCACTGCTATAATCTATTTATCTGCAGTATTTATTAGAATAATCAGCATACTTTAGCACATAATCAGTTATCTGGTTAGATTTGTGCTCTCAATAAAATAAAGCACTGTGAATGAGCCCAAAATATTGTAAAGTAGTGCAGCAATGCTTTCTTCAGTTTGTCACAGTTGTAACACACTTTTTTAAAGAAAACAAGGCAGACTCGAAGCCTTTGGTTTGGGCAGGTTCGGACCAACTTGTGCACAACATTTGAGGGCCGAGGGAGGATGTAACTTTAGCCTGTGTTGACCCTGCCTGCAACTTTCTAGTGCCCACTTATGTCCAGATGCATGCATTTTTATATACTCTTTTTATATACTCACGCTGGTGTGCCCAACCCCTTCCATGATGGGAATATTAATATGAAAGTGCACCAGGTTGTCCAATGTCCGGTTAGGGTCTCGGGGGACAGAAATGCAATAGTACTACTGGGCATAAGAACATGACACTTAGGGCTCACGCATGGATGAAACTTTTTTGCTCTTTCCATCCTGACTTCTATGTTGTAAATGAACCCAATGTCCTTTATTCATTATCTAATAGAAATAAGTCTAAAGCAACTAGACTTTCTGAGATTTCTTGTGTGTTTCACCACTTATCCAACCAGCCTCTTGAACTGGACTGAAGATGAACTAAGAGGTTGAACTAAGAGGTATTTGAAATATTTTCAAGAAAGTCCAGTTGCTTTAAGCTTGGTTCTACTAGATACTGTTTATCATGACCTGGATGAATTACAATCTTCATAGACATATCACCAAGTCAACATACTGCTGACACAGCCTACAGCAGTAGGCTTATTGTATAGCTCATATCTGGTCACTATCTGGTCACTATATTTGTTGGGTGTAAAATAATAATAGCTGCAAATATGCAAAAGGTGTATGAACCATCAACTGGTCAGACGTTTCAGAAGGCAAAAGTGAAATATTCGATTGCTGTGATATTCCTGCTTAATTTTTTCTCTTCATATGGAAAACAGTCAATAAGTTGAAACAAAACATTTAAACTAAGAGAGATCGAATGGATTTGAATTGTGTTAAAATTGCTAATAGTTACTGTACATTTTTTTCATTTTAAGTGTTATACAATTTTTGAATATATTGTAGTTTTTTTTTACAGGTTTCTTCTGCACCGCTAGGGTGCAGAGAGCCTGGCCTCTACCTATGCCAAAGGGAAGTATTAGGCGCATCTGGAATGCTTCTATAAAATGCAAGTTTTGTTTGTACCATGGTCTCTTGGCAAACAGTTTTTTGCATTTTTTTTTAGTCATTTAAAGCAGAACAATTAACCAAGTACTTTGCATTTTCTTCATTTATGGCTTGACAGCATATTTTAAATGTTTACTATATAATGGTTTGCAAATGGATATTTCTTTTCCTGGCTTTGTATTACAGTCATTATTATGTGCATGCATTCTGTCCTAATTGGGGGACAGGCACAACGGCAGCTATTGGAAGTGGCCCATGACTTGAAAATGACAGATGGCACCTATGTGTTTGTTCCTTATGACACACTCTACTATAGTTTGCCATATCGCAAGGCCACATATGATATGCTGAAGAATAGCCCCAAGCTCAGGGATGCCTATGATTCTGTGCTCACAATCACAGTGGAGTCCGAAGGAAAAACCTTCTATGAAGCATTCCAAGAAGCACAGGCAAGAGGGGAGATGGATGCAAACATCAAACCAATTCAGGTAAAGTAACATTTCACTCTTGCCTCTTCATGTTGAACCATCTAAAGTAGTTGTCTACATGTGTGGGGTCTCTTGAGCACTGTTAAATGAAGCCTGTACTTGCTTATACAGATTGTGCCAGACTGACCGGACACTTGGACACTTCTCCTTTCATTGGCTGAAGGTCAATTTGAATTACCACCAATCACATAATTCAATCCTTACAGTTATTACAACGAAATGAGAGATATGTTTAATATATATAACGCCTTGTTCAATGGAATATCAACATTCCCAAAACAATTAAATAAAATATCATTAAAAGTAACTGATTGTATTATTTGCTCAGGTGTCACCATTGTTTGGAACCATATACAATGCAATATATTTCACTGCTCATTCCATAAACAGCAGCAGAAGGCAGGGACCATGGGTGTCTGGCTCCAGCTTGGTAAAGCATTCAAAAAATATGCAGTTTTATGGATTTAACCAATGGATTAAAACAGATATGAGCGGCAATGGCTTCACAGACTATGTTATCCTGGATGCCGACATCAAGACATATGAGCTTCAACGCACCTATGTTGTGGACATGGAAACTGATATGGTCCGATACATGGGAAGGCCAATTCACATTCCAAACGGGGTCTCACCAAAGACAGATTCCTACTGTTGGTTTTCTAATGGAAAAATCTGCACAGGAGGTGAGTTCAGTTCTGAATTAAATTGGACTAGTTAGCGATTAAAAGTAAAGTCACATCCCTGGTTACTTTCTGTTTGGGAGAAGACAAGTTTTGCAGGTTTGCTTGTGTTAAAAAGCCATTTACACACTGTGATAGGACCAAAGTTTTGTGCACCAGCTGTTCCTATTAATGGACATGAGGCGAATTGTGCTGTATGCAGAGCCACAACGGAGTCCTTTACTTTATCCCTGCCATTGACCAAGTGCTAAATGCAGGGTTTCCTATGTGCATTGTGGCAGTGTACATTTTTTGACACATTAAGGGGCAGATTGATCAAGGGTCGAAGTTTGAAGTTAAAAAAAACTTCGAACTTCGAATTCAAAAAAACCAATCGAATAGAGCTCAAAGGTTTTTGGGGGTCAAAGCGGTCCGTATTCAAACGATCCATTCCACAGATCCAGTCCAGATCGTTCTACAGGAAAGCTGTCCGATGGAAAGGCAATTTAAACATAATTGGAATGGGAGAGTGTGTCTCTCAGCAGGGCACAGCAGGTAGGAGACCTGGCTGTGTTAGGAACTCCCAGAGGAGCTGGGGGTGCCGCCTGATACTGCATGAAGCAGAGGGAGCCCGTGACTCTCACAGAGAGTATTGTGAAGAGAGTGAGGAAGCCAGGAGGCTGAATATTACTCGGACGAAGTTCTGTGAGTACAGGGGTGAGCCAAACAATACTGTCTTGTTGTGCTGGTCGTCCACAAGGGGCCCAGTCTAGTCAGGGACTGCTTCAAAGTGTAAAGTTAGTGCCCAGTGGGCAAGGTTTTTATTTTATGATTTATGTTTGTTTGCTACAATGTTCACCCCTGTGCAAAATTGACTGTTTGTTTAAAAGTGGGAAAATAAACCCGTGTTTTCCTTGTAGAAACCTATGTCCCTGTCTTTCTGATCCTTTGTCCTATGCTGCCTGCCCACCATTGACTAATCCCCCCCAAAAGTTACACGTGCAAGATGCCAGTTTGTGTGTGTGTGTTTTATGAGCAGGGCCCTCATATTCTTCTGTATCTACCACTATATGCATGTTTTATGTGTACACCCAATTATTGTACAGAGCTGCGGGATATGTTATTACAAGTTATACTTGTTAATATTAATGGTAGAAATCTGATCTAATGGAGAAACAATCAACTGTTGGAAATCAATAAAGTTTTACTGCAAAAAGTCCAAACATTCTCTGCTCTATGCTATTAGGGAATACTTACAGTCTTTTTAACCAAGACTTCAGATTAGTGAAAAATACTCCCTGGGCTCAAACACTGAAACACTCAAACACTGAAAGCTTTTGAAAGGAAATGTTCACCTTACTTTTAATTTGTTTTGGACACTTTCCTTTTAGCTTTTTTATGTCTTCTTCTTGGCTTTTGAATTATTTAACTCAATCGTATTAAACTGTTTTGCAAGCAGCTCAGGTTTTTAATGGTAAAGGAAAGAGATGAGAAAAAAATTAAAGGACACAATGTGTGCTTAAAGGGGTTGTTGACCTTTAAATTAAATTTTATTATCATGTATAGAGTACTATTCTGAGACAATTTGTAATTGATTTGAATTTTTTATTTGTGTTTTTGATATTTAGCTTTTTATTCAGCAGCTTTCTAGTTTGAAATGTCAGCAATCTGGTTGCTATGGTTTAAATCACCATAACAACCATGTGTTTATTTGAATAAGGACTGGAATATGAATAGGAAGGGGACTGAATAGAAAGATGAGCAATGAATAGTAGCATTCACAATACATTTGCACTCTTACAGAGCATTTGTTTTTTTTAGATGGGGTCATTTAAAAGAGTCAGAATAAGGAAATATTTCAAAAACTATAAAAAAGATGAATAATAAAGGCCAATTTAAAATTTGCTTAGATTAGCCATTCTATAACATACTGAAAGTTAACTTAAAGGTGAACCACCCCTTTTAAAGTGGGTACACAGTAGTGTAACTAGATATTACTGGGGCCCACAGCAAATTATTTTTCAGGTCCCCAAAATGTCTAAAGTTTTACCAGTATTTATTGATATGTTATTTTAATTATATAGATATATAATTATAATTGAAAAAAGGAGAACAATTAAAATAATAAATATATATAAGCAAATAGAAAATAAAGATCAGCTGCAAAGTTGTGATTACTGCTGTACAGCATGCTTATGGCAAGTATGAAAATGAACCTCACAGTTGGACAGTAGAGTTACACCATCTACATACTGTATATGTTAAATGTTGTGATCTACAAAAAGCAAGGATGTACAGCCATTCATGTGTCTCTTGTAGACAGTAAAGCCCATTTGTGGTGCAAAATGCCCTATACTTCCAAAGTTCACTACCGTCCATGAGATCAATTATGCACAGTTCATCACCATGCTCAAAACAGGTACAATCCACAAGTTGAATGAATCATGTATGGGTGTGAGCACCCCTTTTAAATAGCATTATTGCATGCTACATTTGGCTTCCAAGTAGTGCCCCTGGAAGTCTGACCATGACTCTCCAGCATAACAGTGACAACTCAGGGAATAGCTACAGGAAACTACATTTTTCCTACAGTTTCATTAAATTGGGCTGTCGCTGTTTTCTGGTATTTTAAAGGTAATCACTGAAATAATGTTATGGAAATGATTGGAAAAAGTAACTTGAGTCTCACGTGGATATCAAGATTGAATGTTCTTGTTCAAAATGGGATTATAACAAACTGTGCCAAAAGGTTGCTGCATGCAAGCTCAGTAAACCTTACAACCAGAAAATAAAGGTGTGCTGTGGATAAAATTATGTTTACAGGATACTATTAGACAATTGGATAATGTAATTATGTAATAATACTGTGATTTTTTTAATGCAATACTTAGAGAAGAATCTAACTAGAAACAGTCCTCTCAAGTGGCCTGCAGCTCAAAAAGCATGTCACAAAGGCTGTTGGGTTGAATAATGGTCTTCTATACAATGTGTGTTAATGTATTGGAGAGCAATCGTAATCACTAAGCACATTAGACACTTTTGTGTGTTGTAAAATGATGTGTTTATTCAAACAGCTGATTAATAAATGTTATCTGCTAATTGGTTGCTGTAGGTTACTAGAAAAGCAGCAAAGTTTAGACCATGTACACCAAGACATTACCCTGTAGCAGCTAATCAGATGTTTACAATTAAATGCTGCCAACTGGTTTTGCATATAGGGGATTTGCTTTTCTATGGTGCCCATGGCTCTAACTAACAGGGGTTAGTGATCCCACTAAGATAGTAAAGTTGTTGAATGAATTATTGGAAATGTGTTTATTGCAATATTATTATTGATAGAAGCATAGTGACAACTGCATTTAATAAAATACATCATTTTTTCAACTGCAGAATGGAAGGTGAGATCTGCCTATTCACAGTGTATCCATGTGAAAATGTATACAGGAAAAGTGTGTCACCTATTAAAAAAGATTATAACATGTACAGAATAGCCCTTATTATCACTGAATCATTCTGTATATTTGTTCAATTATTTCTTTATAGAAATGTACAAACCTTCCAGGTTGATCAAATGTAATGATATATTTGCCACATCCCCAGAAAATGTTTTTATAAAGTTCAACAAAGTTGCTTTGGCATTTATTTTCTCGTGGATCACTGCATTTCCCCTTTTCAACTGAGGTTGAGCATTTCTTTGCAGGCTTTGATAAAACTTAAGGTGATGTCCCTGTTATGGCAGATTCGATATTGAACCCCTTTTATATATCTCACTCCCCTTCAGCAAAATCATGGCACATTATGCATACAACACTCCAGATTTCTATAGTCTAAATGTCCATAGGCTGGTCCTCGTTCAAACATATTCTGTAACAAGTTCTTGGTAGCTTTACAAACCAAGAAGTCCCAAATGGCCAGAGTGTAAAAGTCAATAGACTGAGGCAAAAAAGGGTATGCACCAATGTCCTCCCATGAGTTGAAATCATCCTATGATAAGCTTAACCTGTAAAAGCCTTGCCCCTTTGCAAAGTAGTTCCCCAGCAAAAGAATTCTGCTTAAAACAGGAATGACATCCTTTAAGGAGACTTTTTGGGTGGCTTTGAGATATTGTCCTCTCCTAAAGCTGGTGTTAAGCTCTTCTGTTCTTCTAGTCATGTCTTAGTACATACAAGTCTATTGTATTATATTTCTTTGTATGCACATTTTATGAAAACACATTTTCCAATTAAATGAATAGTAACTATTGCAGCATTTCTATGTGCATTCTATTATTCATTTTCAATTTCACTATAAAGCAATTTATAGTTAAAAATCACATGGTATGATAACTTCTGTGGTATCATATGGAATGTAATTTACAGTCCGCAGTTATCCATCACATAGCTTCATCTACTTGCTCAACCTCCTGTTAAATAGAACTTTTTATGCAGAGCTTGATAAGTAGCATTGCTACTCCAATATTAATGGATTCTATTCAGTGAGCCTCAGGTAGTTATATGATGTACAATTAATACATATCTCTGTGGCCTGAAATTTGGGTCTATACATACTCAAACACATTTAGTCAAATGACTGTTCATTTAAGTGTGGAAAAGTGAAATCAGTTGAGTTATACTGCAGTGATATTTCACCCATTAACTGAAAAGCCTGGGAAATTGGCCAAGACAATTAATGGGAATGTCCTCTTTCTGCCAGCCATTAATAACAGGACATTGGGCATGTATATCTGGTGCTTTTCCCTCTGAAAAAATGCCTACAAATATAGGCAGTGATAAAACCACAAAAAATAACCACAAAAAATAACCACATAAAGCCTTGAGTTTTCAACAAAAAATGAAAATTACTATGACACATGGAGGTACACACATCCATATAAAACCAGACCAGATGCATAAATGTATTATTAGAAGTAGTGAGACAAAATACCCTTACATTACTGTATTCATTATGTACTTAAAAAGCATTAGACTGGAGGGCCTTATAAAATTACAATCATCTAGTATGAATCCAGCAAGGTGTCATATTATAAAATGATTAAGATCAAATCCCATGTACTCCTGGTGGCGGTTCCCATACCACAACTAACTCAACCTAAAGCCAAATTTCCATAAACTTCCAGTACACATGTTTCGCATTTTATATGTTTGGACTGAGCTACTAATAACTACCAACTAACTGCTATTTAAATACTAAGGTCCTTGTAAGCATTGCACTAACTTTATATTATATTATTACTGGCAGATGAGGCTCTGGTGTAGACATTTCGCTTCTATTAGTAATAGAATGATTCTCTTGTGTGTTATGACAACACTATCCTAGATGATGATTCAGAAGGTATTTGATGTTCCCAGTAATATGGCTGCAGTGTTATTCGGCCTCATACAGATATGCCAGGGCAACTGTATTACCATGTGATATGCAGTACTGCTGCCAGAAATAATGAGGCCTTTGTGGTGGCTTTTGGACAAGGACGGCCTGATTGACTGAAAGACAACCTTGTGGTGAGATCATGGTTGGTCCCTTTGGTATTAGCCCCATATTTTCAGTGACCCCTGGTTCTTCCTTCTGCCCCATTTACAGCTCCATTGGAGAAGCCAATGCAAATTGGTATAACTCATCTCTCAACAGAGAAAAAGCTTGAAATACATACTTCTAGTCACTGCCTAGAATTGGGATAAAGGCACATTTTGCTCACAGAAGCTGGAAAACTCCAATTTTTATTTTTAATCTACAAAATCTTGATAATCCTTCATAACATAAACCCAGTCATCCCTCCACATCCCTCCAGAACAGAATAAGGGGCAGAAGGAAACTTCACATCTGATGCAAGTGGGCAAAATACGACATTGTCCAATAGTGTCAGACCTAATACAAGAAATTTCAAAAATCTAATTAGCAGCAACACTAGGGGGGCTATTTACAAAAAGTCAAATTTTGTTCCATTATATCAATAATAAAAATATTCGACCTAACTCAAAAGCACGATCTGGCTTAATTTACTAACAATTTGCATTGAACATTGTGGGATAAGTATCAACAAAATCATCCAACAATTCGTATTGTGCAATTTTTTTCCAATTGTCTCCTCAGCAACTTGAATTATTTGGATTTTTAAACGGAAACCACACATTTTTCGGATTATTGAATGTAAACGAGTGTCAAACTGCCCAAATTTTTCGAACTTCATAAAGGCAAAAAACTTCTTCCAATTGTATAAGAGACCATCTGCCATTGACTTTTACATGACTTTGAAAGGTTTTAGCTGGAGTATTTTTGTGGGCACAAGAGCTGGCGTCTTTCATTTGTTTTTGTTCAGAGACAAAATGAGCGATATGTCGCCGCGATTTGCTTTTTAAAAACGTTGGCGACAAATCGTCCAGTGTGTCCCTACCCTAACACTATTTATAAAGATATATAAAGATATATTTTCTAGTTATTTTCGAGTTATTGTGGCTTTTTTATCCCTTGTGTATGAAAAAGCAAATTGTGCTAGCATATTGAAGCCTACCACAAGTTAATGTAAAAAAATATCAAGGTGGAGTGGAAAAGTGCACACCCCATGCTTACAGCTATGCAACAAGTAACAGCACCCAGTAGGGATGTACCAAATGCATAATTTTTGGATTCAGATAGGATTTAGCCAAGTAAAAGTGCTAATCTTCAATCAAACCCAAAACTAAATGCTGGATTTGGTGCATCCCTAACAAAAAGCGTTAAGGTAGCAAGTGTGTGCATTTACAGACAGAGCAGGTCAGTAGAATTCTGTGACAAACTAAAAACTGGTGCGACAGATGTTGACAGATGTAATCCATGCAACTTTGCAGTGTTCTTTTTTTCAAACCAGAATTAAAAGCAAGTATCCTTAAAATGGAAACATAATATAAATGTCATCTCATGGAAATAGGACACTTTTTAAATATAAATCAATAAATTTACTCTTCACTATCAACCTGCCTCTCCACGTGCAGTTTTTTTTGCCAGCCAGTTATACTGAAAGACAGTTAGCTATAGCACATTGTCTAGGCAAAAGGAGCACATGCCAATGAGGTATTAGACCTACAGTAAGGGGCACATTTACTAAGTACGAGTGACTGATTAGAATAATTTTTTTTTTCGAATTTCCAAGTTTTTTTTGGCTACTTCGACCATCGAATTGGCTACTTCGACCTTCGACTACGACTTTGAATCGAACGATTCAAACTAAAAATCATTCGACTATTCGACCATTCAATAGTCGAAGCACTCTTTAAAATAAACTTCGACCACCTACTTTGCCACCTAAAACCTACCGAGCATCAATGTTAGCCTATGGGGAAGGTCCCCATAGGCTTTCTAGCCAATTTGGGATCAAAGGAAAATCGTTTGATCGATGTATTAAAATCCTTCGAATCGTTCGAACGATTATTCCTTTGATCGTTCGAACGAATTGCGCTAAATCCTTCGACTACGATATTCGAAGTCGAAGGATTTAACTTTGAGGGTCGAATATTGAGGGTTAATTAACCCTCGATATTCGACCATTAGTAAATGTGCCCCTAACTGTCAATCACAATGTGATTCCAACTCCTGCATGTAGAGAGACAGATTTCTAAGAGGGAGATACTATAGAGTAACTTGATTATTTCACAAATGGTACAGAAATTGTATTTGACCATGTTCAGTTTCTTATTTGCATGAAATGAAGATTATATTTATGAGAATCCATCTTGAAAATAAAAATGTAATACTAGCATGAAAAATTAGAAACTTTCTATGTAATCAATCAATGAAAAATTCGGTTCGTTTTCTGAAATAAACAGTTTGCATTGTTTAGGCAAAGGGAGCATACACCAATGTATTTGACCTGTTGAAATCTGACTCCTGCATGAAGGGAGGCAAATTGCTGAGAGGAAGATAGTAAAGAGTACCCAGAATGCTTGTGACCCTGAAGAATAGTAGGAAGAAAGCGTAGCAACTAGGGATGTAGCGAACGTCGGAAAAAAAGTTCGCGAACATATTCGCGAACTTGCGCAAAAATGCGAGCGGTTCGCGAACGGTTCGCGAACCCCATAGACTTCAATGGGAAGGCGAACTTTAACATCTAGAAAAGACATTTCTGGCCAGAAAAATGATTTTAAAGTTGTTTAAAGGGTGCAACGACCTGGACAGTGGCATGCCAGAGGGGGATCAAGGGCAAAAATGTATCTGAAAAATCTGCCTGTGTGTGCTTGGAAGAGATAGTGTAGGGGGAGAGCTGTTAGTGATTTCAGGGACAGATGATAGTAAGTTTGCTGGCTAGTAATCTGCTTGATACTGCTCTGTATTGGAGGGACAGAAGTCTGCAGGGATTTGAGGGACATTTTAGCTTAGGTAGCTTTGCTGGCTAGTAATCTACTGTTCTCTTTAAACAACTGCCATACGTTGACCTTGTAGGCATTGTTTGCCCAGTTTTTTTGGACGCAGCCACTGAAGCACAGTTGCCAGAAAAAATATGCCATATAAATGCTGAAAATAGTCATTTTTCGCCATACGTTGACCTTGTAGACATTGTTTGCCCAGTTTTTTTGGTTGCAGCCACTGAAGCACAGTTGCCAGAAAAATATGCCACATAAATGCTGAAAATAGTCATTTTTTGCCATATACGTTGAGTCAACGTATGGCAAAAAATGACTATTTTCAGCATTTATATGGCATATTTTTTCTGGCCTCTGTGCTTCAGTGGCTGTGGCCAAAAAAACTGGGCAAACAATGCCTACAAAGTCAACGTATACACTACTACAGCGGTGGATACGGATTACGTAAAATATATGAATGCTGCTTGAAAAAAAGTAACTCAAGTGGTTTTTCTAGAGACGATAATATTATCAATATTTAGACAAAATGTGAACAAGGTCACACAGCTCGATGGCGGGTTGAAGAAAACAGTGTGCAAATAATGCCTACAAGGTCAACGTATACACTACTACAGCGGTGGATACGGATTACGTAAAATATATTATGGCTGCTTGAAAAAAGTGACTCCGGTGTTTTTTCTGGAGACGGTAATATTATGGATATTTAGACAGAATGTGAACAAGGTCACACAGCTCGATGGCGGGTTGAAGAAAACAGTGTGCAAATAATGCCTACAAGGCCAACGTATACACTACTACAGCGGTAGTAAAATAAAAAAAAGTAAAATAAAAAAAAAATGAATATTAAAAAAAAAATTTAAGTTGGTGCTGCTGAACTACTAGGAGCAGCAGATTAGCACACCAGTCCCACTCCCCAACACTGCTAGACTAATAGCACTGGGCTCTTATAGTAGTAGTAGTAGTAGTAGTAGTAAAACAACAAAAAAATAAATAAAAGCAGTCCTTACAAGGACTATTGTTATTGCAGCAGTCAGCAGATGAGATCAGAAGCAGGACAGCTGCCCACTGCAGCTACATACAGAGCACTGCAGTAGAAGGTAGATTACTAGCCAGCAAAGCTACCTAAGCTTAAATGTCCCTCAAACCCCTGCAGACTTCTGTCCCTCCAATAACAGAGCAGTATCAAAACGATTACTAGCCAGCAAACTTTCAACTGTCCCTGAAATCACTAACAGGCAGCAGCTCTCTCCCTACACTATCTCTTCAGCACACACAGGCAGAGTGAAAAAACGCTGCAGGGCTTCGGTTTTTATAGGGAAGGGGAGTGGTCCAGGGGAGAGCTTCCTGATTGGCTGCCATGTACCTGCTGGTCTGGGGTGAGAGGGCAAAAAAAAGCGCCAACAATGGCGAACCCAAAATGGCGAACGTCACGCGACGTTCGCGAACTTCCGGCGAGCGCGAACACCCGATGTTCGCGCGAACAAGTTCGCCGGCGAACAGTTCGCGACATCTCTAGTAGCAACATAGTAGAGGTACTAGGGTAAGATGACAACACTAGGGGCAAACACTGACAACATCTGAAAAGTCTATTTTGCACCAGGTCCCGAACATTGCTACAGATAGCCTGATACAAATAAGGATATACAAAAGCACAAGTAAATCCTGTTTGCAGGCTCATTTTCTGCTCAACACACAACTGCTCAAGAGGATGTTGTAGTGTAGTGTAGTGTAGTGTATAAGCAATATTTTTTTCAGGTCTAACAAATATAAATATCTTTCTTCCCCAGGCATTGAACCTGTCTTTGCATTAATGGTCTTTCTCTGCATTGGTGTTGCCATCATCTCTATAAATGGACTTGCTTATGTTATAAGGTTGGTCTTATTAAATACACTCTACTCTGTAATCAGGCAGGATATGCACATCCTAGGGCTAATTTACTAAAGTAGGGCAAGATGTAATGTAAAATACTTGGAATCTGTTTAGCCTTTACTCTTTAATGTTGGGTACATAATACCTATTTTGTCATCCATTATAAAGCTTATTATAAAGTTAATTGTAATCACCCTAGTATTGTTTATAGTAACTTTTCATTTTTAAAAACACATGTACTCAACAAGAAAAGTACTACAAACTGAAATTCATAAGTGGCAATTTACAAAGAATGGGGGAGGACTTGCAAGAACATTAAGAGGCTTAACAGTACTCCTCTCAGTACTCATTGAAACAGCGTTTTTCCTCCCCATCTAGCTGAACTCTGTTCCTCATGCCTACATCGGGGCTACAGGCCAGTCCTGTCCTAGCTGCCTGCCATAGGGCAAGTGGTATGTACAGGGCCTCATTGTCTGTGGTCTGTGGCCTCTGCAGCTCCTTAACCTCTTCTAAATGAAGCACAAATTAGTTATTGAGTAAGGGAAAGAGGAGGTATGTCCCTCTCCCTCTGCCCCTCATGAATATAGTGCTTCTAGGTATAAGTACTGTATTCATCAGGGCAGCCGCAGGTCTCTGTGCTCTTAAACAGACATGGGAAGGCAGTGGGCAAAACAATGGCTTATTGGAGCTGTTTTTTTAACTTTGCACACTGCTTTGTTTTTCGTAAATGACAATAATGTTATTCTTAACCTTTAATGACCCTATATAGTAACCTTAATACTTTAAGAGTTCTATACCAGTAGTAGTATCTCCTGTGTATTTTTTAATGCTGCAGACAATTAGTAACAACATGTGACAAATACATGTATTTGTTTTTCCAGGCGCCGTATAAATAAAATGAAGTTAGTTAGAGGCCCAAACAAAATTCTCTTGACCCTGGAAGATGTTACCTTCATTAATCCACAACTCAGTGTCAAGGTAAGGAAACCTGTTTTTCAAATAAAGCTAAAGTTCATGTATTATTGATGTAATATTTATAATTTGGAATGAATTACCCAGGCCCTAGCTAATTCATATATGTGGGAATGATTGTGTCCTTCATGTTCTCTGGGGCTAGTGACCTGTTTCGCTGCAATGAAAATTCACAAAATGCCAAATTTGCCAAATGCATTGAAGTCAAAGAATGACAAAGGATGACTAATTGTTTCCCCCAATTTGAGTTTATAGGCGTCTTTTTTGCTGCAAAACCTGGTGAAAAATGTCTCCTCCCTCTCCACCCATGAAAATGATGTTGTAATGTGTAACTAAGTGGTCCTAAGGTTGCAAATATCTGTGCATTTCTCACAGAAAATAAGACCAGCAACATGATTCCGTGACTAAAATGTTTCTTTCCTTTAAACTCTAGCCCATTCACGTGTCAGGATAAAACAGATTTAACGCCTGACTTTACCAGCCAAAGGCTTTATTGTAGTGATACAGGATTTTTTAACTTCCACACAAACAACATGGGAAATGATAGGTTCATTAATGGCCAGTGCCCTTCATTTAGCTCTGGAGCCTTTTATCACGGGCAAGATGGGTTTGTACAGTCTGGTGGCAATTGATCATACTTCAGCATTATAGAATCATTTGATCATTTCTAATGTATGAGAGAGATGTTTTAAAAAAGCACTAAAGAACTGATTCAACCCTCACTCTGAAAATACTAGATGCAACTTGCATCACAACGCGAATATAGTTGCTTCCATATTAAAACATAAGACGTCATTGCAGCAGATGCAATTTGGAGCACATCCACAATTATGCGGGGAAATGTTTCATTACGGGTAAAAAAAATACTAACCTATGAGTCATTTGATGAGAGAATGCCAGATTGAGTAAATTCTAGTCAATGAATAAGTATTATATGCTGGTCATGTAAATCTCTGCATGACTTAAAAATCCTTGCTGCACTGTAATGGTTTCAGATAGGGGGTTTCATTTTATTTATCTGGAGGTGTCAGGACTGCCAGAAGTACGCGACCCAGAAGTACTCCACGGCGCTGTTTACATTCCCGGCGGTCACAGTGAAGATCCAAGATGGCGGCGCCCATGCTGAACACATGGCTGCAGCGTTACTGCATGATGATGTCATCACTGGTGCCGGGATCTCGTCATAAAAGGGCGCCCAAAACACTGTGACGGCGCCCAAGAATAGGATTTGCTGCCATTAATCCTGGGTTCCTGTTTGTTTCCTGTTTCCTGATTCCAGCTTGATCCCAGCCTTATCCCAGCCTGTTTCCAGCCTGTTTCCAGCTCCCAGTCTGTTTCTAGCTCCTGCCTTGGTTCTGACCCCCTGCCTGAACTCTTGATATTTGATTCTGATCTGCCTGCCCTCGTTAACTCCTGCCTGTAACCACTACTACTGATTCTGCTTAACCCTTTGGATACCGCGACCTTGCTCCCTCAAGAGGGCTTCCTCCTTGATCCTGACAACCTCCCTGGAGGGAGCTCCCGGCTCCCTGAGATTATTCTTGGGCCATGGATCCCACTGAGGAAGCTCAGCCAGATTTCGGCAGGGCCTTTCGAGGTCTGCATACTCGCATGGAGGCGTACGAAGCTCGGCAAAATTTTGAAGGACACACGCTGGAGGCGATTTTGGAAAAGTTATCCATGCTGACGCCGACTATTTCAATGCCGACAACGCCCACGCCAGTTGCTGCCGACATGGCTACACAGTCCTCCACTTCTGGTCCACGTATTCCTGCACCGCCTCTCTACAGTGGCGACCCTCAAGCCTGTCATGGTTTTGTGAATCAGTGCCAGATCCGGTTCGCCCTGCAACCTGCAGAATTTGTCTCTGAGCGAGCTAAGGTTGGTTTCGTAATCACTCGTCTGGCAGGGAAAGCGCTTGAATGGGCATCTCCGCATTGGGAGAAAGAATCTCCTTTATTAGATGATTCCAAAGCCTTCCTTCAAGAATTCCGGACGGTGTTCGATGCTCCCGGTCGGGTGGCGACCGCTGCTTCTCGTCTGTTCCAGATCCGCCAAGGGAATCGCAGTGTAGCGGAATATGCCATTGATTTCCATACTCTCGCTGCAGAGACTTGTTGGAACAATGATGCCTATCATGCTGCCTTCTACAATGGACTCTCTATCCGCCTCAAAGATGACCTGGTCTCCCGTGAATTACCCATGCAGGTTGAAGACCTCATTGCCTTGTCTGTCAAGGTGGACACCCGTCAGAGAGAACATCAGGCTGATAGGGATCGAGTCAAGAAATTTCAACCCATGTTGGCTCCTCGCTTCCAAAGACCGCTGTTACCTTCTACCCCTCAGCAGCCTTCTGTTATTCCTCCGGAGGAACCTATGCAAGTCGGAAGAGTTCGTCTCTCTGAACAGGAGAAACTCCGGAGACGTACGGCTGGACTTTGTCTCTATTGTGGTGGTCAATCCCACTTTGCCAACTCTTGTCCTGTGAAGCCTCAGAGTTCCCCTCTTCAAGGTAACCCGGGAAAGACTCGTGTGAGGGGTGTTATTCCTGTAAAGCCTCAGAGTTCCCCTCTTCAAGGTGACCCGGGAAAGTCTCATGTGAGGGATGTTGTTCCCAAATGTCAAGAGAACGCTCACAGGTTTCTTCTGCCTTTACAGATCCGTCTGGCCACTAAGACCATTGTTGGCTCAGCATTCATTGACTCTGGTGCTGCCGGAAATTTCATGGACGCTCTCTTTGCTAAGTATATGAATGTTCTACTATTTCCATTGACTCCTCCTCTTCGAGTAACCGCCATTGATGACAGACCCCTTGAATCTGAGTTTATTTCCATGACGACTGGGGAATTGCCTGTGCAGGTTGGGACTTTACACAAAGAAAAGTTATTGTTCCTGATTATTTCCTGTCCTTCTGTTCCTGTCGTCTTGGGGCTTCCCTGGTTACGCCTGCATAACCCTATCATTGATTGGTCCTCGGGGCAGGTTTCCCGTTGGAGTCCATACTGCCAACAGCACTGCCTTCCTGTTGAACCCATCCAGAGGGTGAATATTTCTACGTCAGATTTGAAGACGCTTCCCTCCTTCTATAAGGAATTCTCTGATGTCTTCTGTAAAAAGTCTGCAGAATTTCTCCCTCCTCATCGTCACTACGATTGTCCAGTTGATCTCCTGCCTGGAACCATGCCTCCTAGAGGTCGCACTTATCCTCTCTCCCCAGCAGAGACCGCTGCCATGAAGGAATATATCCAAGAAAATCTCCAGCGGGGGTTTATTCGCCCTTCTACTTCTCCTGCAGGGGCTGGATTCTTCTTCGTGGAGAAGAAGGATGGAGGCCTACGTCCTTGTATTGACTACCGGGGTCTTAATAAAATCACCGTTAAGAACCGGTATCCCTTGCCTCTGATCGCAGAACTTTTTGACCAACTGAAGGGGGCTAAAATCTTCTCTAAGTTGGATCTCCGTGGGGCGTATAACCTTATCCGCATCCGGGAAGGTGACGAATGGAAGACAGCATTCAACACTCGTGATGGGCACTATGAGTACCTCGTAATGCCATTTGGTCTCTGCAATGCCCCCGCTGTCTTTCAAGAATTTGTGAACGACATTTTCCGGGATCTCTTGGGAAAGTTTGTGGTCGTGTACCTAGATGACATCCTGATTTTCTCCAAGGACCTTGCAAGCCATCGCTCCCAGGTGAAGGAAGTACTCTCTCGTTTGAGGAAGAACTCTCTCTTTGCCAAACTGGAGAAATGTGTGTTTGAAGTATCCAAGATTCCTTTTCTGGGCTATATCATCTCCCCAGAGGGTTTCGAGATGGATCCTGTGAAAGTGTCTGCAATCCAAGAGTGGCCCCTACCGCTGAGCACTAAGGCAATCCAGAGATTCATTGGTTTTGCCAATTACTACCGGCAATTCATTAAGGGGTTCTCTTCTCGCATTGCTCCTATCCTGGCCCTCATCCGAAAAGGGGGTAAACCCAGCTTGTGGCCCCCATCTGCTATTGAAGCCTTTCAATCCCTTAAGGATGCCTTCACTTCCGCTTCGGTTCTCCGCCATCCTGATCCGGAGTTACCTTTCTTCATCGAGGTGGATGCTTCTGAAGTTGGAGCTGGAGCTATCTTGTCCCAAAGACATCCCTCTGATGGAAAGTTGCACCCATGTGCATATTTCTCTAAGAAGTTCTCTCCTGCCGAACAAAATTATGATGTAGGAAATCGAGAACTCCTGGCTGTCAAGCTTGCCTTAGAAGAGTGGCGTCACCTCCTTGAAGGTTCCTTGATCCCAGTCACGATCTACACAGATCATAAGAATCTTGAGTTCATTCAATCTCTCAAGAGGCTGAATCCCAGACAAGCAAGGTGGGCTCTCTTCTTCTCTCGATTTAACTTTGTCTTGACTTATCGCCCTGGCTCCAAGAATCGGAAAGCCGATGCTCTGTCCCGAAGTTTCACTCCGGTGGATCGTTCTCCTGAAAGACTAGAGCCAATTATTCCTCCTGTCAAGATAATCGCTTCTTTGTACCCTCAATTTGCTGATCAAATTCTGGCTGGTCAATCTTCTGCCCCTCCTGATACCCCCATCGGAACGGCATTTGTACCTCTTGAACTTCGTCTGCCTATCCTGCAACAGACTCATAGCTCCAAGCAAGCGGGACATCCTGGTCCTGCTAAGACTCTAGAACTTTTACGGCGTCTAGTCTGGTGGCCGACTATTCGTAAAGATGTCAAAGACTTTGTTGCTGCTTGTAGCGTTTGTGCCACTTCCAAGCCTAGCCATTCTCGCCCTAGCGGGTTACTACAGCCATTGCCTGTCCCCTCTCGTCCTTGGACGCATTTGGCAATGGACTTCATAGTCGAACTTCCTCCCTCCAGTGGGAATACCGTGATCTGGGTCGTCATAGATCGTTTTAGCAAGATGGCCCATTTCATCCCTTTACGGAAGCTTCCATCTGCAGTGGAGTTGTCGCAGTTGTTTATTCAATTCATTTTCCGCCTGCATGGCTTCCCGGCGGAGATTGTCTCTGACAGAGGTTCCCAGTTCACGGCGAAGTTTTGGCGTTCCTTATGCAAGGTCTTGGGTATTGCTCTCCAATTCTCCTCTGCCTATCATCCCCAAACGAATGGGGCAGCGGAGCGAGTGAATCAAGCCTTAGAACAATTCCTGAGAAATCATGTCTCCCTCTGCCAAGATGATTGGTCTGACCTTCTCCCGTGGGCGGAATTTGCTCATAACAACGCCTGTCATTCATCTACTGGAAGATCTCCATTCATGTCTGTGTATGGCCAACATCCTCAAGCCTTTCCACAAGAACTTTGTTTTGACTGATGTCCCAGCCGCTGATGACCATGCGGCCCATATGTCCACTATTTGGGCGGCAACCAAGTCTAATTTGGAGAAGAGTGCTCTTGTGAACAAGACCTTCGCTGATCGGAGACGTAGGTCCTCTCCTCTCTTCAAGGTTGGTGATAAAGTTTGGCTTTCTTCCCGAAACATTCGTCTGAAGGTGCCATCTCCCAAGTTGGGTCCGAAGTTTGTGGGTCCATTTCCCATCTTGGAGATTATCAATCCTGTGGCTGTCAGACTTCAGCTTCCCCCTGAGATGCGAATCCCCAACGTGTTTCATGTCTCCTTGGTGAAACCCGCTACCTCCAACCGCTTTTCTGTTGACCAGTCTCCCCCTCCTACTATCTCTGTGGATGGTCAACAAGAATATGAGGTGGAAAAGATCCTTGACTCCAGAATCTCCAGGGGTTCTCTTCAGTACCTCATCAAGTGGAAGGGCTTTGGCCCTGAAGAATGCTCCTGGGAAGGACACTCTGATGTTCATGCTGCTCGTCTTGTGAGGGATTTCCACGCCCGGTTTCCCCAAAAGCCTTGTCCTGGTGGTCCAGAGGCCCCCCATGGGGGAGGGGGATACTGTCAGGACTGCCAGAAGTACGCGACCCAGAAGTACTCCACGGCGCTGTTTACATTCCCGGCGGTCACAGTGAAGATCCAAGATGGCGGCGCCCATGCTGAACACATGGCTGCAGCGTCACTGCATGATGATGTCATCACTGGTGCCGGGATCTTGTCATAAAAGGGCGCCCAAAACACTGTGACGGCGCCCAAGAATAGGATTTGCTGCCATTAATCCTGGGTTCCTGTTTGTTTCCTGTTTCCTGATCCCAGCTTGATCCCAGCTTGATCCCAGCCTGATCCCAGCCTGTTTCCAGCCTGTTTCCAGCTCCCAGTCTGTTTCTAGCTCCTGCCTTGTTTCTGACCCCCTGCCTGAACTCTTGATATTTGATTCTGATCTGCCTGCCCTCGTTAACTCCTGCCTGTAACCACTACTACTGATTCTGCTTAACCCTTTGGATACCGCGACCTTGCTCCCTCAAGAGGGCTTCCTCCTTGATCCTGACAACCTCCCTGGAGGGAGCTCCCGGCTCCCTGACAGGAGGGGGTGGTAAATATAGCTCTACAATTTGATATGCCTAGTGCCTATATTTTGTAACTTGCCAAGGATCCACACTGTCCTCATTGTTCACCTTGGTTGTAATGGTAAAGAAGTTCATTCCTTTATGTGAAATAAATAACAAACAGTTCAAGTTCTGACTATTTTTTTGAGTATTTTCAACATTAAAGTGGATAAGGCTAAAACCAACTTTAAAGGACACCTGTTGCCTAAATATATTATCCCCAACCAAAGGTGCAGCCTAATAAAGCCAACACTCCAGTTGGGGGTAACTATTTTTTTCAATTGCCCCCCACTAGCGCTAGGCCACCTGCACCAGGTGGGAACTCCTGGGTTGAGCAGCCATGTTGGGGCACATGCATGTGCATAATAATCGATGCAGCAACTTGCTCATTATGTGCATGTGCGTGACATCAGAAGTGTGTTATGCACATGCGCTCTGACTGAGTTGCATGCTTGTGCCGGGCAGGCCACTGGGTCCTAGTGCCTGGCATCGGCGCTCGCACCGTCCCCACCCCTGCGTGCGAGTGTGCAAAGTCATTGGAGCACTGGGCATTATGCATACAAGAGTTCCTATACCCAGTACTCCTTAGAATGCGGCTGTGCGCATGCCTCCCTTAAAATCTTGCCGCCCTAGGTACGGGCCTTTGTGGCCTCACCACAAATCCAGGCCTGGCACCAGGAGCTCCCTCCCAGTGCGAGTGTCCAGAAAATCAGAACATTCAGAATGTGTGCCAATGGGAAACCTACTGAGAGAAAACTAGTAGCTAGATTCATTCCATGTTAACTACACATAATATCCTTAAAGCTTAAAGGAGAACTAAAGCTTAACTAAAGAAGAGGGCAGAAATGTTGTACAGGTATGGGACTTGTTATCAAGAATGCTCGGGACCTGGGGTTTTCCAGATAACGGATCTTCCCGTAATTTGGATTTTCATACCTTAAGTCTTATAGAAAATTATGTAAATATTAAATAAACTCAATAGGGTGGTTTTGCTTCCAATAAGGATTAATTATGTCTTAGTTGAGATCAAGTACAATGTACTGTTTTATTATTACAGAGAAAATGGAAATAATTCTTAAAAATTTAGATTATATGGATAAAATGGAGTCTGTGGTAGACAAACTTTCCGTAGTTCGGAGCTTTCTGGATAATGGGTTTCTGGATAATGGGTTTCCGGATAATGGGTTTCCCCATACCTGTACATTATGTTTTGAGCTTCTTTATCAGCCCAAGGCAACCACAGCCCTTTAGCAGGGAAGATTTGTGACTATGAATATGCCCCAGGAGCTCCCCATCTTCTTTTCTGCTGATTCACTGCACATGATGTTCTGTGCTGCTGTCACTTAATGAGCTTAGGGACCGACGTACAATATATTGTATTTATGTACAATATAAATGTCACAATATAAGTTTGTTTAATAAATAATTCAGATTATTGGTACATGGCAGCTCAGAAACCAGCACAATTACCATCAGAATCCAATAATCAGTCATGTATCATCGGCTAATATGACAGGCAAACCTCATTTCCTGCTTAATGAGTTATGACGAGTCTGACCCCAAAGCTTAACTTCAACAGCTGCACAGAGCTCACTGAGCAGGTTAGTGTCGCAGACACTTCTAACAAAATCCAAGATGGTAAGCCCCTGTGACAACTTTGAAGGCCTGGATCATTACTACTATAGAGATGCTGAACCTTTCGGCTGGTTCAATACGTTCAGTATATATATTTTTAGGGTTTAGTTGTTCTTTAACAATTTCACTAAAACATTTCATTATCACTAAAATCTATGCTATCCACATAGGGTTGCCACATTTTCACCCAGTGCAATCTGGCCAGGGGGCTTAGCCGTTATATCGAGGCCATGACGCGGCAGGGATGGACCAGAACCGCTGGTCGTCGTGTCAATCATAGGAAATCCTGCCCCGGTATTCCTAATTTGGAAAACCAGGCAGGCAGTTTTGACCCGGGCAGCCCTTTAAAAAAACCGGGCAGGTGGCAACCCTATATCCACAATGAATCTCATTTTCCACTTACAATTCAAAAACATCAATCTCCTTGAGCTAGGACATACTATGACATTGCTTATAGTCAGTTTTTGAATTGCATCTGCTTTGCATGCCCTTTTCTCTAATGAGCTCTCTAACGGGCTGGTGGATGAACTTCATCAGGGCCTTAAATATTTATACATTTAATTAGTCTTTGGGGAACATTGACTTTGTGAGTCTAAACTATTACTATTCCAGTAAATTGCTATTGGTTTTGCGTGCAATTATTTAAAGCTACTTCTAACAGCTAAAATGTAGACCATTGTTTTAGCTATTTAGACATACAATTTAATAGGAAAATTGGAAAACATCACAGCAACAAAATAACATTTACTAAAATAAACATTATTTGCTAAATCCCTTCATAAAGGTGGAATATATGTTAAGATGTGTCAGGAAAGGTCAAGAATAAACCATTTCTAGACAGTAACAGGCCTGTGTTTGGGTTGTGCGTATCCAGGATAGCTGTGAAATCTAGTGTTCTGACAGCTGCTTTTTGCAGGTATAGATCTGAACACTTGATTGGGGGCCAATATTTCAATTATTATCCCCCATCACAGCTATACCGAAGCTTGGAATATATTGTTAACTGATATTTTCTTTTTAGAAACAAAGTAATGATGGTAGTCGTACTAGTGACAGCGGCCCAATAGTAGCAGATACAAGGAGTATGAAGTCCCCAATGAGGTCAGGTTCAACTCAAAGCCTTATTCCTGCTACCTATGAAAATTCAAATGTAGCAATATATGAGGTAGGTAAATATGTAACGTATATATTCTGTGTTATACCTGATGGGATTTTTAGTCATCAAATAAATACAGTATATACAGATATACGGAATATAACGAATAATACAGAATACAGAAAAATGCAAAACTATGGCATATATATCTTAGAGATACTATATATATATATATATATATATATATATATATATATATATATATATATATATATATATATATATATATATATACACATACATATAGGGCCTTATTTATCAAAGTTTAATTTATCTGAGAATTTCTCTGATTTTTGCCCAAAAAAATCTGAAAATCTAAAAATTAGAATTTTGTAGTAAAAAAACGGAAATTCTTCAAGTTTTTGGCATTCATACGTTAATAAATAATCCCCTTAATGTGCAATTAAATATTTGCAGAACATGTTTGTTTTTAATTTCATTCAGTACTATTAAAACTATGATTATAATTCCTGTTTAATCCATAATTTGCAAGATTTATAAATGATATATGCATCATTATCATTTATGTCTTGCACACCTCCATATAACCCAAACACTGTGAATTTCAGCCCATAAGTGTAAATTACAAAAACGGTAGTGTGAAGGCAAGAAGTAGTATTGTCTCTAAACTGTGAGCTCATACAGTATGTGCAACCACAAGTTATAAAATCAGCACACACAACAATCTGTGGCGTACACACAACATTTTACATGACTGCACATGGGGTCATTTATGAAGCTCGGGGGGCACAAGTGCGAGAGCTTAAAGAGATGCAAAGGCCTGTGGATGTTACAAAATGCTCCACTCAGTGGGCAAAGTACAAATAAAGTGCTCAATTGTTGCCTATTTTTTGCACTTAGCACACTTTGTGGGACATTGTAAATCAGTCTTGAGTGCACAGTTTTTAAAAAGATATTTGAGACTAGAGAAAACTTTGCCCAGATAGTTTAGTCAAATGGAAATATATATATATATATATATATATATAGATATATATATATATATATATATATATATATATATATATATAAACAGTGAAAACACACACAAATATAAATATAACAAATATTAAATAAGAGACGATTTTTGGATTCTGAGTTTTTTTTAAAATATGAGAGGATATCACAAATATTAAAAAAAAAAACGCATAGAGGAAGTCAAGTTCCTTTACCCTGGACAATAAGCAGCTAAAATGCAACTGACAATAGACAAAAAAGTTAAAAAAAAAAAGGCATGTCAAGATTAGCATTTCTTCTAATGTTTAATCATTACTCATGTGATTTTCTGTCCCAAGGGTGACTGGGTTTGGATGAAAAAATGTCCTTCTGGAGATTTTGGAGAACTTAAACCAGGAACAAGCGATGTGTTTGAAACGGTAAATATACATTATATGTGTTAGAGACAAATCTTTGTCTGCAGCAAGCAATGAATGTCTACATGTGAATGCGACCATGATCACTATTAATGGCTTCACAGCTGATGTGCTGCCCTTTTGGGGCTTTATTCTAGTGACAACGGTGCTCAGGATTTTTTGACTTCAGTAACCTGCTATGGTTTGATTCACTCATATGATACATAGCAGTAAGGGATGCTGTTGACATCCCAGGTGTACATTACCCCTGCTGTGCCTGTTCATCACATATCCTGAGTCTCCACAGGTTACATTTTGAATGTTTGTTGGATATGTTTGGTTATCTTTGCTATTTTGTTGTTTTTTTAAATACCACATCCACCAATGAATTTAACGGGTTGTGCATTTCTATGCAGATGAAAGACATGCGCCATGAGAATGTCAACCCATTTCTTGGGTTTTTTCACGACTGTGGAGTTTTTGCCATTGTCACAGAGTTTTGTTCAAGGGGCAGTTTGGAAGATTTACTAAGAAACCAAGATGTGAAACTAGACTGGATGTTCAAATCTTCCTTAGTTCTGGATCTTATCAAGGTAAATAATGTGACACAAAGGAAGACACTTGGCTACTGACTGATTGGCAGTAGTTTAAAGGCATTTAATTGTAAAAAGTATGTTTCAGAAAATGCAATAAACATTTCCTTAGCTGTAAGAGAAAACATCAAACTAAAGCTTGTTTGAATGATGCTGTCCCCAATATGAACTACCAGGTGTGAGCAAGCTGACCTGGGGAGACATATTATCAAGGGTCACATTTCAAATTCATGTCAGGTGAATAGAAATGACCCGAAAACTTGATTTGAGTTTTTTTCTCTGAAAAAAACTTGAATGTCAGGAAGGCTGCAAACAACTACAAATTGATCCCTGGACATCCCCCATTGACTTAAACAGCAATTCAGCAGGTTTTAGGTGGCGAATTTGAGTTGAGAGTATGATACATCTCGAAAATCTAATTCAAATGTTTTAAAAACGTCAAATCAAATTTTAATAACTCCCTCGTTGAATTTGACAGTTTTGTCCATAAAAAAACCTAAAAAATTTAAATTTCTAAATTCAATTTGACCTTTGATAAATCTGTCCCTAAGTCACCGGTCTCAATTGTTGCTCATGAGCCGGCTATATAGACTGACCCTAAAAGACCAATAAACTTCAAGCAAGTACAACACATACAGTCTATTTCTTTGCAATGCCGTCAGTGATCTTGCACCTACTGTAAATTTCAGAAGCCACATATATTTGTTGATGAAACTTATACGGGGGGGAAGTAGTTATAGTCGGTAACGTAAAAAAATATTCGCAAGTATATGCTTCTATGCGAACAAATTTTGCTTTGCGCAAATATAAAGGGATCCTGTCATCGGAAAACATGTTTTTTTCAAAACGCATCAGTTAATAGTGCTACTCCAGCAGAATTCTGCACTGAATCCATTTCTCAAAAGAGCAAACAGATTTTTTTATATTCAATTTTGAGATCTGACAAGGGGCTAGACATTTTGTCAATTTCCCAGCTGCCCCTGGTCATGTGACTTGTGCCTGCACAAGAAATGAGAGAAATGCTTTCTGGCAGGCTGCTGTTTTTCCTTCTCAATGTAACTGAATGTGTCTCAGTGGGACATGGGTTTTTACTATTGAGTGCTGTTCTTAGATCTACAAGACAGCTGTTATCTTGTGTTAGGGAGCTGTTATCTGGTTACCTTCCCATTGTTCTTTTGTTTGGCTGCTGGGGGGGAAAAGGGAGGGGGGTGATATCACTTCAACTTGCAGTACAGCAGTAAAGAGTAATTGAAGTTTATCAGAGCACAAGTCACATGACTTGGGGCAGCTGGGAAATTGACAATATGTCTAGCCCCATGTCAGATTTCAAAATTGAATATAAAAAAATCTGTTTGCTCTTTTTAGAAACGGATTTCAGTGCAGGATTCTGCTGGATCAGCACTATTAACAGATTCATTTTGAAAAATTTTTTTTTTCCCATGACAGTATCCCTTTAATATAGCTTTTGCGAACCCGGAAACTGTTTAGCAACCACTTCCGACAGTGGAAGAAGGTTTGCAAATTTTATAGTTTGCGCCAGTGCGCAGTGAATGTAATAAACTTCTTACTGTAAAATGTTGTTATGCTTGCTCCAAAAGATTAAGACACCTTCAAGCATTTCTTAAAAGTGGGCAATGCGCAATAAAAATTTGCAATGCGCAATGAAAATTCGCAATGTAATAACAGTTTAAGGAAGAATATTACATTGGGAAATGCACATTTTTATTCTTATTTGTGCAAATTGTTTTGGTCTTTGCGACTTTTATTACATTACCCCAATATTGTGGTGTTGCTTGAAGCTGCAGGAAATAATTATGTGTGGCCTTATTGTAATCTGCTGCTCATTAGCTATTGTCCCAAATTTTTTTAAAAAAAAAAACTGTTACATATTTTATTTTGTTATTTATAAATACTATCTCCAACAGTTCACCCATATCATAGAGGCAAAACATTAATGATACTAATAATTATGAAAAACTAGTAACTGAAATGTCTCTTAATCAGGCAAAATTGTCTGTCAAAATAGGTTGAAATATTAATTAAACAAAACAGACTTCTTTATCAAATTATTTCAGTTTAAACCATGGTTTCTCAAATTTTGGGGCCCAAAGTACTGGATGGGGTGACCTAGTGTAAAGGCCAATTAGGATGACAGAAGGAGCGAGCAATTGTTTCATATTCTGGATACTCCTGGAACTAAAGCAGATTAACTGATACTTGTTAGGAGCTAGGAGAACCTTGACTTGGACCATAAAGGAGAAGCAGAGCCTCAAATATTTGAAAAGAACAGATAAATTCTCGGAGGCAGCACCCTTTTAAATAAATTCTATTTTTATGTGTAGGGAATGAAGTATCTGCACCACAGAAAGTTTGTCCACGGGAGACTCAAATCTCGGAATTGCGTAGTAGATGGACGTTTTGTTTTAAAAGTGACTGACTATGGTTATAATGAAGTACTGGAAGCTCAGAGGATTCCTCATAATGACCCAACTGCATATGGTAAAATGACTATTGTAGAAATAGTTGTTACATAGATTTTGAATTTTGCTTGAAAAAAAAGACAAAGGTGACAGGTCCATCAAGTTCATCCCCCCAAATTATCCCAGTGCCTACATATATACAGTACATACATATACAGACTTACAAATACACTCACATATATAAAACTGTATATATATATATACATATACATAATTAACTGTATTATGCATGCTCAAGAATCCAACCACCAAGCCACTGTTAAAGGCATGGGAGTGGTATGCTGTACATGCAATAAAGAGACACGACACCATAGCTTGAGTGGAGAAAGGCAGCAGCATTTATTATAACTCAATAAACTTTTAACAGCAAATACATTAACGCCAAATTAATGAATATGATCACATAACAGCATCTGTTTGTATGCATGGCAATGACACCTAGCCAGCCTCAGTCCATTTAACAGGCCGCCTATTGATTGACCATTTGTGAAAAGGCTCAGCCTTATCCAACTCCTAGCCACGAGCCCTTTGTTTAAACCTCAAATTTTCCTCCATGCTGCGACAATATATATATATATATATATATATATATATATATATTTATATATATATATATATATATATATATATATATATATATATATATATATATATATATATATATATATATATATTTTTTTTTTTTTTTCTTATGATAAAAGTATATATTAACATATTTAGGGAGGGTGGGTGATTCAAGTGAACAAGCTATCCAGCTGCCAGAACAAGAAGAAGAAGTATCTGTTCTGGCACCCCTTTTTATACACCCCGAACTTCCTGCTCTTAAGAACACGTGGTTCCAGGATCCAATCATGCCCTGAGATAACCTTGCCCTTTGACATCATTACCCCAGCAACAGTAATTTACTGTGGTAACTAACACGTGGCAGCGCACCTACTGTCCCACATTAACCAATGCACTGCCAACAACCCTCCCATGCAAGTCCAGGGGAAAATGAATTCCACTGCACCTCACATTAATAGAATCTGCCACTTTCAACATCACGGCTGGGAACTCCACAACCTCTCTAGCTTTAGAGTGAAGAACTTTTTTAAACTAGCAGTTCGCAAGTTATATATAGACATAACTGCTTGGCCTGCTTTTGAAACTTATCGGGCCCAATGATTGTCAGTGAAATCAATAGGGAGCAATCCTGGGTGTTTGGTTGCCTGCCCATTGAGCTATTATATGCTCTGGCACAACATCCAGCATTGTATCCAGTTAATCTGTTTGTAACAGTGACATTTCTACATGCATGAATAATGCATACACATGTGATAGAGCTCATAACAGGAAGAGGATGCAACAAAGAGGATAACATTCTGAATTACAAAAAAAAAAGAGAATTCAAGACCAATGGCTAATTATCTTAGGATCTGTACCTATCTACATAACAATAAAATATAATTTTAAGGTGAACTTAATCAATTATCTAGATTTCGGCAACCCTCCAACGGAAGTACAAAATTGTTTTCATGAAATACAGAATTACAAATGTAGATGCAAATTATTACTCAAGCAATGAGCTTGGCAAAAGAAGGTAAAATTACACACAAAAAAAAGAAGGCTTTGGCCTAGAGTCTAAAGCTAATGGTACATCAGGCATTTTCTTTGCTTCCATGCAGTATCTCTGCTAGTGAAAAAAGACCTGCAACTATCATTATGTCCACGGGTAGGTTTCTACCATAATATGCAGATTTGGTCATTTTCAGGAGAAAATCTGCTCGTACAAAGGTTACAAGAAAATAGTAGGGCCCAAAAAATCCTACCAAAAACCAAACATCAGCATACTGTATATTTTCTACATGCCCAATAGCAACTGGTTAAAAAATGAAACTCCTGTTACTCTGTACAACCACATGTTATGCATACTTAGAGGTAAACCGAATTACTTTTCAACTTTTCTTGTCCTTTAATGGTAAGTGGCACTGGCAGTTTCACCACTTATATGCACTAAGAAATATGTAGTGTGCCCTTAGTAAGTGATCTTCCTCTTCTGCTGGATCCTAAGCTAGAGATCTGGAGTGGAAGTTCCAGTAGCAACGCTTTTTTTACCCTCAGTAAGACAATGGTGACCCAGGAAAATTGTGCATGTGATAACTACCTTGGTTGCTGTAAAGTGGTTTGTGTGCCACTAGTAATACTTACTATTAATACTAACTATGTGCAACACATACTTTTTATGCTATGAAGATATTGTAAGCAAAGTTTGGATTCAGTTTAGTATTCAGCCAATCTTTAGCGGCAGTTTCCATATTTAACTACATTTAAAGATTGTGATGCTAGTGCACCCCTACTGTACTCATAGCAATTAGGTAATATAACCATTCTTACATTTTACTTTGGAGATATTATATGCTGTACAATGTGAGTAAAGTTGGAAGCGTGTACCCTTCTGATTTTTGTTTAGTTAAAAATTAAATGAGCCTGCTAACGTTCCTTTTATAATTGCAGAGCTACTGTGGACAGCACCAGAACTGCTTAGGGACCCACTTTCAGCAGTGCATGGCTCTTTCTCTGGAGATGTATATAGCTTCTCTATTATCATGCAGGAGGTTGTGGTGCGGGGCCCCCCATTTTGTACAGTGGAAGAGTCTGCAGAGGGTACGTTTAAATAACTGAAGTGATTAAATTAACAGTAACACCAAAAAATTAAAGTGTTTTAAAGTAATGAAAATATGCACTGTTGCCCTGCACTGCTAAAACTGATTTGTTTGCTTCCGAAACACTACTATAGTTCATATAAACAAGCTGCTGTGTAGCAAGGGTGGTAATTGAAAAAAGGCTATATGGCAAAGGTTAAATAGTGGATAACAGATAACACCATTATGTTCTACAGAGCTTATCTGCTATATGCTGTGTAACCTGAGCCTTTTCTCCATTGAATAGCTGCCCCCGTTGCTACACAGCAGCTTATCTATATAAATAATAGTAATGTTTCTGAAGCAAACACAGCAGTTTTTACCAGTGCAAGGCAACACTGCATTATTTGTTTATTACTTTAAATTACGTTAACTTTTTTGATGTTACTCTTCCTTAAAACAATATTGTATAACACACATACAAACTATGCCTTTGCCTTTGTCATATTCTGAATACATTATGTATTTACAGTTAAAATTCAAAAGATATTTGCTAATAAGTATTATTTATTAATATAGTAGTAGGGTAGGAAGTCTAATACTCCTGTTTAATTGATATTATTATCAGTATACAGTATGTGAGATTGGCAAGAGATTAATTGGTGGCTTGTAACCTTCCTTTTCATCATAGCTAAAACAATTTTGCGATTATACCCTACAGAAATCATCCAGAAGATAAAGAAGCCGCCACCCTTGTGCCGCCCAGTGGTGTCTCCAGATCATGCTCCAATGGAGTGCATTGTACTAATGAATAAGTGCTGGAATGAAGTGCCGGACAGGCGTCCCTCCTTTGATGAAATATTTGATCAGGTGAGCAAGATTTTATAATAACAGATAAAGTCAATTGAATACCAACTAGTCAACAGATATACCATGTAACGTGTATATATATATATATATATATATATATATATATATATATATATATATATATAAAATACATTTTGAATCATTTACGCAATAAGAGTGCTGATCCATCTAATTGTAACTATGACATTTGATCTTGCACCTTACATGATTCCTATAGATTGAAAGCTGGCATATTGATACTATATACTACTATATTCAGTGAAAAAAGACCGCACTCACAGGACTTTGTATGAAAAAAAAGCCACTAGGGCTGTGATTTTATTCCTCAATGTTTCGGCTATCAAACTCTAGCCGTCCTATATATATATATATATATCTTTGGTAAACTGTGGAGGTGTTGGTGCAGAGGTTTGGTAGTGAATTCTGCTTGTTTTTATATAACGAGGATTGTATTGTAATCAGGAGGCTCACACAAAAAATGTGATAGTGACAGTGACTCTCCAGATTATTGGTATTATTTAATATTTTGCTAAAGTTATAAGGGCACACTTGGACTCTGCCTTCCAGCCCAAATTAACTCATTTCGCAGAACAGGGACCAGACAGGGTTGGACTGGGCCGGGGGGAAATCAGGAAAAAATCCAGTAGGCCCCAGCACTCGTGGCCCAGACCTGCTCCCTGTGTGAAGCCTTTGCCACAGCTTCCGAGCTCCGTCCATGACCCCCATGTGGGCACAAGAAGGAGGGGTCTTAGGGGGCTTTGCGTCTGGGGCGGGGGCATGGTGAGCTCTCCTTGAATACAGGGCTGACTGCATTTGACATTGATTTATTTATGAGGAGTGGGAGGCATGTAGCTGTCCCACCTTCCTCCCCCTAATGTGTGTCTGAATGATGGCAACTGCTGCACATTAACTGTAAAAAGATGCAAAGATTTTGTTTATGGTCTGGTTGATTCTAGAAGTGGAACAATTGTAACCTTGACACCAGGAATGTGGCTGGAGAATGCTTATCTGTTAACAGTTATTCATGACGTATATATGATGACTCACTTGACCTGAAAGGAGAAAGATCCCATTAGTATTGAACACAGAATGCACAGCATCTTCCCAGAAACTCACAACACTCAATTACAGCAATCTATCAATGCTGAATTTGAATTACATGGAAATTAGGGGTCCTAAAAATGTAACAAGGAATACCATTAAACATAAGGTATACAGAGTCACTGTAGCCATTCTAGAGCACACAAGAACATATAGTGGGTTATTTATCAAGGTCCGAATTTATCTCAATATCGGCTGCTACAAACTCCGATATATGCCGCTCGAGTTTTTAATGCTTATTTATTATTACATTTTCCCGAAAATTACCTTTGGGGGAAAAGCTCAGCATTGTACTTATTCATAGGCATGCCTATGAATAAGTACCGGTGGGTACGAAACGCATAAGGCGGAACGTCATTTGGTCTTTATGCCTACTTTTTAATACTTGATGTTAAATACAGACTGATTTTTTTACTTTTATAGAATGCCTTGGAATATATTTTTTGAATTTGATACATGTGCCCTTTGAGCTGGGGGCTATATTCCAGCTCTTTGGCCCTTTGGACAGTCCTTACAGACTGCAGCAGTTGGTAAGTATTATAATTTTTTCAACTAACTCCTGGCTAAAAAATAGAGCACAGAAACCTGCATTTCCCCCATGAATAAATCCCTGCCTGTGTTCAGCAGCACTGTATTCATGAGGGGCGAGCAGGGAGAGGCATCTAGGCATTATCTATATTGCCCATCATTCAGACTTTATAGTTAGGAAGCGACAGCACTCTGTATTACCACTTGCACTTAGCCCAGACATTAATGTTTTTACAGTCTTATACCAAACTTCAGACACAATTAAAAAAAAAATGTTAATTTGTGGTAAGGCCTTTTGATTTGAATAAAGATTTGGGGGATTATAATGCTCAGGTTCAATGCAAAGGTAACAGCAGATACGATGGATTCTCCTGTCATTCACTTCTATGGCATCCATTTGTGAGCCAAATATGCATTTTCAGACTTAAATTCCCCATGTGTGCACAGTGGTTCCATGAGATAAATGTAAACAGTGTTTCTATGATATAAACTTAGACAGAGTTTCCACAAGAAAGGTTCTGATTACTGACAATGTAGACATGTTTAAGACTTGTGGATGCCCCACAACTCTCCAATCTGATATCCATCTGAAGGCCATCTGAATATCCACCTTAACAGTTTAAGAACATCAATAAAGGAAGAAAGACAAACATCATTGATTCCATGCTGCGCATGTTGGAACAGTATTCAAGCAACTTGGAAGATTTAATCAGAGAGAGAACAGAGGAACTAGAGATAGAGAAACAGAAGACTGAGAAACTCTTAACACAAATGTTACCTCCGTAAGTAAATACTTTTGGTCTGTGTTTTTGTAATTATCAGGATAACTGTTGCTCCTCTTATGTTTATCTTTTTGAACCAAAATCTTCTCTTCTAGAAGGAAAATTTCAATGGGATAATATGTAAATTCCTTGCATATAGTATATTGATTGGAGCAGATTCCTATTCTTAGCCAATTATGCTTTATTAGCTCTACTCTAGAATCACTTTGTGCAATTAAAACTAATCAGTTGAGGACTTTAGGGGTTAGTGGGCCAGAGTAAAATATCAGGAGACAGCAGACATGATTCCCATAACCAATGACACTCCATGATAAATATCAAGTTAGAGGGAAAGGGAAAGTATTTAATGAATCTTGGGAAGCAGTCAGTAAGTGCATGCAATTTCCAATTTGGGTTTGTTCTTACTGCCCATTTGAGAGACTTGGAAAGTGATGTGACTTGCTAAGCCATGTGATTGCAACAGTAATCCACATGGGTTTTATTTCCCTTACTATAAAATGAGATTAACATTATTAAAATAAGAATTCTGTAATTTCTGGAAGATGTTTCATACATCAGACAACAGGATAAAATAAAAGAAGGCATATTTAGATGCATTCAACTTGCCTATATGTCATGTCACAGCATAGTCTTTTTATTAACTTGGCATCTATACTTTATTTATACGCTGATTTTCAGATCAGTGGCTGAAGCTCTAAAGATGGGTTGCACGGTGGAACCAGAGGGCTTTGATGAGGTTACATTGTACTTCAGTGATATAGTTGGCTATACCACCATATCGGCCATGAGTGAACCAATCGAGGTGGTGGACCTTCTCAATGACTTGTATACACTGTTTGATGCTGTTATTGGAAATCATGATGTGTATAAGGTAAGTTACTTGATTCCACTGTCATTGTTATAGAATAGGTTTTGCATATGCTATTAAATGATAAGGGTGTGATTCAGTGTAAAAATAAAAACTGGGTAAATAGATAGGCTGTGCAAAATAAAAAAAATTTCTATTATACGTAGTTAGTTAGCCAAAAATTTAATGTTTACAGACTGGATTTCTAACAGAACAGGACAGAATACAACTTCCTACTTTTCAGCTTTCTAACTCTGAGTTAGTCAGCAAATTTAGGGGGGGCCCCCTCAAGTCAATGATTGGTTACTGTCTGGTAACAGTAGAAACCAAGAAAGAAGTGTTCCGGCTATTATGTTAGACATTCAGTCACTCCAGCCTTTATACATTACTTTTTTTTACTAACTATAATGAAAACATTTTTTATTTTGCACAGTCTAGTTTTAATTTTATACTGAACAATTCCCTTAAGGTCATCAAATGATTTTGGTACTCAAGTTCTTACCACTAGGAATGAAGGCATTCTTGACCAGTTTAAGAGAAATAAAGTAAATAAACTATGCACTTTCTAACAATACCTTACCAGTCACTGTTACTAATGTTGCAACATTATTATTATTTTATCAAGCATTTAGTCAACTCAGTGGTTTAACGGGTGACCAATTGGAATATTTTACATGTTGTTTAGGTCTTTTTTCCTACATTTATCCATGTTCAATGTTATGAGAGGGATCAACGTAATTGTTCAGAAAGTAGTTACTTCAGGACATTTTGTTTTATGATTGAAATACAACATGCACATTTAATTTACCACATACCAAGGCTTCATAAAACAGAGGCCAATGACTGACTTCATGTGGAAATAATGTCTTCTTTAGTATTATCTGTTTATCATGTTTTAAGTATAAAAACATGTACTTTCCCTAATCTCTTTGTGCAGGTAGAAACTATTGGAGATGCCTACATGGTTGCTTCAGGCCTACCAAAGAGAAATGGAAATAGACATGCAGCAGAGATTGCAAACATGTCTCTTGATATTCTGAGTTCAGTGGGGTCTTTCAAAATGCGACACATGTCTGATGTTCCTGTAAGGATACGAATTGGCCTCCATTCAGGTAATTTGCTGCCCTTGTATGGATATAAGTGGTCTGTCTAATTGTATCTAAATTTTACAAACACTTTGACCACTATCTTGTAAATAAGAGAATGCTTGTAAAAAAGTAATTAACATATTCTAAAGTCTTAAAATATTGTATCAGTTATATTTAAGTTTAACTCAAGGATTTATGTTCATATATTGTCATTATGTAAAGTGAGTGGTTTCTTGAGGAGAACAGAAATCTTTGTACACTGTTCATGAACAGACAAATGCAGGACAGTTTCTTAATAATATTCTCCCTCTAGGTTCTGTTGTTGCAGGAGTAGTGGGTCTGACCATGCCAAGGTACTGCCTGTTTGGGGATACAGTAAATACTGCATCACGAATGGAATCCACTGGGTTACGTGAGTAAAGAAGATAATCATCATTGTTTTAACAGCATTTAATGGGTTTTTGTTGCACATGCTAAAAATTGAAACTACCAGATATAGAACATTAAGGCTATTGGATTTTTAAGCAAAGAAAAACCAAAAAGACAGATAGCAATTTTTTTGTCGTGTAAACTATTTTAATATTAGGTACATATTGAACATCTATCATAATAAAACCAATACATACCAAGTCACTGTTTCTTTAGTTTTCCTTTTCATTAGCATTTAAATATACTTCTTACATCTACAGGAGCAGAATATTTTATAGCACAGAAGCTTTGACACAATTCAAAAACAAAGATTGGATTTATAGTAGTTTCACATGGAATTAATAATATTTAGTAATATAATTATAATAACATACAGAAGCAATCTCAAGAATATATATTCAGACAATGGCTCATGTAATGTATTCTCAGATGGCCTATATATTCACCGGTCCATTAAGATCACTACATGGAGGAAGACCATGAGGGTGTTGATTAGTTGATGATCCTGATGAGCACAAATGGCGACAAATGTTTTACCCAAATAGATGATTGGTACTAATCATGTATTGCCTTCATTTTTAAACAATTCATATCTTAAGCTGTCCATACAATTTAAGATCTGCTTGTTTGGCGAGGTCACCAAACGAGTAGGTCTTTCCCCCGATTTTCCCACTTAAAGGGGAAGTAAAGTCTAAAACAGAATAAAGCTAGAAATGCTGTATTTTGTATACTAAACATAGACATGAACTAACTGCACCACAAGTCTAATCAAACAAATGATTTATGCTTTCAAAGTTGGCCACAGGGGGTCACCATCTTGTAATTTTTTTTAAACAACTTTGCAAGACCAAGCCACATGCTCACTGTGGTCTGGGCTGTTTAGGGATTGTCATAAATTATCAAAACCGCACAAGTCAAATAATATCTGCTAGAAGCAGATACAGCAAGACTGATTAATAATCAGAATAGGCAGACTGCACTGGGTCCTGTGTTGTCATGTAATCTAATGTGGATTTTATCATTTTTGTATTGTTTAATACAAACTTTCTCCAACTCTGCAGAACCAGTGGCTGCAGCAAAATAATCCTCCAAATATAATCCCAGTTTATCTGTTTAAATCTGGCTCCATGATCTTTGTCCTGCAGCTGGAGTTGGAAACAGTAAAGAGGATGTAAAGGCAAAAATAAAATCCAATACAAATGTCTACACAATCGCCGACTGCTCTACAGGGAAACAAACAAAGCTGCTTGAGGTCTGCATGGCTGAGAAGTAAGGCTTGATAAAGGGCCATATGTGGCTTGAAATGTTGTCTGTCCAGACTATAAAGCCATGAAGTAACAAATAAAGGCTTTTTAAATATATTCCTGAATGGTGCTGTCTGCTACATTTTTGGGAAGTAAGTATGATTGTTTCCATGCAGAGCAGTTAGGGCCCGTCTGATAATTCCTAACCACAGCAGTAAATGAAGGGAGAATAATAAGATGCAAACATGGAAGATGATACAGTTTATAAATGATGGAGATTCAGCTGTTAGATTAAGTCTGTTTTTCCATTCCAGCCTATCGAATCCATGTCAATCAAAGTACTGTTAAAACACTTAGGTCTTTAAATGAAGGCTACCTCTTGGAATTACGAGGAAGGACTGAGCTGAAGGTAAGTACCTTAGTAAATGTATTGCCCCATATGCTGGGGTAGTTCATGTTAAATTAATTATGAGTAATATTGATTTTTCCTACATACAGTATGTTTGAGGAAGTAGGCAGGGACACTACATTGATCAGTGTCACATGAAGACCCCTTTACAAAACTTGCAGTTGCTGTTTTGCAGTTGTACAAAAATAATGGAACTTTAGCTGTTGATTGTGCATTCACCATGTGTAATGCAATTTGTTTCAAACCATGGGTTGGCTTCACACTTAATTAAAAAATGTGTATTCCACGGATATGCCATAATAAGGGTAAAATTAGTCTGCAAATGAAATAAAATTCATTCTTGCCTTAACTGTGACTCAGCCACTTTGGATTAATTTTAGGTTACTGACTTAACATGGATAAAACAGAAGTGAAATGAAGCAATGTATCTCTTGAGTACAGAATACTTGGCAAAGATTGTTAATTTGGCTAATTTGTTTAAAATCTGTTAATTGTCTTTAATAGATATATTGGATGTTTCTGAATGACTTAAAACCTGTGCCTGTTGCACTACATTGCTGCATTATATAGCATCTTGCAAAAGTATTAAGACCCCTTATTAACTTCCTTGCTCTACTGATTAAATAATACTACTCTGTGCTGTTACAAGACCATGTAGAACAAAGGCTAGCACAAACTGGACCCTAATCAAAAAAATAATACAACTTAAAAAAATATTTTGCTAACAAAATTTAATTACATATTTTTGTGGTACAAAAAGCCTAATGCGTTTTGTGCCACCTTGAGCACTTTATCATAGGATTCGGTGTTGTTGTTTTCTGTGATAATACTGAATGAGTGGGTTCTTATTATGTTCACTCGGCAATTGACTGGGGGTTGATTTGAAGTTCTGAATACATACCAGATCAGACTAAAAGGCAGCAGTAAAGGGATTGTTGGACAATGCAGCTGCCATTATGTGAGTTGGTCAGGAGATATGCCTCTATAAAGCATCAGAAAAGTCGTCAAACTCTCTTTATGTTGTCAGACATCCTAATAGTTTGGGCGAAATATAAATTAAGTTAAAGACCAGCATTATTTTCCATTTGTAGAGACATTTAATGAACATAAATGCCTTGAAAATTAAGGCGAAAGTGAAGTAATGCAATAATAAAATAACCGAGTAATGTCCTTTTAACATAAATGGAATTTTTGGGGGTTTTATAAATGTTTTAGATAAATTGTATTTGTTTACCCAAGACTGATTAGCTACTTGTACAAAAAAAGCAAGAACTATAGAATAAACAAAGTGTTGTTACCAGTAATTTATAACCTCATAACTAATGCTCTTTCTGTTATATTTGAAAGAATGTTGGTTTTTAATTTGTCAGTTAAATTGGATATGTTACTTGTCTTATTTATCCCATATCAAATCTCTCAGTTTGGATCACTGACAATGAGGCACTGCCTGAGTAATTCCCCAGCCATTATGATCTAATGTGAACCACATTTTCTGTACACAGAAACAGCTTGTTCTTTATTTAGGTAGCTTACTTTATAATGAGGCTGCCAGGAGTTCCTTAGCTGATTACTGTGTATCCATCTTGTTGATCAGAAAAGGGAAAGTGATTTTATACATATTCCTATAGAGCTAAGTAAATGCAAGGATTGGTGGAAAGCACAGTAATGCATAAAAAGATAGCTGCACCGATGAGCTGTTTTTGTTAATTTTGAAAAGTGCGCTCACTTTCCAAAGTGGAAAACATTGGTGCCAGAGGTTCTTTAAAAATTTAACCCAATATATTCAATTATGAATTTGCCCAGCATATAATGCAGTTTCATCCAAAGTGGCATTTATGGATGGCTGTATGTACTGTAACTTTGGGGGTGCCAAATGTTAGGCACCCCCAAGTGATTGTATTGACTTACCTGAAAACCCTGGGACGGTGCTTCTGTCAGCAGAAAACTGCACTGGATCTGGTGGGAATATAGCAGTACAATACAAATCTTTCTCTTAATGCTTATACTCTATAGTTTGTTTTCTCACTTATGAAATGAAGACTTCTTTGGTCCATCCTTGGTGGCATTCCAAAGTCTTCCATAGGCTCATGGTAATTATGTCCTTTGTCTCTTTTGGATAAGGGTAAAGGTATTGAAGAGACATTCTGGCTGGTTGGAAAAGAAGGTTTTACAAAACCATTACCCGTCCCGCCAGTGATCAAGTCAGGGTAAGCGAAGAGACCTTGTGGTCAAGGCGCGGGATATCGTCTTGCTACTAACCTAACTGGTTTTTGTTTTTACGTCACTATTTTGATATCGTTCACAGGCAGAAGGGTCATGGTTTGCTGCAGGATGAGATAACAGCTTTCAAAAGAAGAAAAGCAGAAAAACAGCTTGCAAGGAAGAATAACTGAGGTAATGTTATGCATGCAAATGTATAACATTACATGCTTTATCTGTTGTATGCTCAAACCACATCCCGTGGCACATTTCTCCTAATTGTTTGGAAGAATAAAATCAGAATGTTCAGATTTATTACAGTTAAAGCTTGTCCTGTCACTCTGTAGCTGACCAAAATGCACTCACCAACTGTTTTAGATTTAGTGGGACAGGTAAGTATCAGTCAATGGCAAATCTCACTGAACAAGTCTCAGTGATGAACATTTACATTACAAATCAGTTGATCCTTGTCATGTTAAAGGGATACTGTCATGGGAAAAAATGAATCAGTTAATAGTGCTGCTCCAGCAGAACTCTGCACTGAAATCCATTTTTTTATATTCAATTTTGAAATCTGACATGGGGCTAGACATATTATTTCCCAGCTGCCCCAAGTCATGTGACCTGTGCTCTGATAAACTTCAATCACTCTTTACTGCTGTACTGCAAGTTAGAGTGATATCACCCCCTCCCTTTTTCTCCCCAGCAGCCAAACAAAAGAACAATGGGAAGGTAACCAGATAGCAGCTCCCTAACACAAGAACAGCTGCCTGGTAGATCTAAGAACAGCACTCAATAGTAAAAACCCATGTCCCACTGAGACACATTCAGTTACATTGAGAAGGAAAAACAGCAGCCTGACAGAAAGCACAAGTCACATGACTGGGGGCAGCTGGGAAATTTCAAAATGTCTAGCCATGTCAGATTTCAAAATTGAATATAAAAAAATCTGTTTGCTCTTTTGAGAAATGGATTTAAGTGCATAATTCTGCTGGAGTAGCACTATTAAATGATGCGTTTTGAAAAAAACATGTTTTCCGATGACAGTATCCCTTTAAGTATGTTCTTTGCCCCTAGCCTCTCCATCCCAAGCTGAGAAAGCAGAACAGAAGAGCAAATTCTGATTGTTGGTGCACAATAAAACATATTACAAATAAGTGGAATATTTCCATCCTACTGGTTCATCACATGAAATATATCTGTCCATCCCACATAATGCCAATGTTTGTTACTTCTTCAGGCCTAAAAGTTATGACAAGTTCTGATTCTACTAAAAGTAGTTTTTGAGGTTTTACATTTGTCATTAAAATTGCTTTTGAGACTTAACATATGATAGTAGTCTTCAAAAGCCTAGGAGGCAGATTCACTAAAGGGTGAATTGTCACCAGCGACGGCTTCGCACACATCGCACCACTTTGCCAGGTGCACATTTGCTACCACTATGCTAATTCCCTTGTGTGTGAATTTTCGCCCTGGGCGCCGAATGCTGGCAACTTTCCAATACCGTTAATTTGCCAGTGCGAGCATTTCATAGCGTTCGTTTGTATCTAACGAAATTTTTTTTGCATATGGCGGGTAATTTAAAGTTGTATGAATGCCTTTACTATAAATGTTGGTGCAAATGCTTGAAGTTACCACTTTTTCTTACAAATGTCCAGGGAACATTAATAAAGACAAGAGAGTTAATATAATCCCTTAAACATGAGCCCACTGTAAAATGAATGTTCCATATGTTACAAAGTATCTGGAGAAAACCAGTTACCCAAAAAACGTTCAAGTTAGGACTTTTGCAGGCAATCCCGCTTAAAAAAAGGAAAAGTCACCAGCGTTTTTTCAACTTTAATGCATTTTCGGCATACAGGATATGATGTAAAAGACAGAAGATTGAGGAAGATCTAGCTTCATTTTAGCACAATGCCTGGTCTGAGGTGGCAAAGTCAACTCTGGCGAGGTAATGTTCAGTAAAATCCGCACTATACCGAATTTGCGGAGTTACAACCAGTCACAAGAGCAAAAAATCGGCTGGTGATTGAGTGTGAACGAACGCAAACGACGGTCTATTTCACTAGAGAATTGGCTGTTATTAAATTGTCAATGTCACTGCTGATTGTAACACTGGCAAAAAGTCGCTGGCGTTAGCCACTTCGCTCTTAAGTGAATCTGCCCCTAGGAGTTTGAGGAGAATATTTTTTTACGGCATCTGGGGTTTGGGGCTGATTAGGAACATAGATGCTAAATCACACATTCTTTGGCCAGTAGCAGGCAATCTGGACTTTGGTTTTTTTTGTAGATTCTCCAAAGCTAATTGCTGATGGATTGCAATGGAGCACCTATGTTAGAAAACCAGACCCATTGTCTGCTAGTTGCAATGTTCAGTACTGTGCCTCTAAAAGAGTTATTGAACAACACCACACAAAATGGCAGTATTTAGCACTGCAAAGTGAAATAAAATGATTCTGTTCAAATGAATGACTATGACCATACATCCATGGTCATAGTGAAGAAGCTTTGTCTTGATAAATATGGCTCAAATTGTTGCAGGGCCATCCTGCAGCAAACAGACTCTTGATGGAATGAATGCTTATTAACTCTATAATCTGTTTAAAGCTGTATAAGACATAAAGGGAAAGTATTCATAGGAAATGTAATTAAAAAATGTAAAGGACATGTCAAATTTCGGACTCATTTTTGGATCCAGCAAATTTCTATTGGTCATCAACTCTACGCATGCTGATCACAAGGGGAAGGTTGAAATGCACAAGGACAATCAATATTTTGTAACTCTTGGGGGGGGTTGGGGGTACAGGTAGTTTCCAATTAGTACTTTCCCATTTTATTTATAGAACTCAGATATGATTTTTTTTCTGAATTTGTAACATTTTAAATTCTCTCTGGTAATACAAGGTATAATAAGTATACAACCTTTATGTGTTTTAGAAAGTGCACAATTCTAAATAGTTCGACCTATAATTATTTGGGTAAAATGATTTCAAAACAGGTAAACTTGTAGAAAACACATTAATGATGGGCTGTTCAGGGATGACATAACATTCTACGTTCATTATCCAGTCTAAAAAAACGATTTATAAGGGCTGTATACGTTTAGTTTTTTGTATAATGAGCCAGCATGTGAAGAACTTCTAGTTGCCAGAATATTTGTATTTGGGCCCAAGTCTTACGACATTGTGAAATCATATAATGACTGTTACAATTCTTATCCTATTTGCAATATAAAATAATACATTTTACACTTTTAGCTGACCACAAACAAAGTAACCAGGCTACCCAGGTTCACTGTTATTTTGCAAGGCAAGTTGTCTGTGTGCATTAAAATTAGAGTTAATGGCAGCAAAATAGAAATCTGGTTGATGGATGGCCCCATTTTGGGTTTTTAATGCCTTTACCCATAGCACATGTGGGAAGCTGCATTGGCTTTTTACTCTGTAGTCTTCTCCAGTGTTTGTGCCGTAAAGACCCCAACAAAACCCTTCTTATAAGACAATCCTGCCAATGTTCCCTCAAATTTTTTCTTGGCTGTGTGATAAAAGAAATTCTTGTGTGTACACTTTCTAAACAAGTGTGCGCACTTTTAAAAAGGAGTGTGTGCAGCTCAAAAATTACGGGTTTGCACACAAAATTCTTTCTGTGCACCACAATTTATTGTGTGCGCTGGCCTTGATATCTATGTGCGCGAGTACAAGTGCATAGCTTAGAAGAGGGACGTTGAATGCTGCCTATTTTACTGAACTATATAAATGAAAAGATCAGTTGTTTCTGTGGCATCTAAAGGTCACAGCACTAAAATTACAGTGGTATTCCCTATCCTCCATCAGCTCTGTACTGATATACTATGTATGGTATACATACGAGACACTAGTAGCTTATTGGCATGGCTGACCAACATGGATTTCCCACATGGTGCTTTTTAAGCAGGCTTTTCTTGTCTCTTCTGAGTCTAACCTGATGCAGGAGTTGGACTACAAATCACTTCCTCCAGCTTACTGAAACCAACACCATCGATCTTTGAAAACAATGACCCCTATTTTCTGTACTCTGCATGGATGCAGTTACTTTGCAGTACATTTATCAAATCACAAAACATCTCTGGTAACTAATTTCCCTGAATATTACATGTGGTTTGGATACAGACTAAAACTTTGAGTAGAGACAATTTGTACATTTTAATAATCCCCTAATGATTTCAGTTTTTGCAGGGACGAAGTGGCTTTCCGAGATCTAAAGCATCTTCTGAAGACGGCAGTGAAGAGAATATCACAGGTCCGACACATCACTTCTCTAATGGCACCTGAAACAGAAAGTGGATAGAATGCAACTGCAGATGGTGACCTTAATCTTCTGGATTAACTCAAATCTGATGCAGTTAAGAAGGACATCGTTCTGGAGGTCATCACTAACTAAATTTACATATTACACCAGATAAACCAGCCCCGGATGGATCATTACCATGCAAAAAAAAAACAAAAAACCTTGTATTTTTCAATCCTCAAAAACTGTGAACTGTGCAAGTATTTGAATTGCTACCCTGTGGACTTTCATGTTGTTGGTAGAACGTCAAAGCATTAACCTTTTGAGGAGAGCTTGCAATACATTGCTGCACGGTGCAGTGCAGGCCACTCCGGCGGAGTCACAACAGGGTGTCTATGGAAAATCGTGGATTTATACAAATGCAACATATACTCAAATGTTTCATATACTCAGAATGGTTATTTTTATTAATATACTATATATATATATATATATATATATATATATATATATATATATATATATATATATATATATATACACAAAAAACAAACATGGGCCCTTCGCACACTAACAAATCGCAATACACCAGGTGCTGCCGCATTTTTATTTTTCATAATCAATAGATTTTCTTTTTACAATACAAAAAGGAATAAATAAAGGGAAAGTGTTCCCTCTAATACACACTAACCAAAAACGTTTAAAAAATAAATAAATATATATATTTATATATTTATATATAAATATATATATTTTCTATTCCCTGTCATCAGTCCTGGGAGTGTTTGGGCACTGGAAAAAATATTTTATATAGATAGTTTATTATATTTGTTTACACAAAAATGAATAGCAGAAACACAGGAGTACACTCCCAGGACTGATGACAGGGAATAGAAATAAAAGGATAAAATAAGGAGGACATACTTGAAAACCAGGAAAACTTAGGAGGAAGTCTAGGAAAGGAGGCAGTAAGTAGTTAATGAAAAAAGAAGTATTGCAGGCAGGAAAGGAGCAACGTCTGTGTGAAGTGGATAGTAGAGGGAACTCACAGCTACTTTACCTCATCTAGTAACCAGTAAAACAAACTAGGAAGGCAGCAAGGAGGGAAAGCTCCCCCCTCCAAAGGTATGCAGAGAACAAACTTACAGAACGGCAGGAGCTTTGATAGTGTCTGTGGGAGGAGGGGCTGCTAGAGCACGCTGAAGAAAAAAGTGAAAAGGAAAGTGAAAGTAATTGCTTCCCTGCAAACCATGTGACCTCTCTCCTCCAAACATCACACGCATGGGCAGAGAGGGGAGGGGGAGTGTACAGCTAGATTCTCATGTCGTAGTGCGACCTGGCTTTTCATTACAGAGTGGCTGCCTCCAAGCACACAGGTAATGCTGTGCCTGCTGTTAGAGCAGCACAGGATGAATGTGTAATGAGCAGAAATAGAAGCCCCCATGACAAAATACAAACTAAAATAACATGCATGGATTTGTGGATTAACATTTTATTTGCCAGACAGTGTTTATGGATGTGTGTTTTTTATAAAAATGCAAAAAAAAAAAAGTTTAAAATGACGACAGATTCCCTTTAAGCTCAATATGGAAAATGCAAGAGAGTGCATCTGAATGCAGCACCGGAGCATTAATCTTCAATTATCATTATCTAATTTGTGTAGCACCCTTAGAGGGGAAATAACCAGTCTTCTTCATGATATGCTTTGGGTCAGTAAAAAGAACATAATGCTCTAAAACAAGTGCAAAATTGTCACATTAATTAACAATACGTTAAGGATTATTTCCCATAACAGTGCATATTTGCACTTGGGCAGTAATCCATACCAAGTAATCAATTTTTTTTCAACCAGCAGCAGGCAGAATAATGAAAGCAAACATTTGATTGGATGCCAGGTATACATTTACCTAGTCTTGATAAATGCTCATTGTTCCCCCCCCCCCGTCTGGATCACATACAACTTAAAGGGGAACTGAACCGTAAAAATTATTATGGTTAGAAATGCCAAATTTGTGAAACTCCTGTGTAGTTGAAATGCCAGGCCTAGTTTTAAACCCAGTCCAGCATTTGTAGCACTGCTGTAGCACCAGTTTTCTCTTCTCTATACAGGGAATTGTTGCTTGTAAACTTTCCCAAGATATCAAAATGTTTATATAGAAGGCCCAGGGCAGAAAAGAAACATTTGCAAAGTGATTACATGCATGAAAAAGTCTCTGGCCTTGCAGCATAGTTGATGGACGAGCGTCTCTGTTGACAGGCGGAAGTTTCCTGGTGACACTTGCTTCAGGAAACACTGTGCTTATGGCCATCGCTAAGTATTGAACAGTAGGCTTGTTTACTTATGAGAGGCAAATCTGAACCCAGTAAACCCTGGCAAGCATTTAGTTGCCATAAAATACAACTATTTACATAGTACCTTATGGGGAATTTATGAGAAATACACATATTTTGTGCTCAGGGCAACATAAAGCTGCTTTAATGCACATATAGTACACATGTGCATTTATGTATATAAATGTATGTTTATAAGTGTGTGTGTGTGTGTGTGTTCAATGTTTATGTATCTATACATATGTTGGTTTCTGTAGTAGTATAAAGACGCAGATTTTTATATCTACTATATATATCATAATTATTATAAGTTTTAGCTTGCATTGCTTGTTTCACCCATAATGCTTTATATGCTTTGTGTTTTATAAATATGGCATTCTTCCCTTCCCTAACAGTTACTCATATAGGTTACACATTGTTCTGGCCTATTCTACTAACATGGATTTATTTCCCCCACTTGATTGAATATATCTGCTGTAGCTGAAGTTTTTCCTGTATTTAGACTGAGGGGCTGATTCACTAAGCTCGAGTGAAGGATTCGAATGAAAAATACTTCGAATTTCGAAGTATTTTTTGGGTACTTCGACCATCGAATTGGTTAAATTCGTTCGAATTCGAACGAAATCGAACGAATCGAACGAAAAATCGTTTGACTATTCGACCATTCGATAGTCGAAGTACTTCCCCTTTAAAAAAAACTTCGACCCCCTACTTCGGCAGCTAAAAGCTACCGAAGTCAATGTTAGCCTATGGGGAAGGTCCCCATAGGCTTGCCTGTGATTTTTTGATCGAAGGATTTTCCTTCGATCGTTGGATTAAAATCCTTCGAATCGTTCGATTCGAAGGATTTAATCGTTCGATCGAACGGAAAATCCTTCGATCGATCGATCGCAGGATTAGCGCTAAATCCTTCGACTTCGATATTCGAAGTCGAAGGATTTCAATCCGAGGGTCGAATTTCGAAGTATTTTTAACTTCGAAATTCGACCCTTAGTGAATCGGCCCCTTAGTGTTTTTTTTTTATTTTAGAAATAATTGGACACTTAGTAATGAACCGTTTTGCTTTTCTTTCTTTCTTTTGAAATTCTTTTTATTGAGATTTTCAATAAAATACAAGAATTTGACAATATGTTAAACATACAATGTTTCAACAAGGAGCAAAAGAAATATTCTTAAGCATAACGGTCAAAACATTTGACATGAAAGAAAAAAAAAAAAGAAAAAAAAGGGGAAAATACAAATAACATAAAATATTAAAATATTAGAATAATAATAATAAAGTAAAATAAAATAAAATAAATAGACCTGTTATTCTTTCCTTACAAATTAAAACCTGACAATGCAAAAATACATAGAGAAACGTTCTTGTGAATGGAGGCATTAAATATTTCTTTGAACGTATCATTAGCATAAATCTTGTCCCATAAGATTAAGGATAAACGACTTCCTATCAGCCTCTAAAGTTGAAATATAAATGGACCATCTATTCTTAATTATATTTCTTTGGAGAAGATCATCCATTCTAAATCTAATCACCTCTTGAATACATAAGTTAAATAGATAAGAAAGCACGTCCTTCAAAGAAGGGGGGCGTTTTGCTTTTCTAAATGAACCCAATATCTGTGGGTACTACCCAAGTGCCTCATGTATGACACTGCAATTTTGCACTTCTTACAGATTTGGCACTTGTGTTGTACCTGTAGGAATGAGCCTTAATAACTGTAGCAATTGAAAATACTGAAGTATTCATGGAAAGATCTGCATTACATAGACCATTTATGATGGGATACATAATGACATATGCCCTTGGTTAGTGTATGCCATATATTTATTTTCTATCTGGGTCAGGGCTGTAACATGGTGCACAGTAGGCACTGAGCTTTCCATACAATACTATAGGAAACTGCTGCCAGTGGTTCAAGGTATTTTATACTTTGCATTATCATGCTTCAAATGCATATTTACCCTTTGTCCTGCATATAATTCCGTCCAGTACAGATGTACTTTATGACTGAGATTGGAGATATGTTGCTGTGTTACAATTGAAATTCCAGGCATTTTTTTGACATAAGGAAAAAAGTAAATATGCACAAAGCTCAGAGAAATTAGGTAGTTGCTTTTAACTCACTCCAGTGTTACAACTGTGTTGGTGACTGATGGTTTAACACGTACAAACTCAACCTTGCATACTGGTTGGTGAATGATTAATACTTCTGTATATGTACAACATGACCTTTGATATATCTGATTAGAAGTCATGTGAATGACCTGTCCCTAAATATATATATATATATATATATATATATATATATATATATATATATATATATATATATATATATATATATATATATGTATATATATGTAGTCCCACAGTACCAGCACTCAGACAGATGTTGCCAGTGGTGCACGATCAATAAATCATATATATATTTTTGAAGGATCAGCACACACTGTTCTGCAGTGAAGTAATAGTGTTTATTTTCAAACAAAACACATTTTTATCCAACGTTTCGGTCCCACCTGGGGACCTTTTTCATCCTTGAAAAAGGTCCCCAGGTGGGACCGAAACATCGGATAAAAATGTGTTTTGTTTGAAAATAAACACTATTACTTCACTGCAGAACAGTGTGTGCTGATCCTTCGTAAGAATATATATATATATATATATATATATATATATATATATATATATATATATATATATATATATATATAGACAAATACAAGATTCCTCTGCACTCAACCCATTATCAATATATTTAAGACAGAGACATTTTGTGCATACTGCTACTGAAAAATGCCTTACCCTTTAAACAAAACAGGGATTGTTTGTCCATATATTGCAATATATTTAAGCTGGCCATAATATAATGAAACCATAGAATTCTTAATGAATCAAATGAAAATTGAGCATAGGACTGGCCAGATATGGGATGACTTTGACGTAGTTGGCCATCTTAAATATATTGCAATATATGGACAAACAATCCCTGTTTTGTTTAAAGGGTAAGGCATTTTTCAGTAGCAGTATGCACAAAATGTCTCTGTCTTAAATATATTGATAATGGGTTGAGTGCAGAGGAATCTTGTATTTGTCTATATGTATTTTGTGGTCACACCCTCATTGCACCCCCGCCTAATGTTTTTAAAAACTAGTGGTGAGCACAACTTTCCCTTGTTTGTTATAGTTCTACAGGAGCAGTGACCAGCTCCATGTTGTAGCTCCCACCCCCTCCAACTATAGTCAGGTGATCCCACTGGTGTCTAATAAAAGGGCAGTCAAGTTTGGGAGTTTTACTTTGAAAGCAGCTAGTAAGTTGCAGGTAAAACGTATTCGTCCCTTTTATAAAATGTATAATGAAACCATAGAATTCTTAATGAATCAAATGAAAATTGAGCATAGGACTGGCCAGATATGGGATGACTTTGACGTAGTTGGCCAGCTTAAATATATTGCAATATATGGACAAACAATCCCTGTTTTGTTTAAAGGGTAAGGCATTTTTCAGTAGCAGTATGCACAAAATGTCTCTGTCTTAAATATATTGATAATGGGTTGAGTGCAGAGGAATCTTGTATTTGTCTATATGTATTTTGTGGTCACACCCTCATTGCACCCCCGCCTAATGGTTTTAAAAACTAGTGGTGAGCACAACTTTCCCTTGTTTGTTATATATATATATATATATATATATCTATATATAACTATCTATATCTATATATATATATATATATATATATATATATATATATATATATATATATATATTCTAACGAAGGATATATACACACATCACAAGGCCACTGCACACGCTTGCCGATAAGTTACATACCCTGGTGCTCCCAGAAATTCGACTATAGGTAAGTCGATGCCGGTGCACACAGAGAATTTATTTATTTATTATTATTATTTTTTTATAATATTTTATTATGCATTGACAATGAAAAATAGTTTTCATATAAATCCATTAACGGGATAATGGGATTAAACAGAAATTAACAATAACATAAAAAAACACAATGGCAGAGAATTTTTTAAATAAATCCTTCTTTATTTTATCGATGTTTCGGTCCACTTCTTGAAAAAGGTCCCAGCAGAGGACCGAAACATCGATAAAATAAAGAAGGATTTATTTAAAAAATTCCCCGTATGTATGTATGTATGTATGTGTATATATATATATATATATATATATATATATATATATATATATATATATATATATATATATATATATATATATATATATATAAAAATATATATATATATAATGTATATATTACATTTTGCAGCATAAATCCCACTTTAAAGCTGCAGATGACAAAGAGTCACATCAAGAAAAAGCTTTTGCTCCTTTGAAAGAGACGCATAACAAAATACATTATGATCTCTCATAGGAGATTGTTAGTCTGTGACGGTCAGGGTGCCCTGTGCTTGGTTAAACTACTGCTGAACAGTGAGATGTGTTTTATTAGACCTGGGTCGTGTCATGTTAACACTGTCATTGCTTTAGTAACAAGAAATTGCTGCATTTTTAGCAGCCAGTGTTTCTTTGTAAAGGAAACTTTTTAAACTTATTTTTTTGGATACAGGTCATCTTTTTTTTGCTTTAAAGGGGTGGTTCATACTTTTGGTATGTTATTGAATGTCCTTCTAAGAAACTATTCAATTGGGTTTCATTATGTTGTTTTTTTGTTTTTTTTTAATTATTTGTCTTCTTCTGACTCTTTCTAGCTTTCAAATGGGATTCACTGACCCTATCTAAAAAAACAAGTGTTCTGAAAGACTACACATTTATTGTTATTGCTAATTTTTATTACTCTATTCAGACCCTCTCCTATTAATACTAATATTGTTCAAACAGAACAGCATGGGAGTGCCGACCATGGGCCGTGTAGTTAGTGGGGAGGTAGACTAAAGAACTGTCCACAAAGACTGGCATCAGTGTGCTTTAAAAGATTCATTTTTCTGCCATAAGCATTTCTTGACACCATATCCAGAATCCCAAAGACATGCCTAGAGTTTATTTCCCATGCACTGATCCTCTGCTGGTGCTGGTGTCATGGAGCTTCCCTGTTCAGTGGCATTACTGCTGAGTGCCAGTCCGGCACATGGCACTTACCAAAGCACCTGTAGGACACACTCCTTGCATCATTATACCAGTGTTTGACCAGACTTCTGTCTCATCCTGCAACACCCTTTAAAGGAGAACAAAGCTTAACTAAAGTAGTAGGCTACATATGTTGTACATTATATTTTGTGCTTCTGTACCAGCCCCAGGCAACCACAGCCCTTTAGCAGTAACAATCTGTGTCTCCAAATATGCCCCAGCAGCTCCCCATCTTCTTTCCTGCTGATTCACTGCACTTGCATACCTCCCAACTGTCCCAGAGGGACAGTCTCTCTTTTCACAGCTCAACCTGCAGTCCCTCAAATTTGTAAGTTCAGTTTTTCTCTGCACTGAACAGCCAGAAATTATTATTATACTTAATTGGCTTTTAGCAGAGAGCCCAGAACAGCCACAGCATAAGATAAGATACTTTTGTAACAATTTCTAGATACGCAAATACATCATTGTAACAATATAAGATAACAGGTCCCTTGGGAAAAGTTATACTTACAGCTTAAAGGGCAATCCACCTTCATTAGCAAAACAGTAATAACTAAAAAAAAACACAGAAATATGTTCAAACTTTCATAACCTGCCAAATTTCATAAAATAAACATGGTAATTAGGGGTGTGGCCACAGAATGGGCGTGGTCAACTTTTTTATCCCTCTTTTTGTTTCCAAAATGTTGGGAGGTATGCACTTGCTCTGTGCTGCTGTCACTTACTGAGCTTAGGGACTCACTCACAATATACAGTACACATAGAATATAAATGTAACAATATAAGGCTGATAAGTAAGTAATACAGGTATGGGACCTGTTATCCAGAATGCTCGGGACCTGGGGTTTTCCGGATAATGGATCTTTCTGTAATTTGGGTCTTCATGCCTTATGTCTACTAGAAACTCATTTAAACATTAAATAAACCCAATAGGCTGGTTTTGCTTCCAATAAGGTTTAATTATATCTTATTTGGGATCAAGTGCAAGCTACTGTTTTATTATTATAGAGAAAAAGGATAAAAATGGAGTCTATGGGAGATAGCCATTTCGTAATTCGGAGCTTTCTGGATATCGTGTTTCCGGATAAGGGATCCTATACCTGTACAGATAATTACTACATGGCAGCACAGAAACAAGTGCAATTAGCATCAGAATTTAATAATCAGCCCTGTAGCATCAAGTTATATTACAGGCAAACCTAATTTTCTGCTTGATGATTTTCGATGACCCCTAAGCTTAGCTTCTCAACAGCTGCTCAGACACCACTGAGCATGTGAGTGTCTCAAACACTTTCTAAGATGGTGACCACCAGTGACAGGATTGAAATCCTGGATCATTACTGCTATTGAGAAGCTGAAACTTTAGTAAGATGCAATAAGGTCACTATATTAAATGTGGCATTTTTGGCCATATTCATTCTTAGGGTTTAATTATACTTTAATTAATATGTGATAATGATTATAACATATGTACAGTCTACAGGGTACAACATCATATGGACCATAGGCATTGGCATGCTTTGTCTGTCAGGCCACACAGATATACTATGCATGATAATAATGCTCTTGAGTTCATATTTGTACAGATCTGTTATCAGTTTCTCTGCACAGGGCATACAATCGTTTCCTGTAATGTACATTCCACTGTAAAAGGAAAATAATTTAAAGGCTCATCACATTTAAAAAGGACATAACTCCAGTCTACCAATGAAGATGAAAGCTTGTCCAGGAAGTGGCTTAACACAGTTAAGTGTATATTGGATCTTCAAGAACAATAAGTCAATCATCTGCTAAATGCAAAGGCGTGTTTCCAAGCAACTCTACACAAAGCTGAAAGTCCTGTGTTGCGTTTGATGGGAAGCGGAATCTTTCATCTCAAAGAATGTTTGTCGAGAGATTCCTTCACCCGGGATGATTGAGTAATTACAGTATACTTCCCTGAAGAGTGGCTTGGGGGGAAATTTCCATAACACTTATCTAAAGTTTATGACTGGATGAATCATGATTTTCAACAGAAAAAAATAGGTCCCAAACCTCTCACATAACTCAGATGCAACAGTTCAATCAAAGTTCTACACTGTCACATCATGCACAGGCTGAGGCAGGGGTTAATCAATATATTCCCTTACAATTCCGACACGTATCAAACAAAAGGCAAGTTCAAACACACAGAAAGGTATACACATTTGGTTATGTTCAGTTCTGAGTGCATGTAGTATGTGAATCTCTCCAGTTTAGCTGGAGTTGCATTTAGAATCTCCTATAGACTCTATTTTATGCAAATAAGTCTAATTTTTAAAAATGTATTTCCTTTTTCTCTGTATTAGTAAAACAGTATCTTGTATTTGATGATAATTAAGCTGCGTGGATCCATATTGGTGGCAAAATCCTATTAGTATTTAATGTTTAAATGATTTTTAGCAAACTTAAGGTGCATCCATATTTTAGAAAGATCACTTATTTGAAAAACCCCAGGTCCTGAGCATTTTGGATAATATTTCCTATACCTCTACCAGCCACATTGACCACTATGGGGTAATTTAATATGGGAAAAGGACTCACTAGTGCTATTGTAAGGGCTCTTACACATGGGCGTTTTTTCCTGCATTCCCCTGCGTTGTGCTTTCTTCCAATCAGCCGCAGGGGAGCGCAGGAGTAGACACACTCAATTATTGTGAAGGGGTCTGCGTCCCACCTGCATTTGGCGCTTACATGCGTCTGTGTGAATACAGCCCCCATCACAATAATTGAGTGTGTCTATTTTTGCGCTTCCTTGCGCAAATCAGGGGAGCGCAGGAAAAACCGACTCTGTGTAAGAGCCCTTAAGAAAAAAAAAAAGGCAGACAAACAAATCGGGGCTCATTTACATCAGCAAGTGCAGTGATCAAGGTGTAATTTGATCACTGGTTGCTTGATGCAGCTGTGTTTGTAAGGCTATAGTAAATTGAGCAGCACCATTACTCTTACTAGTAGCTTTCCCTTTATATATACTCCAGATGAGACCTATTATTCTCAGGGGGGTTAGCCATCGCAATGGAGTGGAGGCAGGGTGTAAGACACTGTATTCAGTAGTATCTTGAAAAAATGGGCATCAGTGGTTCTTTGAACTTAACTATAGAACTGATTTATTAGAACAACACAATTGATATAGGAGTTTAATAAGCTATAAGCACTGCAGGAACAAACAACATCAGTGTTTAGGCTTATACTCACAGCACCAATGGTCAGTATAAATCACTGCAGGGTACATGAGAGTATACATAGCGACAACAGAGGTACTCCCAGTTTTCAGTCTTTCCCCTAAGTAGAGCTCCAAGGGTATCTCTCTAGACCAATTATCTCCAACCAGTAGCTCGCGAGCAACATGTTGCTCACCAACCCCTTGGATGTTGCTCCCAATGGCCTCAAAGCAGGGGCTTATTTCTGAATTCCAGGCCTGGCGGCAAGTTTTGGTTGCATAAAAACCAGGTGAACTACCAAACAGAGTCTCCTGTAGGCTGTCAGTCCACATAGGGGCCACCAAATAGCCAATTACAGTCCTTATTTGGCACCCAGGAAGTTTTTGCATGCCTGTGTTGCTCCCCAACTCTTTTTATTTTTGAATGTGGCTGACGGGTTAAAAAGGTTGGGGACCCCTGCTCTAGACCCTAGCTGTGACACTCAGGGAATAAATGTTTGCAAAGGGAAAAATTTTGACTTGCGAACACTTTGCCCCTCACACGACAGTAGGATATTGATTGCAAAAGTTATGTTTTGCAAACTTTCACAGTGTATGTAATAAACCATTTTTTGCAACAAAATATTTAACGAAACTGCAGAGCATGTGTTAGGTATGCAATGCACAATTGTGCTCAGTTTGGAATAGGAGGCAGAATGAAGCCAGGGAATAGGGATGATATGAGAAGTGCAATGAGGGCATATGGTGCAGCATGTACCATTAATGTAATGGATTTTTCATAAAAAAGTAGAAATTAGCATCTGTGTAACTGCGGTGTAGTAAGTAAATTATACTTTAGGATGCATAGGTTGAAAAAGATAGAGATGTGTTTATTTAAATGTAGCACAAGGTAAATGCTTACAGGATTTAGATTTACACAGCCTGCTAATGTGGTATGTGAATTGGAACGGTATGTACACCTGGAATAAATTCAGTACAAAGTAAGAATTCATATACTACATGCCATTTATCTATGACATCCTGACCTCCAGCTGAGATTTCACTATTGTGCACTGTACAACGATCTTTCTATCTGCAAAGAAACCATTCTACTTATACAACTTCACATATGGATATATGGCATCAAATCCCAGTGAAAAGCACAGACATTGTACATAAACTACATTCAGATGCTCCACACATCAAGCTGTAATTTGATGTTAGTGTACAGGTATAGAATCTATATCTATCTGGAATGTTTGGGACCTGGGGTTTTCCAGATAAAAGATCTCTACATAATGTAGATCACCATACCTTAATGGTGGAATGTAAATTGTCAAGTTAGCACAAAAAACATATGCACACACCTTTGCAAATGTTATCGAGAATGTTTGTGCCATTTTTGACCAATTAAAGACCTCAAAGTTTGTGACCAAATTGCTTTTCCGAACGTTCGGCAGTGTATGTAATAAAATCCAGAGCAGGTGTTCGCAAGGCCTAGCGAAGAATATTACATCATGACAGGCTCTTTGTGAATTTTATTACATTTCCCCCAAAGTCTGTAAAAAAATTATTTAAACATTGAATTAACAAAGGATTATTTTTCCTCAAATATGGATTCATGTAGCTTAGTTACCACCAAGTACAAGGTATTGATTTATTATTGCAGGGAATAGGAAGTTATTAAAGGAAATTATTATAATTATTTGATGGCCTTCCCGTAATTTGGAGCTTTCTGTGTAATGGGTTTCCAGATAAGGGATCATATACCTCTATTATGAATCTCTTGAAACTGGTAATAACTCGGATTGGCTGCATACTTAAAGTGGTTGTTCGCCTCTAAATTAACTGTTTGTAGGATGTAGAGAGTGATATTCCGAGATAATTTGCAATTGGTTTTAATTTTATATTATTTGTGGTTTTTGAGTTATTTAGCTTTTTGTTCAGCAGCTCTCCAGTTTTCAAGTTGAGATATCTGGCTGCTAGGGTCTAAGTTATCCTAGCAACAAGGCATTGATATAAATAAAAGACTAGGAGAGGACCTGAAGAGAAAGAAAAGTAATAAAAAGTAGCAATAACAATACATTTGTAGTCTTATAGAGCATCTGTTTTTAAGATGGGGTCAGTGACTCCCATTTGAAAGCTGGAAAGAGTCAGAAGAAAAAGGCAAATAATTAAAAAACTAAGAAACATAAAGGCCAGTTGAAAAGTTGCTTAGCAATAGCTATTCTATAACATACTTAAAGTTAAATAAAAGATGAGCCACCCCTTTACATGAAAATTGTCTTCAATTTAAAAGCATTGTAGACAAGCCCTACAGACCAATTGGGTATAGTTTCTCTAAAGAAAAGCTGCATTCATGAGCTAAATTCTGCAGCTTCTCCTTTTAAAGTACAAGCTGCTGTAGGCATATTACTAGGTCATTTAGGTTACTGTTCATATCCGTCTGTCACTTTTCAATTTTGTCTGTTACAAGTACTTTGCACCTACTGAATGGGACTAATGATGAGGCAAGAAGCCACCTAGAGAACCACACCAGTTGTGGGACAGTTGTGAGACAAATTGTGGGTTCAAAGGGCCCTACTACATCACTGTTTGTTACATTTGCAGGAACAATAGCCATCAAGAAAGTTTATGAATAATATATTCAGTTCTTCCTTCCTTTGCATTGGCTTTTAAACCTCTGTATGCATACACAGTAAATGGACATTTATGGTCCTTTATTGCATTTGTCCTATTCAGATCAGGTGCATAGACATATTTATATTTTTCTCAGTTTGTGTTCGTGTTTCTGGCTTATGCTTTTCATTGCCTATAACAGCACCCTTTGCAATTACGTATTAATCCTTACAGGAAGTATGGAACATGGAGAGGTTAAAATTTAAGAGAACTGGCCAAATTTGTGTCAGCCTACAACAATGGAAGAGGAAATAATCCATGTTTTAGGCATGATACTAGACAAAGCCAATAAGAAAGCCATAGATTCAAAGTATAAACGAGGGCACCAAGTACCCTACAAGTATGGGACCTATTATCCAGAATAGAGTCTATTTAAAATTAATTTAAATAGTAAATAAACTCAATAGGAACATTGTATCTCTAATATGGATCAATTACATCTTAGTTTGGATTAAGTACAAGGTACTGTTTCTTTATGGAAACAAACTTAAAAAATCAGAATGTTTTGATTTAAATGGAGTCTGTGGGAGATGGCCTTCCCAAATATCTGTTTGGATAATGGGTTTTCAGATAACGGATCCCATACCTGTATATTAAGACTTAGAATTCAAAGTGCCAGCATAAAAGCCTCTTGTTACTTAACAAAGACTTTAGATCTGACCATTGGTTGAAGCTAGCAAATATGGAATTCCTTTGCAGAGAGAGTTAAGGCTTTAGCATTGACTTTATTAAAATCAGGGATATTCAATTACAGCTGCATTTAATAATCAATGGGCAATTAAATGCTACTGAATTAAAATTGATTAAGATGGAACATTTGTGACTGCTAAATATATCATATAACAAACTGGTGAAACCCTGAAAAAGAGGGCTACATATTCCCAAAACCTCCACAAGGAGGAAATTGTTGAGTACTTACTGGAAGAGACAAAATGAAAAGTGAAGCACTGAAGAAGGTACACTTAAAGGGCTTATTCACATTTACATTAAATTGTGGTATGTTATAGATAAATAAGCCTATTCTTAGCAACTTTTCATATGGTCTTCGTGTTTAATTTTTTATAGTTATTGAATCGTCTTCTTCTTTACAACTTTCCAATGGGGGTCACAACAGCCCCAGTAGTCAGCAGGCTACAATTGTATTGTTATTGCGACTTTATTCTAGTCAGGCCCTCTCCTTTTTATCCTACAGTCTCTAATTCAAACCACCGCTTTGTTGTTAGGGTAAACTGGCTCCTAGCAACCGGATAGCTGATGAAATTCCAACCTGGAGAGCTGCTGAACAAAAGCTAATAATTCAAAACCATAAAAAAAAAACCAATTGCAAATACTCTACATCATACTAAAATATAATTCAAAGGTGAAGCACCTCTTTAAGGGACGATACATAAAAGTCAAAGTTCTCACTGGGATTAACAGCAAGAAGGGCCTTGTGAATGATCAGTGGCAGGTGATCCAAGCCACCTTGACATTTTGCTTCATCTTAATAAAAGAGGGGAGAGTAAACTATTTGGGCTAACATATTCTTCCTTGGATATTATCTAGGAGGTCTATGTCAGTGCTCCTACACAGATCACACGCTTCTGGTTTATTATTAATATGTGAACCTAGACATCTATTTGGCTGTCAAATTATGTGTTTATAAAACACTATAGGGTTATAAACAGGAGAAACATACAAATGAATGTTCATTTGGCTTCTAAATTTAAGAATTAAAGCTAGTAACAAGCTCCAAAATACTAAAAATAGTATCAAAATAGTATCAAATAGTATCAAAGATCAAAGAAAAAGTATAGTCTCACTATACTCTATGTATTTACACAGAGGAAAGATGATTTTCTCAGACTCCCTTTCATCTGCCATGGATTTATTTACCAGTAGGTTAAGGAAAGGAGGTCTGTCTAAATATTTTTTTTTAACATTGAGAGCTGTGAGCTGGGAAGTTGGATGACTTATAAGCAAGTGAGGAGATACTGGGTTATTGAAAATAGCTCTCAATAAAAGTTGACCCAGGAAGTGGTCCAATTGCCATCTTGGAGTCGGGAAATCCCCCCCCCCTGAGGCAAATTGGAGAGGCTTCAGAAGGGATTTTTTGCCTTTCTCTGGATCAACTAGCAGTTAGACAGGTTATAAATAGACTTAAAGGGTTGATAGACGTGTGTCTTTTTCAACCTTACTTACTATGTTACTATGTAGCAGAGACGTTACCTCCCAGTCTTGTGTAGGGATGCAATATCAAGCTAGGGTTACTTTTATGTGTAGCTTGTCTGGTAACAAGGACAGGTTCAGAAACCACACATGGAGGAACCTTCCTAGCTGTACCAGAGGTTCTGGTAGTGTGATTTTTTCTCGACCAATAGCAAATTTATTACTCGTGATCCCTCAATCATACTATCTTGCTTCATTGTTGTTGTTTCCATTTATAAAAAGGGCTACAAGAGAAAAGAATGAAGAATGAAGCACCCTTTATTTCCACTACAGCAGCTGGGAAATGTTGAAACCATAAGATGGTTTAGCAAGAGTTAGACATGTTTTTAGTTTGCAGCTATACTTCTTGAGTTGCCATGTCGTCAGATGCTGAAGGAATTCTACAGGCCACAAGAGGTAGGTTGAAATATGTGTGTTGTAATTCTGGGAAATTTTCTCGAAGAGGCAACACAGAGTGTATTTACCATCTGCTATACAAAGGGGAGCTTTTCAACCAGATAATGAAAGCCCGTGGGTTGACTTGGAAACAGTTGAGCTCATTATCAAAACAGGCTAGTTGTGAAATATGTTTTATGGAGAAACGGCTGTGTTCCTTCCTCCCCCGTACACACAGCCTTCTCGCAAACAAAGGCGAAAGACTGGAAAGAATGACTTTGGCTCATATTCTGACCACCTGCAATGCATGCCTATATGTGTGTGTGTCTGACAATCCATATTGTACATTTTGCTAGGCTGGTTTGAGAACATTAAAGTAAAACAAAGTTCTCTATTGTAGGAATATTTCCACGGGAGAGTTCTAATTGTGAAATCCTCGGGAGTGTGCCAATTAGTGCCAAAGTATCCACAAAAATTGAAAGTTATTTGTTGCTGACACTCACTGACACTCATTGACCCGCAATAGGTCATAATTTATCCACATGGTGCAAAGCTGCCCCATGTGGATAAATTATGACCTATTGCGGGTATGTAATATTGGTCATTCATGGATAAAAAACTGTTTGCATTTGCAATGTGAATAACATTTTGCATTGCGAACAATTTTGCCTTTGGGAACCCTTTTCCCCTGAAGCATCAGTACGATATTGATTGCAAATTTTATAGTGCGCAGTGTATGTAATAAAACTTCAAGCACGTCTTAAAAATTTGCAATGCACAATTAAGATTTCCAATGCAATAGAAGCCTAATGAAAAATATTACATTGCGACATGCACATTTTTATTCTTACTGTATTTGTGCACACATTTGTTCTCTTTGCAAATTGTATTACATTTACATTAAATGATTGTAGTCACTTCAAATTTGAGTTTGGAATCACTGCACTGCACAAATCATGGGTCTCATGTTTTATGCCCTTGGTAAATGTGCCCCTATATGTGGTTAAAGGGTGGTTCACCTTTAAGTTAACTTGTAGGACGTGATTCTTTCCAGCTGTCAAGGTCCGGATCTAAAAAACAAATGCTCTGTAAGGCTACAAATGTATTGTTTATTACTCGTTATAACATATAGAGAGACAAGAGATGAGATGTTGTCAGTGTCAGACTGGGGGTCCTGGGCTCACTGGGACTGTTATCTTGGGGGCCCCCACACAGTGTCGGACTGGGACACCAGGGGCCCACCCAAAGACCTTAGACCAGGGGCCCACTCTCGGTACTATTATTCTTCCTCTCCTCGCTCAGCCTCTATTCTCCTAGTCTATTTTCTTTACGTACTATAATCTATTAATCCATCCATTTATCCTCTTTGTTCTCATAGAAATTGGTAATGACCATGAAATAGGCCGAATGTTTAGAAGCAGGAGGGCCCACTGACACCTTGGCCCACCGGGAGTTTTCCTGGTATCCCGGTGGGTGGGCCAGTCCGACACTGGATGTAGTTGGGTGCAGAGGAATGAAGGGCTTTGAAGGTCATGAGGAGGAGTTTATGTTATTCTTTGTTTTATAGGAAGCCATGATGAGGACTCCAGCAGGGGAGGGCCTGTACCCTTTTGGGTGAGAGGAGGAGAATTCTGGCAGCAGTGTTTAATACAGACTATAGAGGGGAGAGATGGGATTTAGGGAGGCCAGTTAGTAGAAGTTTACAGTAATCTAGTCGGGATAGGATGAGAGCATGCATGAGTGTCTGTGACAGATTTTGGCAGTATTGAATAAGTGACAGTTTTGACAGTGGTGTTAATGGCTCTTTTGTATTATTTTTATACACAAGAGTGGTCCTTATATATAAGCACCTGAGAGGACTTGCCTGGAGCATCAGCTTTGAGTGGTGTCTATATAGAATTAAAAAAACACACTGATTTCTATAAATTCCCAATGTTTGTGGCTAAATGTGGCAGTGGAGCTGACATTCAGTGGGGTACATCTATATTAGATAATCAGCACATGTGCAATTACTGTCCTATTCATGAGCCTGTGCATGCGGTAGTTTAATCTCTTCAAGACAGTGACACCTTTGTATGGCAGTGCTTACTAGTACATCAGAATAAAAATTACAAATAGTATTAATCAATTAATTTGTGAGTAGAATCTTTTACATTTGTATATTTGCTTTCAAAGGATTGCAGTGCAGCTGTTCACCAACAGGTGGGGCAAAGGCCGCAGATATGACCAGAGCTTCCCTGTTCCTCTGTAGAGATGTCGCGAACTGTTCGCCGGCGAACTTGTTCGCGCGAACATCGGGTGTTCGCGCTCGCCGGAAGTTCGCGAACGTCGCGCGACGTTCGCCATTTTGGGTTCGCCATTGTTGGCACTTTTTTTTGCCCTCTCACCCCAGACCAGCAGGTACATGGCAGCCAATCAGGAAGCTCTCCCCTGGACCACTCCCCTTCCCTATAAAAACCGAAGCCCTGCAGCGTTTTTTCACTCTGCCTGTGTGTGCTGAAGAGATAGTGTAGGGAGAGAGCTGCTGCCTGTTAGTGATTTCAGGGACAGTTGAAAGTTTGCTGGCTAGTAATCGTTTTGATACTGCTCTGTTATTGGAGGGACAGAAGTCTGCAGGGGTTTGAGGGACATTTTAGCTTAGGTAGCTTTGCTGGCTAGTAATCTACCTTCTACTGCAGTGCTCTGTATGTAGCTGCAGTGGGCAGCTGTCCTGCTTCTGATCTCATCTGCTGACTGCTGCAATAACAGTAGTCCTTGTAAGGACTGCTTTTATTTATTTTTTTGTTGTTTTACTACTACTACTACTACTACTATAAGAGCCCAGTGCTATTAGTCTAGCAGTGTTGGGGAGTGGGACTGGTGTGCTAATCTGCTGCTCCTAGTAGTTCAGCAGCACCAACTTTAATTTTTTTTTTTAATATTCATTTTTTTTTATTTTACTTTTTTTTATTTTACTACCGCTGTAGTAGTGTATAAGTTGACCTTTTAGGCATTATTTGCCCTGTAGGCATTATTTGCACACTGTTTTCTTCAACCCGCCATCTAGCTGTGTGACCTTGTTCACATTCTGTCTAAATATCCATAATATTACCGTCTCCAGAAAAAACACCGGAGTGACTTTTTTCAAGCAGCATTCATATATTTTACGTAATCCGTATCCACCGCTGTAGTAGTGTATACGTTGACCTTGTAGGCATTATTTGCACAGTGTTTTCTTCAACCCGCCATCTAGCTGTGTGACCTTGTTCACATTCTGTCTAAATATCCATAATATTACCGTCTCCAGAAAAAACACCGGAGTGACTTTTTTCAAGCTGCCATAATATATTTTACGTAATCCGTATCCACCGCTGTAGTAGTGTATACGTTGACCTTGTAGGCATTATTTGCACAGTGTTTTCTTCAACCCGCCATCTAGCTGTGTGACCTTGTTCACATTCTGTCTAAATATCCATAATATTACCGTCTCCAGAAAAAACACCGGAGTGACTTTTTTCAAGCAGCCATAATATATTTTACGTAATCCGTATCCACCGCTGTAGTAGTGTATACGTTGACCTTGTAGGCATTATTTGCACAGTGTTTTCTTCAACCCGCCATCTAGCTGTGTGACCTTGTTCACATTCTGTCTAAATATCCATAATATTACCGTCTCCAGAAAAAACACCGGAGTGACTTTTTTCAAGCAGCCATAATATATTTTACGTAATCCGTATCCACCGCTGTAGTAGTGTATACGTTGACCTTGTAGGCATTATTTGCACACTGTTTTCTTCAACCCGCCATCTAGCTGTGTGACCTTGTTCACATTCTGTCTAAATATCCATAATATTACCGTCTCCAGAAAAAACACCGGAGTGACTTTTTTCAAGCAGCCATAATATATTTTACGTAATCCGTATCCACCGCTGTAGTAGTGTATACGTTGACCTTGTAGGCATTATTTGCACAGTGTTTTCTTCAACCCGCCATCTAGCTGTGTGACCTTGTTCACATTCTGTCTAAATATCCATAATATTACCGTCTCCAGAAAAAACACCGGAGTGACTTTTTTCAAGCAGCCATAATATATTTTACGTAATCCGTATCCACCGCTGTAGTAGTGTATACGTTGACCTTGTAGGCATTATTTGCACAGTGTTTTCTTCAACCCGCCATCTAGCTGTGTGACCTTGTTCACATTCTGTCTAAATATCCATAATATTACCGTCTCCAGAAAAAACACCGGAGTGACTTTTTTCAAGCAGCCATAATATATTTTACGTAATCCGTATCCACCGCTGTAGTAGTGTATACGTTGACCTTGTAGGCATTATTTGCACCACTGTTTTCTTCAACCCGCCATCTAGCTGTGTGACCTTGTTCACATTCTGTCTAAATATCCATAATATTACCGTCTCCAGAAAAAACACCGGAGTGACTTTTTTCAAGCAGCCATAATATATTTTACGTAATCCGTATCCACCGCTGTAGTAGTGTATACGTTGACCTTGTAGGCATTATTTGCACAGTGTTTTCTTCAACCCGCCATCTAGCTGTGTGACCTTGTTCACATTCTGTCTAAATATCCATAATATTACCGTCTCCAGAAAAAACACCGGAGTGACTTTTTTCAAGCAGCCATAATATATTTTACGTAATCCGTATCCACCGCTGTAGTAGTGTATACGTTGACCTTGTAGGCATTATTTGCACAGTGTTTTCTTCAACCCGCCATCTAGCTGTGTGACCTTGTTCACATTCTGTCTAAATATCCATAATATTACCGTCTCCAGAAAAAACACCGGAGTGACTTTTTTCAAGCAGCCATAATATATTTTACGTAATCCGTATCCACCGCTGTAGTAGTGTATACGTTGACCTTGTAGGCATTATTTGCACACTGTTTTCTTCAACCCGCCATCTAGCTGTGTGACCTTGTTCACATTCTGTCTAAATATCCATAATATTACCGTCTCCAGAAAAAACACCGGAGTGACTTTTTTCAAGCAGCCATAATATATTTTACGTAATCCGTATCCACCGCTGTTGTAGTGTATACGTTGACCTTGTAGGCATTGTTTGCCCAGTTTTTTTGGCCGCAGCCACTGAAGCACAGAGGCCAGAAAAAATATGCCATATAAATGCTGAAAATAGTCATTTTTTGCCATACGTTGACTCAACGTATATGGCAAAAAATGACTATTTTCAGCATTTATATGGCATATTTTTTCTGGCAACTGTGCTTCAGTGGCTGCGACCAAAAAAACTGGGCAAACAATGCCTACAAGGTCAACGTATGGCAAAAATGACTATTTTCAGCATTTATATGGCATATTTTTTCTGGCAACTGTGCTTCAGTGGCTGCAACCAAAAAAACTGGGCAAACAATGTCTACAAGGTCAACGTATGGCGAAAAATGACTATTTTCAGCATTTATATGGCATATTTTTTATGGCAACTGTGCTTCAGTGGCTGCGTCCAAAAAAACTGGGCAAACAATGCCTACAAGGTCAACGTATGGCAGTTGTTTAAAGAGAACAGTAGATTACTAGCCAGCAAAGCTACCTAAGCTAAAATGTCCCTCAAATCCCTGCAGACTTCTGTCCCTCCAATACAGAGCAGTATCAAGCAGATTACTAGCCAGCAAACTTACTATCATCTGTCCCTGAAATCACTAACAGCTCTCCCCCTACACTATCTCTTCCAAGCACACACAGGCAGATTTTTCAGATACATTTTTGCCCTTGATCCCCCTCTGGCATGCCACTGTCCAGGTCGTTGCACCCTTTAAACAACTTTAAAATCATTTTTCTGGCCAGAAATTTTTTTTTTAGATGTTAAAGTTCGCCTTCCCATTGAAGTCTATGGGGTTCGCGAACCGTTCGCGAACCGCTCGCATTTTTGCGCAAGTTCGCGAATATGTTCGCGAACTTTTTTTCCGACGTTCGCTACATCCCTATTCCTCTGCAGAAACTGTGCTATGGATCCCCTTATCTTGTTTTGCATGGCACTTCTCTCTCTGATTGCTCAGTGTAGCAAAGCCCTGCTAAAATGGATTCAAAACAATATTCTGAGGTCAAATATCACTGCAGTGCTTGCACACTGGATAACTGTGTAAAGTTTAAAAGGACAAGACATGCAAATGTGTATTTACATTCCAGCACAAACAGTGAAAGTACAGCGATAAAATTCAAAGACTTGCGGGCAGCATGTAAAACATGTTTTAGTGCAAAGTAAATGTTATATCTATTCATATATTTTCTGGAGTTAAATTTATTTTGGATTAAATTATATGTTTTAGGAATGTCCTGAGCTTAGGTAGCAGAAAATAAAATGTATGCAAAATCCGAATATGGATGTTCCAAAAACCCTTTAAAATGCTACACGGGGGCTGAAATCAGCCTGCTGAAGTATGCAGGCCAAAAATGAATATTTATATAGTTTATGTGAGTGAATGGAGGGGTCAGTGTGTGTATGTATGAACACTGGGTTTCATTTGGAGGGGTTGAACTTGATGGACTTTGGTCTTTATTCAACCCGATCTAACTATGTAACTATGTAAATTTAGCAAAAACCAAAACTCCACTTGCTTTCCAGAAAGCCTCAATTACATTTTAGAAATAGGAACAGTTGGAAGTCATGTTATATATATATATATATATATATATATATATATATATATATATATATATATATATATATATATATATATATATATATATATATATATATATATACACAGATAGATCAAGATTAAAGTAAATTTAGAAAGCACTAGGGAAGCCCCATTGTCCTCATTCCAAGGGAAGAGAGAAAGAGAAATATTCAGAGTGGCATCTCAGTTTAGACATCACCTGGTATTGAATAAACCCTAAAGCTGCCAAAACAGCATATGCTGTGGTGCTTTGATACACCATGGATTGGCTAACAAGGTGCAGATGAACTTTTTCAAATATGTCTGATCACCAACCAACAAATAACTATGGTATACATACACCAACATTTTTATTCTATTGCAATATGTGTGAACACCTTTATGATACATTATAGACAAATAACAGGGAACTGTTTTACCCATAAAGAGGATCACAGCACCAGAGACCACCCCTTCAGACTAGAGGAAAATAACTTTCATTTGAATGCTTACTTATAGAGTAGCAAAAAATTGATACAAAGTAGCAGTGCACCCGCAAGTTAATAAATGCAACAAATATATGTATCTATTGAGGAATTACAAGGTAACTTCTGTATCCCTCTTGCAGTCCTCCAGTTAACTAGTTCAGGTGCTATAGTAATTCGTCAATTAAAACTCAACTTTTATTAGTCTCACTAAAAAGATCACTCTACAAAAATACATCATTGGGGATCCTCCTCAATGAAGCTGGACCATGTCCATAAAAATTCATACAACTTAAAAACACATAGGATGGACAAGTAGGGAAATAGTGAGCTGATATACATTCAGCCACTATCTGTACAAGTGTAGTCAATGATAGGGTATATATAGATTACCCCCTTGCTCTTATCTATATACAAAAAAAAGTAAGACGCCCAGTATTAATTCTGGTAATTAGTAGTTAGCTCCAGAATGCCACAAATAAATGGCACTACCTCTTAGCCAAAAAATAATTGTGCCTTTAGATAACCCAACACTTATGCCCCTGAAGAAGCCGGTTCTCCGGTGAATTGCGTTGGGTGGCATAGGTATACAGTGGGGGTCCAGCTCCCATCTGCTCCCTACGTAGTTAGGCAGATTCACTCTTGGAAACTAATGGAAGGGTGGTCTGGGCGGGCTGGTTGAGCTAATGACCAGGCTACTTACTGGGTAATGTAATTACTGGAGCAAACCTTGACGTTGGGTTATCTAAAGGCACAATTATTTTTTGGAGGTAGTGCCATTTATCTGTGGCATTCTGGAGCTAACTACTATTTACCAGAATTAATTCTGGGCGTCTTACTTTTTGTTTGTATATAGATAAGAGCAAGGGGGTAATCTATATATACCCTATCATTGACTACACTTGTACAGATTGTGGCTGAATGTATATCAGCTCACTATTTCCCTACTTGTCCATCCTATGTGTTTTTAAGTTGTATGTATTTTTATGGACATGGTCCAGCTTCATTGAGGAGGATCCCCAATGATGTGTTTTTGTAGCGTGATCTTTTTAGTGAGACTAATAAAAGTTGAGTTTTAATTGACAAATTACTATAGCACCTGAACTATTTAACTGGAGGACTGCAAGAGGGATACAGAAGTTACTATGTATTCCACCTTGTAATTCCTCAATAGATACATATAACTTTCATTTGAAGCAATGTAGTTGGTTCTTCACATTTATGTTGTGATGGTTGATTCTGTTAATGCTTTTAAGAGAGGCTTGTATGATTTCTTGGACAAGCATAATATCCAAGGTTATTGTGATACTAAAATCTATAGTTGAGTAGTGTATAGTAGTGTATAGTGTATAGTGTATGAGTATATAATATATAGTTTAAGTGAATGTATGGAGGGGTCAGTGTGTGTGTGTGTGTATGGACACTGGGTTTCATTTGGAAAGGTTGAACTTGATGGACTTTGGTCTTTTTTCAACCTGATCTAACTTGTAACTATGTACTGAAACAAATAGCAAATTAAAGGAGTTCATAAGAATACTTGTACTAGACTTAAACTCATGGACACACCTAGGGGAGGCTTATTTATAAACACTGGGCAAATTGGCATCTGCGCAGTAACCCATGGCAACAAATTAGATGTGCTGATTGGATTCTATGGATTTCTGCCCAATTACAAATTCAATAACACCATCATACAGATATTTTTATTCTCTGAAATTTCGATTAGACAAATTCAAAAAGAAATTATAAAGCTAAAATGTCCCTTTTAATTATGATTGTTATAACTTACACTGTGGTGGGATTCTCATGCAAGCATTATTCAGAAGGAATTCCAAAAGTATGTAAAGCCAGGCACAAAAGCAAATTTACTGCATAGATATTTGCAGTATTAACTATTAAGCCCTGTGGGGCATAAAAACAAAAACAGCATTCCTTCTTGCCAGTGGCTTCAAAGGCTTAATCTGGTTTGTGTGCCCGGCCTTAATGTTACAACATACTCAAATAACAGAAAGCTGCTTATCAAACACCTTGTCCTGACAAAGCAAGAGAAAATGGGCTTTTATCTTTGAAAAAGCATTCCTTAACATGAAGTCACTTGATTTGTTTTTTAAATGATTTAAATATTTACATTGGTTGTAGAGGACTGGTTGGCATTTTAGCCCTGAACCACTCAAAAGACTTTGTTTGGATAAACATATTTGTCCCAAAATCTTAGGCCTCCTTTACAAATGCATCCACAAGTGTCATTGCGCAAAAATGGATGCAATAGTTGCACATAGTCAAATAATTCATTAAAGGTACTTGAGTCTAAACACACTCCTCCTACTTGCACATATTTGTAGGAAAAAAATGTTGCACTATGGGAAAATTGCACTTTGTACAGAACTCCATGCAACAGCTTGAGATTTTGTGGGTTGTTACAAAATCTGATCGTCCATGCTCATCAGGCAGAATGGGAGGATTTCATGATCATTGTGTACCCACATCCAACAGTCCGTGTGTTTCAATGACACGCAAAACTCTATCCAACTTTATCTCTTTGTATGAAACCGCAGCATGCTGCTTTCCTTTATGCTTGCCGTTCTGTGTCAGCTGGTGAATCTCTTATGTAGTTTACACTATTTTTCAAAGTGTGCCACTGTGTCCAACTTATAAAAAGATATGCCGATGCAAGGACACCTAATAAAAGCCACAAAAAAATGTAAAATTGTCAGAGACATCCTTCAACCAGTCCAATAGTGGCTAGTGAAAATTTGCCAGAAATCTCACCCACAGGGACATTGCCAATTTACTAACAGGTGTAGACGACTACTAGTGAAAGAGACCGCTGCTAGCGCAGGTTTGCACCCTATTGGCAGGCAAATTTTTGCTCAGGTGAATGATCGTTACTCCGCAAATTCACTAAAGTGTGAATTTTACAGAATGTTGCCTCTTTCACCACAATTTCCTTTGTCACCTTAGACCAGGCGAACTGATAAGAAAAAGCTACATCTTCCTCAATTTTATGTCAGTGACTTCATATCCTGTATGCCGGAAAGTCATAAAAGTTGTAAAAACTGCTGGGGTTTTTTTTAAAGCGGGATTACCTTTAATGATTTTTGTGTTAACATTTCTTTCCCAACCATTTGAGGGGCATGCCATATTTGTTTTAGGGTGGGCTCATGTCTAGGACATTAGATGATTTATTTTGTCTTTATTTTGCTTCCTTGGACATTTTTAATAATAAGTGGCCACTTCAAGCATTTGCACCAACATCTCTAATAAAGGCATCTATATGACATATGTACCCGCCCTATTCAAATTGACCTAAGCTTAAAGGGCACCTGTTGGGTAAAAATGTTATCCCCAACCAAAGGTGCGGGCTAACAGAGCCCGCATTCCGGTTGGAGATAACAGTAGTTTGTTTTTTTTAAAAAAAATGCCCGCTGCCTGAACTATGCTACCCGCACTGGGAGGGAGCTCCTGGTGCGAGCAGCCATTTTGTGTCACTCGCATGCGGCGTCACTAGCATGCACATAAGCAATTTGTGACACATTTTCATTATGTGCATGCTAGTGACAGGACATGCAGCGCCGGATTTCACTTTTGGGCGCCCCTAGGCCACGCGGTCCGACCAGGCGGCCGAGCGGTCCTAGTGCCCGCCTTCCCATCGCGCCGGCGAAAAAACGCCGGCGCAGCTGGTGCAGTTGAACGGCGGCTGGGCGGCATGCCGCCCCTATTTCTTTGCCGCCCTAGGCCCGGGCCTATGCGGCCTTGCCGCAAATCCGGGCCTGAGGACATGGCTGCTCGTACAGGGAGCTCCATCTCGGTGAGGCTAGCGTAGCGCTGGCCGGGGACATTTTTTTTTTTTTAAAAAAAAAAACTATTGTTTTCCCCAACTGGAATGCTGGGCTCTATTAGCTCACACCAACAGGTGGCCTTTAAAGTGATACTGACACTAAAAAACTACTTTTTAAAATATGACTGTACATTAATAGTTACTTATAAGCCATGTTGATTGTTTTTTGCTGATATGTTTGTTTTTGTAAGTTATTGTTAGTTGAAGTTTCTAAACCTGACTGTTTTGCCAACCTGACTGTCCCATCTCAGCCTGTCAGTTAAAGTTTCTAATGCTAACGGACTCCTGCTGCACAAATATGGCAGCCCCCTCATACAGGAACATGGGGCATCAGACAGGTAATGTAAAAGCAAATTGCAAAGTTATAAGTAGCTTCCGAAGGCAACATTAGGATACATATAAAAAAGAGTTTCATTTCTGTGTCAGTATCTCTTTAAGAGTACTAATGAAGTTTCGCTAGGCAGAATTGAACGCTATCTAAAGATCACTAAGAAATGCTCGCGCTGACGAATTAACTCTAGCAAAACTTTGCCAGCATTTGGCTGCTGAGAAGCAACTTCTCATTTTAGTGAATTAGCATAGTGGTAGTGAATTTTCATCTGACGAAGTGTGGCGGATCGTTCGCTGGCGAAAATTTACCCTTTAGTGAATTTGCCCCATTATGTTAGCTCAGCTCATCAAAAGTACATAGCTTGGAGCAACCATTCGTAGCAGTTCTGTTAGTATGATTAAGGGGTCCGTTTACTAAAGCGCGGTAAAAATGACGCCAAAATATGTTTGCTAGTTTACTAACCTGCGGTAAATATAAATTAGCGAATTTTCTTGAGCAAAAATATGTTTTCCCCAGTTATTGCATTCGCTGAAAATAATGCTACGTACACATTAACGGCTGGTTTACTAAACAGCGAAATGTGCAAAAGACAACATTTACGCCAGAATATTCGCAAAATTTGTAGTGGCGTAAAAGTATTTTTTTCACCAGAAAATTCTCAAGGGGCAGGAAATATCCCATAATACTTTTTTCTTATCCATCATTCTTTGCTGACAGGAGAGAGATCTGTAGCTATTGCTGATAGGATGCTTTGGCTTCTGCTTCTATCTGTTGCAACAGCAGCAGTTTCAGCTCAGAGGCGTATTATTGGCAGCGGGCATCACAGTCCAAGGATTCGTCAGCCTCTACGCTTTTTTGGTTTCATTGTGATTGGCTTTAAACTGTGCATTTATATGAAGCAAAGAGTTGACTGGTATGATTTCTTGCTCATATGATCTATTGGCAGAAGGGTTTATATGATGCATACATGTTTGATTGGTGTTACTCTGGTAATTTTGTTGGATGGTATAATCATCAGTCAATAAAGTTTCTGAGTTTTGAAGAAGCATTTCTGGCAATTAATGTCACAGTAAAAATTGCCATAATAACCGCCATAAAACAAGACCATTTTATATAGGGATGCACCGAATCCACTATTTTGGATTCAGCCGAACCCCCGAATCCTCCACGAAAGATTCAGCTGAATACCAAACTGAACCCTAATTTGTATATGCAAATTAGGGGTGGGAAGGGGAAAGCATTTTTTACTTCCTTGTTTTGTGACAAAAAGTCACGCAATTTCCCTCCCCGCCCCTAATTTGCATATGCAAATTAGGATTCCGATTCGGTTTGGCCAGGCAGAAGGATTCCTGCTGAAAAAGGCGAATCCTGGCCGAATCCCGAACCGAATACTGGATCCCTAATTTTATAGCATAAATATATGCAAAAACGTAATTTGTCACCAGAAAATTCGCAACTCACTCACTAAAATTACCTCTAAAGTAAGCTGGTTCATTAACACAGTTAACGCAAGTGATCGCAATGACTTCTGAATGCATCGCTGTTTAGTCGCTGTGAATATTCTGGCGGAAAAATATTCTCAGCGATAACATGCAACAATTTAAAGTCAAATTTACCGCACTTTAGTAAACAAACCCCTAACTGCTGAATGACGAGCAAAAATTGACTGCCAACAACCTCTTTAGGAGCAATGTTGGCTCAGAAGTACATCTCAGTTGGATGTGAGGGCAGGTAACCAATGAAAACAAAGGTTTGACATGTTTATACTGAAATTTTGATCTTTGACCTGATGGTCTAATCTAAACACTGCGTAAGAACAGAGCCTGTCTGGCATTCTAGGTAAAACACCAGCACGTTGGGAATAATTTAGAAGATAAAAATAATTATCTTCCTTGACAACAAAGTCGACACAAGCCAAATTAAAGGGTAACAATGTAACTTGACATTTAAAAGCTGTAAATAATGTTGCAAACATTTTGTGGCAACCATCAATTCGCACATGCACTAACTGCTTCCTACGGATGTTCTGCCTGACTGCAGTTTATGGTAAATACATATGATATGTGGGTGTGGCTATAAAGGCAGGGAGTTCACCAAGTTGTTTACTGACAACGGTTGTGAATTGAAAAAACCTAATTATATGGAGATATCTTTCATCTGTTTTCCTGAGCTGTTGTCAGTGGTTGTCCCCTTGCACACCTCAACGGAAATATACTGAAACAGAAAAATATAGCTTACTAAATGGCTTATCAGGCTATATAAACTAAACCTATTTTTTTCCTTTCTAATGAGAAAAAAAAAACCTTAAGATAACAAGGGTACGGGACTATGCTACTAGGCATCTGGTGAATTTTGTCCCATTATCAGCAGACTGGGCGATCTGGGGTAAAATTCCGACTACTCATACTAAAATTACACGGGGTGCAAAGAGGTTCTTGTTGATAGTATCGGCGGTAGCAAAAAAAACGATACTACAAGTATGGATAACAAACACCCCCCCCCACCATCAAACTATTCTTGGAGAAGTTAGTCAGAGTTTTTCATATGGACTGGACAGAAGCATCTTTGAATAAGAACACAATTGTCAAACGGTTTTTTGAAACTTGGGAAACATTTATTGACATATGTCCAAGAACAGTAAAGATAAGGCTTCATGACTGTTTCCACTCTACAGAGTGGTATATTACTAGGACTATGGGTGGTGATCCTCTTGTCAATATATGATTAGGCTTATATAGCACTATAGATGGGGCTTCCGGCATCGCAGCTTTGGAGCCATGGTGAGACCTGTGAAGAGATAGAAAGAGTACTTTACGTGGTCATCATTTTATTTTTATTTCTTTTTGTTTGTTGGCAAACATAGTGGTTAATATGTTGTTTGCATTTATGAGTTTGCATAATACATTAAGATTTCCTATCTGATACTACACTGTCTATTTGACCCTCCATTTCTGCACACTTGGATTCTGAATGTGACCTTGGTCACACGGAACCACCCTGAGCAAACCGAGCCACCACGTGTACAGGCTTTACCTGTTATTATCATCTGTAACTGTTAATTGCTGTCATTGTCGTACCTTACTATGAAGATGTACATGATTTCTGCTCAGGAAAATGTATGTGTAGTAACGGAAACTTTCTCTTGGAAATATTGCTCAAATAAAAAATGTTGTTTTAAAAAAAAAAAGATAACAAGGGTTGTAACAAAGGTTTGCATGCTCTTAAATAACAACGTGCAGAGGAACAGCTGCCCTGTACCTGTTAGTGAATATTTTTGGCACTTGCTATACATGGCAAAACCCACAGCACACCCACCATCTAAATAGCAACCATTTGGCTAGTCTACTTGTTCTGTTAAGCCAAAAAGTATTCAGACAGGTATAGCGGTATTGCTATCCAGGACAGTAGAGGTTATCATCCCACTGCTTCTAAACACCATCTTTATTATTATTATTATGATTATTAACATGTATTTTTAGAGTGCCAACATATTGCGCTGCACTGTAAAATTCAGATTAATTAAATAAAATGGCTTAGATATACTGTAGTTACCATTTAACTGTAATATGCAAATATATCTATGTACAGTATGTATGTTATGTATACATTTTTTTTTCATCATCCCAACGCAGCAAGACTTATAAACTGATTTTAATCAAAAATAACAATTACAGTAGTATCAAAAAGACTAAAAATCATATTGCCTAGGTTTCCCATTTCTCCTCTTGCAGAAGGCAACTACTTGCATCACTGATCTAATGCTCTCTAAAGAGCAATATTATTTTACTCTGACATTAGACCCATTATTTAAATCTAAATGTAACAAAGGTGGTCAATAACGGCATAAGTCCATAGTTTTAAAAGCCTTTGTCCTATTTCCTGCACTCAGGGACTTCATAACTAATTTGCCTGTAATTAACTTGCAAATCATCTAGATGCACTATTTAAGGAGCCCTGTCAAACACATGGAGGTAAAGAGCCTTGTCTTTATGGCAGTCAGTAGTATTGGGTGGCCTTGGCTAGCCATTGCTGCGTTCTGCACCATAATCCATTTTCTTTTCATCTGCTGCAACGTGCAGAGGGCATCAATGTTAAAGAATAGATATTTTAAAAATGTAAAGTTTTCCCTACAATAATAATTACTTCTCGGCATGCCAAACAACCAGCTTTCATAAGATGAAATATGCTGACAGATAAGACTAACATAGGAAACAATGAAAAAATGTGTGCTGAAGATCCAGGCACTCTTGTAAATGATGCACTCTAAAGGGCTCTGCGGAACACAATGCTGTGCTAGAGAATAATTCTGCAGTAGTAACATTCTGTAATGTAAAGGTCACTATGAACAGGGCCCTGATAAATTGGCTTTGACAACAGCACATTGACAGCATAGCAAAACAGGGAGCCTTGCACCAGGTAAACAAGAAAATTAGTCTTGAACAGGGATGGAGAGTTCAGAAGGACATTGTGATCTTCTTTGTAAGGTGACCTGATACAAGCCAACGCTGTGTGATCTCATAAGAAAAATTATCTTTAACACAATCACATATAGCTTTATTGCGTTTACCATATCTCTTTACAAAGGTCACATTTATCTTTATTGTCCCAGGATCATTATTGCAATTATACGATGATCACAGAAATGAAAACAGTTCAAGTAGCCAAATGAAGCTCAATTTCTGAAATTAGCTCTATTACAATAGAGGAACAATATATCTCTGTTCTCTTAGAAGTGCTACCATTTCATCTTAAAAAGATATCAAACCTACTCTCCAGCCCCAAATCTTTTACTTTTGCTCAGGAATGACTGGGAAGAGATAACAACAAATGTTTACACCTGTTTTGTTATACTCAAAGACAGATTGGTACATTACAAAACCCTTCACCACCTCTACACCTAACTCCCATTAGGCTAAAGCAAACGGGTCAAACTGCCAATGACCTCCGCCCTTAATACAGGGAATCTGTAGCTGACTTTTTTAACCTGATTTGAAAATGCCCACATGTCCTTCATTTCTGGACACAAATAACTAATTACCTAGCAGACAACCTTGTATTCCCTAGGTACATCATACCTGCCACATGCAGCCTGACGGTCTTAGACAGTATACAACCCTCAAACATGTTAGACTGTTATTTTATGCCATAGACTGGATGGTACCTCCCCTCTATCGATTAGAGCCTTGCTCCAACTTGTCAACAATATGGCCCCACCCTGCTGATGCCTAATAAAATGCCTCCTACACTAATGTACTCTGTTGCATGATGCATCTATGGCCTTCATCAAACAACGCCCCCCCACCAGGTACCCTCCAGGCCTCTAACTTGGATTATTTACTGACACCCACCCTATGCTGTCTGCCTCCTAGGCTATTATGATGCTTTCTGTGTCATCTTGACATTTGCCTTTAATTTCTGAAACATTATAACTGAAACATTATAAAGAAAGTGATTTGCATTGTTGTGCATATCTGGATTAGGTCTGCATTGAGTAGGAAAGCTGTGGTTAGGGTGTTGGCATTTTGTTCATCTTTTCCAAATGCAGCATCTTCTTCCAACCCTAACGGACTTACCTATGCTTTCTTTGGGTAGGGGTACTGGTAACAGGGGTGCATTTTATGTATGTACGTGTTGCATGTTGTGCCCAGTGCCCTCCACGTTTATGCCGCCCTGATCCATAAAAACAAATGCAAATATGAGCATGCTCATATATTGGATACGGGTAACAATTTCAGTGGAGACTGTTGATTCCAGCACTCAGCACTAAAAAGGCATTAGCATGTCATTCTATCAGTTCCATTTTCAGGATGATCCTAGTACCTGGGTACCCCTATGCACACATTCTCACAATTGAAAAGAGGCATGGTGGACACAATAGCACTTAGTACGGCTATACTGTAGTGCAATGAGAGACCCTTAAGGTCTTCTGTATTTCCCCATGCTATAATCCTAGCACATAGCTGGTTTACACAAACACCAACTGTATACTAAAGACAATAATTAAAGGAACAGTAATACCATAAAATTGAAGTGTTTTATAGTAGTGTTTCTGAAGCAAACATAGCAGTTTTACCAGTGCAGGACAACATTGCATTATATTTTTTATTACTTTAAAACACATTTATTTTTTGATGTTTCTGTTCCTTTAAAGGAGAACTAAACCCTAAAAATGAATGTGGCTAAAAATTTAATTTTTTATATACTGAATTTATTGCATCAGCCTAAAGTGTCAGCTTGTCAATAGCAGCAATGATCCAGGACTTCAAACTTGGCACAGGGGGTCACCATCTTGGAAAGTGTCTGTGACACTCACATGCTCAGTGGGCTCTGAGCAGCTGTTGAGAAGCTAAACTCAGGGGTCTTCACAAATTATCAAGCAGAAAATGAGGTTGGCTTGTGATATAAGCTGATGCTACAGGGCTGATTATTAAATTTTATGCTAATTGCACTGGTTTCTGTGCTGCCAGGTAGTATTATATATAATCAGCCTTATATTGTGACATTTATATTCTATTTGTACTGTATATTGTGAGTGGGTCCCTAAGCTCAGTAAGTGACAGCAGCACAGAGCATGCGCAGTGAATTAGCAGAAAATAAAATGGGGAGCTGCTCGGGCATCTTTGGAGACAGATCTTCCCTACTAAAGGGCTGTGGTTGCCTTGGGCTGGTACAGAAGCACAAAACATAATGTACAACATTTCTAGCTACTTCTTTTGTTAAGCTTTATTTCTCCTTTAAGCTCAGAAGTATTTCTTGGTGTTACTGTGTATGCATCTCAAGGAGAGAATCATATGCCAGCACTCAGTAACTATCACTTCAGAGCCAATTATAAACATTGAACAGCTGTATACTTAGGCCAGAAAACTAATTTTGAGGGTAACTTTTCACAAGAAAGGACCAGTGATGCTAGGTAGCAGAAATGAAATGATAAAATGCAAATAGTTTTGGAATACCATACATCAATCTAAAGGTTAAGCTCAAGGTAAATAATTATTTTGCTATGTTTTAGTCAGTTTGGTTGAGCTCATCTAGGTATAATGCTGTCACAATAAAACAAGCCTCTAGCATGTGACTGCAGATAGAGAAAAACAGCCTTCGGGAAGAAACCTTCCCATAGAAATATACTGACTGAATTAAGGCAGTCATCGCTTTTACTTAAAAAAACAGTAACACCAAGAAATGAAAGTATATCAAAGTAATTACAGATATAAGACCCATTATCTGGAAACCCATTATCCAGAATGCTCTGAATTATGGGAAGGTTGTCTCCCATAGACTACATTTTATCCAAATAATCCACATTTTAATTTTTCTCTGTAATAGAACTGTTCCTTGTACTTGATCCCAACTAAGATATAATTAATCTCTATTGGAAGCAAACCATCTTTCTTGATCTATTTAATGTTTAAATTATTTTCTAGTAGACTTAATGTATGACGATCCAGATTATGTAAAGATCCATTATCCGGAAAGTTCCAGGTCCCCAGCATTTTGGATAACAGGTCCCATACCAGTACAATATAATATACTGTTGACCTGCACTGATAAAAGTTCTGTGTTTGCTTCATGGCTACACAGCAGCTTATTTACTGTATATAAACTATGGTGGTGTTTCTGAAGCAGTTTTACAAGTGCAGAGCAACAACACATTATATTGTACCATTCAGGCAACAGGATGATAAATTTGTCAACCTTTACAATGATTTTAATTGATTGTGACATAATGGAGTTTTGTTCCTGTAAACATCATTGCAATAGGGAAGTATGAGAATACTGGAGGCCACACTGACTTTAGCCTTGGGCTTCCCAGTTAGGCATTCAGTCCCAAATGAACTGTCATTAACCTGAGCTTTGCTGCAAGTGGGAAAAGTACGTAAACAAGTATTTTCCTCAGCAACATCACACATGAATGAGTAACTCTTAGGATGAGTAACTCCATAAGAATGTGCCTCCAGCTCATTACAAAAATGCAAATAACTGTACACACAAATGGATACAAGGCTGCAAACAGGGATCAGCCAGCTGGTGGAATAAAGAGCTAAACCAGCACACAGAAAACTGAGTATTCTGAATTATTACAGTAATTTTAGAAATTCTTTGACAAAGTGTCTCCTTAACAAGTAAAAGTATGTGCTATGCATAAAATGTTTATTTTCTACTCTTGTCTGGATCTAAATGGAATAATTCAGAATGTAAAACGTTATTAGGTAAAATGACACATGGGGAGATTTCCAGAATTTCTAGCTAGTTGGGTGAGTAGAAAACGCTGGCCATTGCTCCTCCATTTACCTTAAACAATAATTATCTGGACCTTGGTAGTGCAATTAGGTAGTAAATGATTGGAAATGCTTACTGCCATAAGTGCACCAGCAGATCTCCTGTGTGGTATCCCCTAGAACAGGGGTCCCCAAAATGTTTGGGGAGCAACACAAGCATAAAAAACTTCCTGGGATGTACCAAATATGGGCTGTGATTGACTATTGGTAACCCCTATGTGAACTGGTCTTCAGGAGTCTTTATTTGCAGTACCACCTATTTTTATACAACTAATACTTGCCTCCATGCCAGGAATTCAAAAATAAGCACCTACTTTGAGGCTACTGGGAGCAATATCCGAAGGGTTGGAGACCGACATATCTAGTTGTGGACCACTGCCCTAGAGTGTACTTGCTGGACACCTTTGCTGATCCCCAAGATCATTAGCCCTAATGGAAAAGTCAGTTCAGCGCCTGTATTTACAAATCCGACATTGTTTTTTGTATGTAGATGTATGGACTGCAGTGGCTCATGTGATACATATTGCTTACCCATTCTTTCATTTCCTGACTTCAATACATATGAAGCCTATGATTAAGGGAGTTGCTCCCGAAACACATCAAGTGATATTGGTTTGTAACCTATTTCAATTAACCACCCTTTTTCCTTTTACCGGAGTGCTGCCTTTCCATCCTTTTACAGTGGGAACGCTGATGGCTGAGCACCCGGTGTATTATATTGGAGCTGCACTGAACTGATCATGCAGGGGGTGAGTCTTGAGCGGCCAATATTCTTTTTTTCTACTTTATAGTTTCATTTGTTCATGTATTAATTTTGTTGTTACAATTATCTTAATTTGAAATATTATTAGTCATCCTAGCTTAATGGATCACTATGCAGATTTTAGTTGGGCCAGCAGGATTAGACTCAAAGGAGAGTCAACACAGTGCTCCTCTATCTTGCTGAACAGGGGTTTTCTGGATCTCATCTCATTTAGTTCTCCAGCTCTACAAATTGTTGATAATTATAAATAATTAAGCTCAAAATAACTGATTAAGCAACAATTCATTAAGTAACAATTTTATTAAGAGGGAATAGTTATGGCAGGGATTTTAGATTGAATGGAGTATAAATTGTAGCCTTATATGTAGAAATTGTTTGTATACAGCAAAATCCTGATGTCCCATTTGCTCCAAACAAGTAAAAATACAATTGCATATATAATGAAATACTGTCCGTTTACCTGTCCAAGAGTCAATTACGAAGGTTGCTTGTGAATGTAATCAAAAGAAAAATGTTTACATATAGTTTAACAGCAAATAAACTCTAAAAAATCCTACATATTTGTACAGGGATGATTAAGGCGAACATGGCTGCCCAAAGAAGGTATCAGGCACAGGGAGTACATGCTGAGAGCAGTTCTCTGTGAAAATTCACCAAAGTAATTTCCCATAGACTCCATTATAATCAAATAATTAAAAAAATGTAAACATATTTCCTTTTTCTCTGTAATAAAAAAAAGTATCTTTTACTTGTTCCCAAATAAGATATAATTAATCCCTATTGGAGTAAAAACAATCCTATTGGGTTTATTTTTTACAAGTTTTTTTTAGGAGACTTAAGGTATAAAGATCCAAATTATGGAAAGACCATTTATGCGGAAAACCCAAGGTTTTAATTTGGCAATAATCAGAGTTTCGCAATGGAGAAATAACAAAATATGTGAACATTTACCAATGTGAAGTAAGCAAAATTGCTAACGCTGTCTCAAATGTCCATTTTTAGTAAAAACACTCTGGATTTTTATTTTCGCCTTTAGTAAATATCCGCCACATGCCAGACTACAGACATTGGTCAGCAGGGCTGGATTTACATAGCGGGTGCCCCTAGACCCACTGACATTCATCGCCCCCATCCCTGCTAATAGTCATCATCGGGACTGGAGCAATGGGGATTGGCACATGGGAAATTTAAAAAACTATTGTATCTCCTGCTTATCTTAAGTGTTTCAGAACCAGTGTGGGTGTGGTTGGGAAGTATGCTGCCCCCTAAAATCCTGTTGCCATAGGCCCGGGCCTTGGTGGCTAGGGTTGCCACCTTTTCCAAAAAAAAAAAAATACCGGCCTTCCTATATATATATATTTTTTTCCCTGTTAATAACATTGGGATCAACCATAATTGTTACCGTCCAGGCCGGTAAAATACCGGCCAGGTGGCAACCTTGCCTGTTGGTCAGGGATGGCAGTGATTAGTGCTTTGGTCTCTTTAGTGTCTGGTATCACTTAGTAAATCTTCTTTTGAACACTTGGAGGCCTAATGGAGGTAATGGTTTTAAAGCTATTTGAAACGATTAAACTAAAATTTCTCTAAAATCAATAATGCCGTGAAAATTATAAAAAGATTTGTAAGAAGGGGGAAAAAACTATGAATGATATGAATGAATGTGATATGGATATGAATCCAAAATCACTCAAAATCTAAATAGTTAAAAAAGATTCAATAGGATCAGCACAGCTCCCTTTGACTTCTATGGAACCTCGACAACCTTTACTTTGAGAAATTTTACACTTAGGAGCTAATTAGCTCTAAAAATTTTACATTCATTAATTGTTAAAATCAGAAAAAGCTTTGAGGCAAAACGTCACCAAGTAAAAGTTCTCGAGGTCCCATAGAAGTCAATGGGAGCTGGGCTGATCTTATTGGACCACTTTAAATTAATTGGGCTTTAAAGTGGATTTGTTTTTGCTATGGCTTGTCAGCTCTTTTTTTCAGATCGTTCGGCACTTCATTTTCATTTGTATTTTTCATAATCTGAACTTTTAATAAATTCAATAAATTAGAGTTTGTGAGTTTACTTGTTGTTTCCAAAACCTATAAAACAACTAAAACAAGAACTTTAATAAATAAGTCTCCACATACAGTAAATCTTACATTTTTAGAGCTTTAGAAAAAAGCAAAAAACTAAATTTTTTAGCGGGAAAACGTATGTTTCATGAAAAATAGAAATCCAAATATTAGTAAATCAGCCCCTTAAACTTCTGCAACTGTGGGACTCAATTTATTTGTTTCACTCACAGGGGCAAATTCACTAAGCGCCGAAGCGCCTAACGCTAGCGTCAATTCGCTAGCGTTGGGCATTTTCGTTACTTCGCAAATTCACTAACGAACGGTGGCATAAATTCGCTAGTGTTACTTCGCACCCTTACACCTGGCGAATTTTCGCTACGGACATAACTACGCAAATTCACTAACGGGTGCAGTGTACTGAACGCTACCTTTTACGCTAGGCTTCCTTCGCCACCTCAGACCTGGCGAAGCGCAATAGAGTAGATAGGGATTGCTTCAAAAAAAGTTGTTTTTTTTCTAAGTCCCAAAAAACGCTGGTGTTTTTTCTATATTATGGGTGATAGGCTGAAAAAGATCGAAAAATTTTTTGGGGCTCGCCTCCTTCCCCCCTACATTTCCTAACTCATGGCAACTTAACTATACAGTGGGCACATGTGCAGGGCAAAAAAAAATTTTTATTTGATGTTTTGAAGGTTTCCCAGGCATTTGTAGTGATTCTACCTATTCCTCCATTGAAATTTGAATTTGGCGCCGTATGCAAATTAACCATCGCTAGCGTAACTTCGCTTAGCGAATCAACACTAGCGCAACTTCGCAACCTTACGCTACCCCTGTGCGCAACTTTGGATTTTAGTGAATTTGCGAAGCGCTGGCGAAACTACGCCTGGCGAAGTGTGGCGAAGTGCGATGAACTGCGGCAAAGTTGCGTCTGGCGCAACTACGAATCTTAGTGAATTTGCCCCACATTGTATACACATTTTGAAAGTGCCTGTGTTCTCCCATGATTCCAGGCCTTTATATTTTTAGTGATCAGCAGCAGTTAGGCAACAGTTCAGGAGTCAGTAACCAGATCAAGAACATAAAAGTACTGAGGAGCTTATGAAAGAGGATTATTTAGTAAACTCACAAACTCTAAAACCACGATTGTCACTGAATTCTGAATTTATTAAAAGATCTAAATATAAAAAGTATGAACAAAAAAACGTGATGAACAATTAGTTAAAAAAATACCAAAACCTCAACAAAATTCAAGTTTTCCAGACAATTTCTAGTGAAGAAAGAATCCAAAAACCTCTAAAAGTCTGAATTGATTTAAAGCGCTACTTCCTAATTCTATTACTGCAGAATTTCAAGACTTTGATTGTGTTAAGAATGCAAAGATATATATATCACACAAACAATATAATAATAGAATACTAGGATAAACAGGATGGCCTTCAGGTGAAAATAATAGAATGACTGGAAAGCTTAGCAGTGAAGACAATTTCAATGCTACATTACTCTATGAACTTCAGTGCTGCCTTTCAGAAGATTCTCTGAATCGATTCTTGACTTTACTATGACGGAAAATAAAATGAATGGAATCCTTAGGATATGACTTCTTTATTCACCTTGTAGAATGTGTTTGCTGTTATACTCACTTCTATTTGCTGTATGATAGTAAGGCAAACATCAAGCAATCACTGAAGCTAAGGATGGATAACATGGAATCAACATTATCTTTAGGGATGTCGCGGACTGTTCGCCCGCGAACTAATTCGCGCGAACATCGACCGTTCGCGTCCGCCGAATGTTCGCGAACGTCGCGCGACGTTCGCCAATTTGGGTTCGCCTTAGCTGGCGCTTATTTTTGCCCTCTCACCCCAGGGCAGCCAATCAGGAAGCTCTCCCTCCTGGACCACCCCCACACACCCTGGACCACTCCCCTTCCATATATAAACTGAAGCCCTGCAGCGTTTTTTCATTCTGCCTGTGTGTGCTTGGAAGAGCTAGTGTAGGGAGAGAGCTGTTTAGTGATTTGAGGGACAGTTGATAGTAACTTTGCTGGCTAGTAATCTACTTGATACTGCTCTGTATTGTAGGGACAGAACTCTGCAGGGATTTGAGGGACATTTTAGGTTAGGTAGCTTTGCTGGCTAGTAATCTACCTTCTACTGCAGTGCTCTGTATGTAGCTGCTGTGGGCAGCTGTCCTGCTGCTGATCTCTCATCTGCTGACTGCTGCCTGTAACCCAATAGTCCTTGTAAGGACTGCTTTTATTTTCTTTTTTGTTTTTTTTACTTTGCTACTGTAAGAGCCCAGTGCTATTAGTCTAGCTGTGTTGGGGAGTGGGACTGGTGTGCTGCTCCTCCTAGTAGTTCACCACTACCAGCACCAACCAGAGTCAAAATTGTTACAAAGTATCTTATTTGCACCTGTTAGCTGTTCTGAGCTCTCTGCCAAAAGCTAATTAAGTTAGAAACTGGTTTTTTTCTGGCTGTTCAGTTCAGAGAAAAGAGGGACTTTCCAGTACAAAAGAGGGACAGGGGGTTGAGTGGTCAAAAGAGGGACAGTTGGGAGGTATGCAAGTGCCACCTAGCTGTGTGAGCTTTTTCACATTCTGTCTAAATAACAATAATAATTCCGTGTCCGTAAACATCACCTGAGTGATGTTTTTACAGCAGCAATAATATATTCCGTACCCACTACTGTATACGTTGCCCTTGCAGGCATTGTTTGCCCAGTCTTTAACCAAGTGCCACCTAGGTGTGTGAGCTTTTTCACATTCTGTGTCCAGAAACATCACCTGAGTGACGTAGTGTGATTTCTGCCCTTTACAGCACAAAACGCAGCGCTGTGTCAACAATGTATTTTTCAGATACATTTTTGCCCTTGATCCCCCTCTGGCATGCCACTGTCCAGGTCGTTGCACCCTTTAAACAACTTTAAAATCATTTTTCTGGCCAGAAATGTCTTTTCTAGCTTTTAAAATTCGCCTTCCCATTGAAGTCTATGGGGTTCGCGACGTTCGCGAACCATTCGCATTTTTGACGCAAGTTCGCGAATATGTTCGCGAACATTTTTTCCGCCGTTCGCTACATCCCTAATTATCTTATGTAAATTCACTGGTATTCTAATGAATTTCTTTGTTGTTCTGTAATCTTTCTATATGTGCAGATGGGGCTTGAGTGATACTGATTACGTATGAAAAACCAGTTCTTTGCAAAATACACCCACTCATAATTAAGCCACTCATATTTGCTTATGGTCACCTTAACTTTTCGCATTTTCACAGACCAGTACTCACATTTCTTTATATCTTTTATTTATACTAGTCCAAACCATAGAGAAAGTACAAGAGGCACAATGACTAGAACAAGAGTCAGATAACAGAGCACCCAGAGGAAACCAACAAACACTTGGAGCTCACTGGACAAATCTGTACCTTGGCAGTAACTCTAAGCAGTAACTCAGTGATAAGCATTGCTTTGCCAGCTGCAAGTAGCACAAAAAACATGATTGGTTGCCTGGTCAGTGCCTGGTACAAGCTTACCAAACATCCTGCCTAAGTAAGGCAGATCCCCAAACTTGAATGCTGAACTATAGCCATGCAAACCATTGTGTCTCTGTGAATTTATTCTCCAAAATCGCCAATTTTCTTTAAAAGCTAAAATGATTCTTCTGAATCACAAATGACACAGTGTCACTGGGCAGGAAATGTTATGTCATGGGCAGTTAATGTGATGTCACCTCCTCAAATGAAAATGGAAGCCTAGACCTGTTTACTTCCAACCTGCAAGAGGATTTTTTTGGCTTCTAAACTATAAAAATCAAATAATATAAAGGAATATAACAAGGACATTTCCAGCACTGTAAAGAATCTTCAAAAACTTTTCGTAGCATTTACTTGACTCAAGAAAACTGCCTATCCTTGTGATTCAAGCACGGTTTTGTTTACTAGACGAAACTCTTAAAACCCTGTTCTCATTCATTGCAAGGGCATGTGTCATATTTTTATAGCACTTTTAATTGCTGGTTTGTTTGTGTCTTTGCTTGTGGGACGCACTGATGTGTCTGTCTCCTTTGGTCATTATGCTCTTCAAATAGAGAAAAACTCAGGTAAACATGCACAAACAAGTTTCTCTTAATCACCATATAAACCTGCATTCTAAATTACCAGAAGTTTTTTTTAAGTGATAAGAGCCCTCTGGGCATTTAGACAGGAACATCTTGTTGTAAGCAACTGTTCTGGGGAAAAATGACTAAGCACATAAGTAAGACGTGCAGCACTTGGCATTGTTTTGCTATTTGTGCTCCAAATTACATTGGAAGGTTTGTTTATTTAAGATATTATGTATTACTTAAATTAAAAAAAAGAAGTATTAACCTTTCCTGTGTATATAAAAAAAATAAAAGACTATATATAAAGTATATATCTATATATTGGTATGTGATCCTGTTTCTGGAAACCTGTTAAGTTTTAAGCACATAATTCAATTTTTTTAAATTATTTCCTTTTTTTCTCAGTAATAAAACTGTACCTTGTACTTGATCCTAACTAAGTTGCATGAATCCATATTGGAGGCAAAACAGTACTATTGGAATAAGCTTCAGCAATACAGACAACATCATACCATTTTTTCTGCACAATGGATGAATTTCCTTTAGACTTTTGTACTTTGATCTATTACCAATTGATTTAACGGACCAGTTTGATCACTTCCATCATTATCAATATTCATCATTGTCTCAAACCAGCTAAATCAACAACTGGGATCTATGATGTTTAATAGCCAATGTTTATTTTATTTTTTTCCTTTTCAATTCAATGCATATTAATCAATATGTATTGAGTAGACACTACTCAAAGTTATATTCAGATGAAATTGTTCCAAGTCACAAACAATCAATCCATAACAGTTTTGCATAAATTACCACATTCATTTCAGATATAACCATAGGGTAACGCTTGCAGTATTTAAATATTTGTTTTCTATGAACAATTAAGGGGGAGTACAAAACACTTCTTATTCTTTATATTTCAGCCTGGCAAATAATGAGGTTATAGGGTTAATTTACAACTTCAGAGCAAAGTGCAAAGTGTAAAAAACAGGCAAAAAAACACCAAGTAAAGGTGTTCATGTACCATAGACAAATAGCAGGAGACCTTTTTACCCATAAAGAGGATCACCGTACCAAAGGCCACCCCTTCAGACTAGAAGAAAAGAACTTTAATTTGAAGCAACGTAGGTGGTTCTTTACAGTGAGGTCAGTGAGATTGTGGAATGCACTGCCGGGTGATGTTGTGTGTGTGATGTAACTATGAGACTACTTCTACACTTATTAGACTTAAGGTGGTCATAGATGTTAAGATTTTTAAAAGGTCTCTTCATTACCATAAGACCAAGCTTATATTGAAACAATCGTTTAAATGTGCAATTTGTCAACTAAAAAGTGTTTATATGTCTAGTTCAAATCAGGAAAAACTGTGGGTAGCTCCCTGCTAGTCCCTACAAACAGTTGGATAAATTTCACTGTGAACGATGAAAATCTTCTAACCTGCCCGATCGATTGTCTGACCAATGTCGGACAAAAAAATTGCTATATACACAATTGTTCGGTGCCCACTAACCTCACGATAATTTGATGGATTTGTCAGATTGCACTAAAATCTGTCGTCGAGGAGAGAAAAAAACGTAACATCTATGGTGAGCTATAGGCACCACTTGAAGGCTCCTATTTGTTATTTAAATGTAAAGCCTTCTGCAGCAGGGATATACTTTTTAATCCCTTGATAATTATAATTTGTTCATTACTTCTTTTTAGCTATTAAGAAGAATAGCTAACAAGCTGGGAAGGTGTCTTTACATATTATTATATTTTGTATCCACTAACAAAAGATATTTTATAAACTTTATTGCTGCAGACAACTCTGGAGCCATCAACCTTCTACCCATGGGCACTGCTAGCTGGTCCTTACAAAGAGACTATATCTATTTACTACTGCCTCACTGGTTAATGAAATTATGTCAACTGGTTTGAACACATGTCCTGCAGACTGTCTACGTTAATTGATATATTTAGTTGTTGACTATGATCGAGTTGCTGCCTAATTGCAGAATATCACACAAAACTTGTAGGTTCAGTTTTCTTGTAGAAAATAAGCTTATAGCACCACATCCAAAGAAGATTGTTAAAGTTTATAAAGAGAAGAGCCACAATGAATCCAGGCTTTAGTTTGGGATTTGGCTAAGATTCTACCTTTTTCAGAAGGATCCTGCTTAATCCAAGTACCTGGCAAACCCAAATCTTTAGGGAGGAATGTAATTAAAACAATTCGCACCGATAAATAAAAATCCACAATGTAATATTGCATTGCAAATTTTAAACGCACATTGCGAATTTTAATTGCGCACTCTTAAGAAGTGCTTGATAAAGTTTTATTTAGTTACATTTACTGCGCATTGGCGCAAACTATAAAATTCACAAACCTTCGAACTGTTCCACTGTCGCAAGTGGTCGCTAAACAGTTTCCGGGTTCACAAAAAGCTATATTAAATTCACACAAAGCAAAATTTGTTTGCGCAAAGGCATAACTTTTCACATTCCACTCCTAAAGTATTTTCATCAAACAAAGAAATAAAGAAACAATGTTTTTTTCCATGTGCTGGGTGTGTGGCTCTTTGTAATCCTTCCTTACCCTTATATCTGCAAATAAGGGGTTGGATTTGGTCAGGATCCAGCTGACTCCTTCATAAAATATTCAGGATTTATCCCAAAATACTACGCACCTTGTTCTCCGTTCCAGTATGACGTGTGGTTCCCCTGCTTCCCAGAACTCTCTCTCACGTTAAGACCTGATGGCACACTGGCTGTTATAGGAGGAAGACTAAGCCACGACCGGGACCTTGGGGTTTGTTCTGGGTTCGAGAAACTGTTGTAACATTAATAAGGGAACCATATAATAAACTCACTGATAATAAATTCACTGAGATCAGAAGAAAATTAGTATTCAGTTCGTATTCAATTCAGTAAGTTATTTTGTAGTTTAATTTGTCTTGGTGTTTTTTTTAAATGTATACTAACAAATTTTTTTAAAATATTTTTGATGTTACTGGTCCTTTAATCTTGTCCTACACACAAGTAGGGATGTAGCAAACGGCGGAAAAAATGTTCGCGAACATATTCGCGAACTTGCGTCAAAAATGCGAACGGTTCGCGAACGTCGCGAACCCCATAGACTTCAATGGGAAGGCGAATTTTAAAAGCTAGAAAAGACATTTCTGGCCAGAAAAATGATTTTAAAGTTGTTTAAAGGGTGCAACGACCTGGACAGTGGCATGCCAGAGGGGGATCAAGGGCAAAAATGTATCTGAAAAATACATTGTTGACACAGCGCTGCGTTTTGTGCTGTAAAGGGCAGAAATCACACTACGTCACTCAGGTGATGTTTCTGGACACAGAATGTGAAAAAGCTCACACACCTAGGTGGCACTTGGTTAAAGACTGGGCAAACAATGCCTGCAAGGGCAACGTATACAGTAGTGGGTACGGAATATATTATTGCTGCTGTAAAAACATCACTCAGGTGATGTTTACGGACACGGAATTATTATTGTTATTTAGACAGAATGTGAAAAAGCTCACACAGCTAGGTGGCACTTGCATACCTCCCAACTGTCCCTCTTTTGACCACTCAACCCCCTGTCCCTCTTTTGTACTGGAAAGTCCCTCTTTTCTCTGAACTGAACAGCCAGAAAAAAACCAGTTTCTAACTTAATTAGCTTTTGGCAGAGAGCTCAGAACAGCTAACAGGTGCAAATAAGATACTTTGTAACAATTTTGACTCTGGTTGGTGCTGGTAGTGGTGAACTACTAGGAGGAGCAGCACACCAGTCCCACTCCCCAACACAGCTAGACTAATAGCACTGGGCTCTTACAGTAGCAAAGTAAAAAAAACAAAAAAGAAAATAAAAGCAGTCCTTACAAGGACTATTGGGTTACAGGCAGCAGTCAGCAGATGAGAGATCAGCAGCAGGACAGCTGCCCACAGCAGCTACATACAGAGCACTGCAGTAGAAGGTAGATTACTAGCCAGCAAAGCTACCTAACCTAAAATGTCCCTCAAATCCCTGCAGAGTTCTGTCCCTACAATACAGAGCAGTATCAAGTAGATTACTAGCCAGCAAAGTTACTATCAACTGTCCCTCAAATCACTAAACAGCTCTCTCCCTACACTAGCTCTTCCAAGCACACACAGGCAGAATGGAAAAACGCTGCAGGGCTTCAGTTTATATATGGAAGGGGAGTGGTCCAGGGGGTGTGGGGGTGGTCCAGGAGGGAGAGCTTCCTGATTGGCTGCCATGTATCTGCTGCTCTGGGGTGAGAGGGCAAAAATAAGCGCCAGCTAAGGCGAACCCAAATTGGCGAACGTCGCGCGAACATTCGGCGGACGCGAACGGTCGATGTTCACGCGAATTAGTTTGCGGGCGAACAGTCCGCGACATCCCTACACACAAGTTCCTATAGGAGGAGAGGGGCCATATTCCTGGCAAACAGGAACTATGCAGCAACTAACTTTCCTTGAGTTCTTATCTATGTGTTTTAGACAAAACACAAACAATAGTTAATTATTAAACAATAATATAATGTGATTGAATGTGTGTATATACCTTTAACATGACTTAATTCTGTTTTTGGTATACTAGGCATTTACTGTAAAGACTATATAGTGCTATCATTGTGGTTTATATCAAAAATGTACAAATGTTAAGATCTTGCTTCCTTGGTGCCGTGTAAAAAGAAATAGTAAAATAAATGCTTTATGATCTCAGTAATATTGCATCAAAATGGACAGGTTATAAAATGCTGTACTTAACAGCTAGTTCTACTGGCAACTGTATCACATAATTATCCTCTGTACCAATTTGTTTTCTTGGATTTCCACTTAAAATTCAACAACTTCCTTCTTGTGCTTTCTTTTTTTGTTTTTATTTCCGCGAACAGAGAGCCCAGCGGAACAATAGAATACAATTACTTCCTTCCTGCGCTACTGTGTCTATGTCTGGATCCATTCCATTCCATTCTTAAAATAAACAAACTGGCTTTTTTTCTGAAAGCCCATGGTAGAACAGAAATTACCAAGAGGCGTCAGGAACAAGCAGCTTTTTACAGACCTGACACAGTAGACGTATTGTTACGAGAGAAACACTATTAGAATTCAGATGTAGATGTGCTGAGGTTAGAATGACTTTGTTATGTACAGAAGCTGCCTTATGAAAAAGTTAGACTGTCTGTGTATTTTGAAGAAGTGCATTATGAAATAAAGACTAGGTGCTTGGGTAAGTGTGCACATGTTGCAGTATAACCCTAAAAGAATGAATGACATATTAGCGTTGTCATTGTACATTGCATGAACGGGGTTACGTTTACAGATTCTGACAAGCACATGTTCAACAGATGGAAAGACTCCTAACTGAAGATGTGATGAAAAAGAATACAAGCATCTCAAATTATTATTATCTTTTAGTTATACACCCCTGATGTATCCTTTATAAGAATTATACATCATTGACATAGACTTTGCTCTAGTGGAGCTTACACATGGAGGTATCCTTACACATTTCGTATTTTACAAACACTTAATCATAGTCTATGATTAAGTGTTTGTAAAATATGAAATGCATAAGGCTACCTCCATGTGTACCTAAATAAACGTTCTATATTTCACATGTCTGTTTGAAATACTGCTCTTTTAGTGCCTGCTCTCTACATTAGTATGGCTTTTTCAAAAACAGCCCCACAAATCCTAAGAAAGTTTTTGACATTCATTGCATACATCTAGCTTTCTTAGCTTTTCTTAGCACGTGGACTACAGTGATCCAATATATTTTCTGAACTCTGTGATTACTACAGAATATCAATCCTTTTATAGGATTAATAAGCAAAGTGCCTGAAATAAGAAAGCTAAGCAATGTAAAAGCAATAAGCCACTCAATACATTTCTGCCACCAGCTGCCCAAAACACTGTTTGTGTTTAAGTGGCTTAAACTACAGGAGAAAGTCGTATCAGTTGGCCAAGTGGCCTTGCCTTGAGCTGGTAAAACATGCATTTGATAGATGTGAAATTACTTTTTGCTTTTTATTTTCTTTAAATAATGTACACATTTCAAAACATATTGTAAAATAGAAGGTGATCTCCAAAATTGACATTTACTGAAATACTGTTGTACGTCTGAACCCTACCTAAAGCTGCTGACATCCAACACCTTTACCCTAGTTAACAGGAAAGACACATACTACAATTCAATTGTCCATCTGCAAAAAAACAAGACTATTAAGTTTAGTGTCCCTTTGCACCGTATGACCGTTGGCTCTTTTTCTTCTACCTGTTTGCCAATTTATCTCTTCGGTTATTCTTTAACTTCAGACCTTCTCAGGAAACTAGGCTTGCAGTACATTGATTTTTGTTTCTGTTTCACAATCATGCCGCTCTAAATTAACATCTAATTGCTTCATAAAGAATGGCCGGGAACAAATGGATAAAGTACAGTTTCTAAACAATGAATTTGATTTTCCCCTATGTTCTGCATCTGCCTGTTCAGTCACAGCTCAGCTAATCAACAGTCTAAGCCGCCTCCAGTCGACCTGACCTGTCTCACTTGATAATGCTGCTTCCTAGAGCCTCTCGGCTTCAGAACAAGTTGTACTTGGCTATACGCCAAAGGACTGACTGATCCTTCTCCTGCGGGATTCTTGAGCTTTCACAAACACAACAGGTCACTTTCCACTAATGTGACATGAGGTTGGAAATCTCAGTGCTCACTGCCTCTGGTGACCAATATCTTATGAATCTCTGTTTACAAGGCTGTTGTTTCAATGGTGGGTTGCATGAGATGCATCTGTCAGTGCTGATATAAAGGCATGTAATACTAAATTATCTCATTATCTCAGGGGTTAACTTGTTTGTAAAAATGTGGATTGCGGGTCCAGGTGCAGGTTGGAGGGTCAGGTACACCCATTTAGACTCAAGCTGGTCAGTTCTTACTCCACTGTAGACAATCAATATATAATAATGTTGTTATGAAAGGGCATATTTACATAATGTCAATGTATGATTCTTTCTCAGGAATTCCTAAACTATACAGCTACCACCAAACTGATTCAGATTTCCACCATTCTTGTTAGGCCCACCTTCATTTAGTCTTCCAAGTTAAGGCATGCATAGTTACCCAACCTTATCAAAGGAACTGACCCTTGGATGGTTCCCTGTATAAATAGGACCTTGGACACCCTATGGTTTACATAACCATAGTAAAATTAGATTTTGAGGGTTGCAGGCATGATATCTCAGGGCATTTTAATGCCATTGTTGGAATGGTAGTTGTGGTGATCAATAACATTTCAAGGACAAATGACTTTGCATGCCATATTTCAAGCACAATGGCTGTATCTGATGATACATATACACTCAAGTGTATACTCAAAGTATGAATAGTTATATATACACAGCATTACCAAAGGAACTACCGGTAACCTCCTGACCAGAAATCATTTCCTTTAGAAGCAGCACCTTGGGCGCCCTATATGGTTAGCACAACCATACTGTATTAAAATTTGAGAGCTTGTAAATAAAACAAATGAAATATTAATAAAATACCATTTTGTAAGTGACAGAACCAGTTGAGAGGGTTAATTCTCTTAAAAATCAATGGAATAAACATCAGGGGAGGTTTCTGAAATAATGCTGACTCATTCACCCAGACCAAGATTGTCTTAAGGCCAAATCAGGCAAAGATCCTCCAGTTTGGCAACCTGGCAATGAGCAGATCTTTATGTGTATGGCTAGTTTTAGAAATAAATAAGAAATAGACCTAAGAAACCATTGAAAGCAATTGAAATAAAATATTGTTTTAAAATGCATACTGTTTAATTGTTGCTGTTTATTATAGTTGTCCAAATGCTTTCCTACTATAGGGGGGATATGTGGTGTTTATACAGATGGCCTGTAGATGTCACTGTGCTCAAATTTATACTGTGCATACTTCCTGACAGCTAAAAAGAGAAAGTGAAAGTTACTGTTGTGTAATGCCTGCATGACTCTGCTAATAAAGCACTGTTATACTCTACTCATCCTCGGTTACACAAAACATAACAGGATGCATTTCTGGTAAACACATAGAAGATTATTTGGCATAGTAAAGCAACTGGGTCTCTTGTGTATGTAATGTAGAGAACTGGTATATGGTAGCATTGATAAATCGTTTGTACTCAGCACACCGCCAGTTGAAATATATAACTGTATGTGTAATATATGTTTGCCCAGGAGCAGTTATCCATGGCAACCGATAACATGCTTGTATATAAAAAGGTGACTAAAAAATTCTACCTGCTGATTGGTTGCTATGGGTTACTGCCCCTGGGAAAGTTAGTGCCTTTTGTTACATAACTCCAACAGAGAATAATGTACCTAACCGCAGTCTGTAAATTATAAAGTCAGCAGAGTGTACTTTAAAGTATGCAGTACAGTATTTTTTATAATAAACATGTTTGTTGTGTCATGTGAAACAAATGACAACAACTGATAACTGATTGATATCATGTCTCTGAAACATCTGTAACATACTAAAAGGTAATAGCAAACAACCCCTGGGTATACAGGAGAGACCTAGTTTAAGTATCCTTGGTAATTTGAATGAATTTAAAAGAATTATTTCTGTGAATTACTTACATGTAGCCTTTCATAGAAGTAGACCCAATGGCTCTCTGTAGTGCATTGCTTTGATGCATTGCCCACACCACAAGTAGCCATTCACTAAGCAATGGAAAAGTATATGTTAGCATAGGTCTGTATGCTGCTTGTTCCTAAATGCGTGTGAACTATAACAAGAGCCTCATACAGTGATAGCTAATCACAATAACAAGATTTCTAGTGCTGGCAGCTTTCACGTATTGTTTCACTTCTGTAAACTGTATGTATAAATGTTCTGCACAAAAAAAAGGTGCAGGTAATGAATAGGGATGCATCAAAATGCACTATTTGGGAATCCCCGAATCCTTTGTGAAAGATTAGGCTGAACACAAACCAAATCCGAATCCTAATTTTCATATGCAAATGAGGGGCGGGAAAGTAAAAAGTGTGAACATTTTTTTCACTTCCTTGTTTTGTGATGAAAAGTCATGTGATTTCCCTCCTGCCCCTAATTTACATATGCAAATTAGGATTCCGTTTCAGTTAGACCAGACACAAGGATTTGGCCGAATCCGAATCTGCTGAAAAAGGCTGAATCCTGGCCGTATAATGAATTGAATCCTGTAGTCTCTAGTAATGAATGTTACTGTATATATAAGTGGACAAGGAAGATGAAAACGAAAAATCAATAGAATGTAAGGGTCAGCGCTAATGAGCTAGGGGAAGTAAGAATATAGCATAGAGAGATCTTATAGTGTAGTAATTTTTTTGAATGAATGTTGTAGTTCAACACCTCCACCTATTTATGCATTATGCATTTTTGTGTTCCTATCTTGCATTTAGGATTAATCGCCACATGTTAATGATAGGTGGGTACTCACAAACGTTTCAAAATATATTCACCGTACATCAAAAAAGACCGGAATGGGATCCCAATGGGATCCTCACTGTGGATAAGATGTGGAGCACAGTAATAGTGTAAACCCCTTTATTTCTTTAAAATCATGCACTCACAATTTTTTCAGTTAAGATTAAACATATCGTGTCACCCCTTATTTCTTGCTTTTCGCCTGTATTTTTCGAAGGGACCTTAGTGTCAATGGTCGGGCTCCGACCTGCAGTGTTCCGACCCGCATCGGTCATCTGATGCGTTTCCCGGCTTACCGACTTGCTCAGAGGCTCAGACTGTGTTATGCAAGTTCCTTACTTTTTATAGGTCCCAGGTGCCTTGGTGACACGTCTTTCTCATATTGGGCACTTCCACCTCATGGTAACCTTGCGCTACTCTACCCCTAGGGGTACCACACTATAAGATCTCTCTATGCTATATTCTTATTTCCCCTAGCCTTTAGAGCTGACCCTTACATTTTATTGGATTTTGGTTGAACAATACACCCGAGGAGGGAGCTCGAACGAGTTTTTTCGGGCCCAATTAAAGGGGAAACTCCAGAGACTTTTGGACACATGTTTTGCTTTTAAGCACATTTTGGTCTAAGGAAGATGAAAAGTCAGAAATTACTTTTGGAAATGCTTGGAATAAACATTTGACAGAATGGTAGATCTACAAAGATGATATGAGTTGTCTTCTTCTTAGTTACCTGCAAAGTGATTATGATAGCCTCATCTCTATTCCTGAATTAAAAAGGTTCACTCCCTTCGAGAATTCAGGATTTTCCTTTGAAATGAAGACTGATACTCTGGGCACAGGGTTACTATTTATAGTTTGCTCTCTTGTTTTCTCTTCTGTCCAGCCCAAGGCATCCAATTTACTCAGCGGCTAAATTTAGTAGATGAAACCTACACTTGGACGGTGACATGTAAGTAGAAATTACAACTAAGTGAAACAAGTTCTCTTTTTATGACATGGGTCATATAACATTCTATAACACTATGAATAATAGGGAGTGGATGGGGATATACTGCACAGAGTTTTACACTGGCAGACAAAGGGGCGGTTGCCTTCTGAAGGATCATACAGCCCATAAGGTCATTTGGAAGTATAAGGTTTACAGAATCCCTTATAAGGAGAAGACCAGAGGCTAAAACCTAAGCAGCCACACTATCAGTTTGTAGTGAAGCCACACACACACACACACACTCTTCCTTTTTTTAGTACTTCAACTCAAATTATCAATTTCAGGGCCTGCTACGAAAGTCAGTTTTGTCAATGCTGTTAGCTAACTGCTTTAATAACCTTGGTTGTTTCTTTTGTGATGATGTCATGCAATGCAGTTTCCTCAGCGGAAGTGTGACATCTGCAGTGTTTAAACAAACAGCTGATGGGATTTGGGTATATCATTCTCAGGTCTCTGAGTCAGATTTATCTTACATGAGCCAACACAATTCCTGACTGTTTTCACAATTCATGCTTCTGAGCCGTAGACATTTTCTGATTCTTAATAACTGTGCATAGAAATAGCATTATAAGTCAATGTACAACATCCCAAAAACTTTATGGGAACTGTGACTTAAGTGCCATCATAATATCACTCTAATTAAAGGAATGAGCCACTTAACTAACATGAAATATCATTCTGTTTGTGCCACTGGGTGCAAGTCTAGCACAAAACCCTGTGGGAAACCTGATGCTACCAACAAGTCTACGATGGTTAGGGTCGGACTGGGCTGGTGGGACACCAGAAGAAGACCCGGTGGGCCCCCGGCCATGGCCGATGTGCTCCTGGACCTCCCCGATCTTTAACCAAACAGAGCAGGCATGTGCTGGCAGGGGAAGGGGGTTGGAGGTGGTTAGCAGCCAGGGTGGGGGACATGGAGGTGTGGGAAGGAGATTCTGGACCGGGGGGGGGCTGATTTGGGAGGAGGAGGATCAGCAGGTGCATTCATCAGAACATGCAGGATGGACTATGCCTTTGGTTCTAGGTTGTGATCACTTCCCGCAGTGCTGTAACAAAGTGCTTTGCAGGGAGGGGTACTTCCTCTTTGGCTACAGCAGTCGACCTGGGCAGTTGTTTCACTGAGCCTGGAGTCAACAAGGCCACAGAAGTGTCGGGGTACAGGGACCCTGTGAACGAGGTGAGTGTGTAGTGTAGCTCCTGTTATAGCACTCTATAGAGAGTGAGGCAGTGAGGCTAGTGAGAAAGAGCAGCTCAAGCTCCAACTAGGAGGATAGAAGGGAGTAGCTCTCCCCCAGGCTTTGCTTTGCCTGTAGTGAAGGGACCTCAGTAGTGACGAGGGAATTAGGCTAAGGTGTAACCATGTTCCAAGTCTGCTGTGGGGGTCCAAGCCACATGAGGTAGTGAAATCCTGGTAGGTGATTTCTCAACCGATTTGGGCTATGCCTAGTGTGGTGTGTCTATATGCTGTCTCTGCTACACATGTGAATGTACTTGGAGATGTACTGTGGCTACCTCCTGTGTGAGTATTACAAATCCCTGTGGTGCTTTGTTTTAAAATAAAACCTGTGAGTTGCAGTTCAACAACATCAGCACGTGTGTTTCCATTTTTTGCGAAAGCCCATCCTGGTGAAAGAGGGTCGTGTGTAGCCTATGCTCTATCACACTAGTTGGAAATTGTCTAAATCAGCCAAATAGGTGCTACATACATACATACAATACAGTGGCAGAGCTGGGGGGGGGGTGAAATTGTAGAGCATCGTGGATGGAAATTACATCACACGTATCAGGAAGTGATGTTGGGCTCGGTCATGGCACAAGGTCTTAGGTCTTACTTAAGTATTTAGATCGGTGTCTAGGGTGACAACAGACAAAAATACAGCACTGCTTGGGGGATCATTTGTGAATGAGTTCTCATAAGTTTTCTAATTGCCATTAGTAAATGAGCCCTTATACAAGTATTACCACTGTGATAAGCTTGTTAAGTGTTGCAGACAGTGCAAATGTGTAGTGGCCCTTTAAGGGTAAGGACACACTGGACGATTTGTCGCCAACGTTTTTAAAAAGCAAATCGCTCGTTTTGTCTCTGAACAAAACCAAATGAAAGACGACAGCTCCTGTGCAACATCGCGTTTGTGAATCGCCTGTAGCTCCAAAACGCACTGAGACCCTTTTCCAAGCGATTTATCAGAAATAGCATGTACTTAGAAAAGCACTGAAATCTCCTAGACACGCACACACATACAGATAAGTAGCAGCAATTGTATTCAAATTACAATGCGAACGCAATGACGCAAGAACGCAAGCACATAAAGACGCCAGGTTACAGCGGGAAGCACAAACCGTTTCCGATTTGGGTGGAGCACGTACCGCACAGAGTAATGGGATACAAATCGCTCTGTGCCAATAGTCGCTGTGAATCGTCTGTTCAAAAAAGACGATCGTCTTGTCGCCGCGATTTACTTTTTTAAAACGTTGGCGACAAATCGTCCAGTGTGTCCTTACCCTAACACTACCCAGAGAAATAAATCATTTTGGCAGCCAGAAGCTATCATGTTTTATTTCAAAGGCATTTTTCATTAAAGACAACCAATGAATGACATTACACTCATTCTAGAAATCAGTGTTTTCCCAATTTCAATTCAAGTTTCAGGTGCCGAGCAAAGACTATATATGTGTCTCAGAATTTTGATTTATTATTGTTGAAGTACATGTTGCTGGATTACCATTTAGCAGAGGCAATATACCCATTGTGCGCTGATTGAAGTAAACAGCCCATTTTATTGAGGTGTGCTGCACTGTATCACAGAAGAGATTGAAACACCTCTTTCACCGGTGACTCACGCCTGTCGAGCGAACAAATGAAAACATACCATGTCCCTGTAAAGAAATTGCGATATTAATCATTCCATTTTAGGAGAGGTTACATGTCTGGAAAAAATGAATCACCATTTATTCTATCTGATATTCCAGTTCAACATCAATCCCCGAGACTCAGTCACAGACAATGCTGTACTGGGATCGCCAAGATGTTCAGTTCTGCAAATAAAATATTATTGAAGCCTACCAGACAATGATTGGAGGGTTGTAATTCATCAGTGAATATGATAAGGTTAAGTTGATCTTAAGAAATCCTTAGGCGCAGCAGCACATTGAAAAGCAAGGAAGGAAAACAGCAGACATGAAATTATTGCATTTTTATGTCTTTCAGAGAAATTCATTCTTACAAAAACGTGGCAAAAATACTGAAGCAGAAGCCTGGCAGACACCCCCTGCAGAATTGTGATTACACCAACAGTGCCAACATACAGTATTCTCTGGGAATCAGCATAAGCCATAGACAAAAAACTGCATTGCAAAGGAAAGATAAAGCACAGCGCGCTTCACGGATATTTATGTACAAAAACTGAGCATTTTTATACTAACCTTTACTTCCGAATGATAAAGACATACATGAGTTTAGAAAGTTTCCTACAGATACATTAATAAATGATCAAATACGGCTAACAGATAAAATGCAAGAAATAGAAGCTCCAGTTGCCCCTATTTAGGAGACATTGGTCTCATTTGGTCACTCTGGACACTGTGCAATGCACAATAGGGCTCATGTAAATTTGTAAGCGCAGTTGCAGTGGTCCCCACTCTTACACGTAAAGCCACTTGAAAGTTACTTGCTTTAAAATGCCCTCCCTGCATTTCCATATATTTGTACTCGGCACTGCTCAGTTCAGCCAATTGACGCAGAGGGTTCCCTCAGCACCTTGCATCAATTACTGCAGTTTAGTTTCTCCAAAAGAATAGGGTGTCTATGTTAAACACCAAAACAAAACAAACCAAACACCGGGGGGCAGATTTATCAAGGGTCGAAGTGAATTCGAGGGAATTTTCTAAGTAATTTTTTGGATACTTAGACCATCGAATAGGATACTACGACTTCAAATTCGATTCAAAGTAAAATCTTTGAATATTCGACCATTCGATAATCTAAATACTGTCTCTTTAAAAAAACTTTGACTTCAATACTTCGCCAAATTAAACCTGCCGAAGTGCTATGTAAGCCTATGGGGACCTTCTAGAGCATTTTTCTACGTTTTTGGAAGTCAAAGTAAAATGGTTCGATCGATCGATGAATCCTTCCAATCGTTCGATTCGAAGGATTTAATTGTTCGATCGAACGATTTTACTTCAACCGCAGGATACCCAAATTCGATGAAAAAAACATTGACTTCGATATTCGAATTTCTAAGTATTTTTAACTTCGAAATTCGATCCTTGATAAATCTGCCCCCAGAAATAACCAGAAATTACACCCCATAAATGATGAAAATATTCAGCGCAACTGCACCAGATTTGCTCCTAAGCTCTGGAACTGATTCAGCAAAAATCAGCCAAAAAAACCCATGGCAATGGTACTTAAAATTGCACTTTGCTCACTGCACTTGCAAATCTACACATGCTCTAAAAAGTGATGCCCCGGGATTTCATAGCACCCATTGATGTTGTGTCCCACTGCTGAAGGGTTGCAACATAGGCACAATTATTGTATCCTCTTGTAAATTGTATGCAAATTGCACCACTCTTTTTTAAAAGCTGTAAGTGGGGGAGGGAGGAAAAAACCTTTTCTTGATGTGGTATGGTGGCTTTTAACAATTTTGTGATCATAATTTTGTAACTAAAAAACCCTGTTTTGCAAAATACATGCATTAGCATAGATACTAAATTGATTGTGCATTGATCCGTTTTTTATTTTTGGTATGTTCATAACTATCCTGGCCTACTTCCACAACTCCCCTTTTTTGACCAAAGGAACTATGCCTGATCATAGGCAGCTCTTGTACCCATAGCTTTGTGCATTGTACTTTGCACACCAATCACAGTTGATAGGAAGCTAGGCATAACAATACTGGGTGCAAATTCTCCCTGTACAGTGTTTAGCACTGCATCTGCAAACTGGCCCATTTTTCAGACTTTATGGGGGTTATTTATCAAAAAGAAATTTCTGCAACCCCCCAATTTTTTTTTTCCAGAGTTTTTTCCCGGATCATATGATTTTTTTTCGGCTTTTTCTAGAAAAGCCAGGATTTTTGTTAAATAGTCGGATTTTCAGGGTAATTCCAGCACAGACCAGAGAAACTTCCAGATAGGATAGGGACCTCTCACATATACAACCGCGGCAGGTCTGAGAAGCCGGATTTTCGGATTCTGACTTTTTCCATCCTCTGGGTATACTAAATCTCAAAAAATTTGTGTTTTATTTTCAACTAAAAATTCAGATTTTATATTAAAAAAAACTTTTTTTTTTTTGATTTTTTGGCATTCATAATTTTATTAATAACCCCCTACAAATGTGTATCATACACATGGATTAGCAAAACTGGTTTTGGCAGGAAAAGACAGGGACATAGCCAAAAATGTCCTGAATTTCTGATTGGAAAAATTTTTTATTGCATAATAGTTTCTACTTAATAATACCTTTCTTCATTGGTACGTAATACTGTGCCTTACGTACCAATAAATGCAACAGAACAAATTAATTCTTATGGGTCAAGAGCAGTGAAAAGAGAATCTGTTCCATTTCACAAACCAGTGCACAATCACATTGAAGTCAATGGGCGTTTTTCAGTGCAACTTTTTTTATGGCAGCTTTTTTTCAGTGGACAATACATTGGCTTTTTTCTTAGCGACTTTTCTGTGACAATTTTTTCCTGACCAAAATACCCTTGAGTATGGATTTTATTTCATGCATATTTTGAGTTGGTTTCACGAAAATATTTGCTGATACTAAATTTCAGTATTCCATACTTGCCAAAAATATTTGCAAAGATCATCAAAGTTAAAGGGCTACAGTTGCGTTTTTTTCCAAAACATGTATAATAGTTGGTATTCCTAACCTACTTCTTTGTAAAGCTTTAGTTCTGCTTTAAGAAAATAAACCATAATGCCTCAAGCATGTCCTGTTCTTAAAAAAAGGCAGTTCACCTTCACATAAGTTATTATTTTCAAACAACACATCACACAATATGACTTTTCATGATTTACAGATTTTATCTTGTTTACATTCTAAATTGTTCATGTTTTTTTTCTTGAATTAAGTCAGGCTGCCAGCTCTCCAAACCCTTCCAATTTAAAACATTAGTTGATTGTTTAAGCAACTGTGCAAGCAAATTAAAACCTACATTTTAGAAAACAGTAAAAACAGAAATCAGAAGGTCATTATTCATAGTATGCAATGACAAGTTTGAATTATCCTTTTAAGTATGGTATAGTTAAGTGGTCGGCTTTCCCTTTGATTAGCTTACCTTTTCTCTCACGATAGCTCTGAAGGTCCAGGGAAGCTGGAAAATCAAAGTATTGTCCATTTCATTGGTCTACGTTGTTCATCCCAACTGTCCCATTTTCTGCAAGACAGTCCTGATTTTGACAGTTCCGCTGTACTTATGCCAGAAAAAGAAACAACGTTTCTGAAACTTAATTAAAATAAGAGGCTTTTTGGCAGAGAGTTTAGAACATTGAGCAGCTGCACTTTGATACATTTGTAAGAATTTAAAATAAGCAAAAAAAAACTGTTATTATTTCATAAGATAAACAAGTCTCTTAAAGGACAATTTCACCTTAATTAGCAAAATTGTTATAACACATAATACCTGATCCGAAAACTCCCAGAAATGTACTCAAACTTTCATAACCGTCAAAATGTTGTAAACTGGACATTGTAATTAGGGGGTGTTGCCGTAAAATGGGCATGGTCATAAAATGTTGCCATGCGTAGCGCGGCAGATCTTTTTGTCCTGCTTTCCATTTTTCAAATGTTTGAAGGAATGGAACATTACAAATATTTCTTAAAGGGGTGGTTCATCTTTAAAGGGATTATGTCATGATTTTTCTGATGTCGTTTTTATTTCTTAATTACACTGTTTACACTGCATATAATTCACTCTACCATATAAAATGTCATTCCTGAACCAACAAGTGTATTTTTTTAGTTGTAATATTGGTGTGTAGGCAGCCATCACAGATAATTTAGCCTGGTCATGTGCTTTCAGAAAGAGCCAGCACTTTAGGATGGAACTGCTTTCTGGCAGGCTGTGTTTCTCTTGCTCAATGTAACTGAAGGTGTATCACTGGGACCTGGATTTTTACTATTGAGTTCTTAGATCTACCAGAGAGCTGTTATCTTGTTACCTTCCCATTGTTCTGCTGATGGGCTGCTAAGGGGGGAGGGGTGACATCAGTCCAACTTGCAGTACAGCAGTAAAGAATGACTGAAGTTTATCAGAGCACATGTCTGGGGGCAGCTGGGAAACTGACAAAACGTCTTGCCCCATGTCAGATTTCAAAATTAAATATAAAAAAAATCTGTTTGCTCTTTTGAGAAACAGATTTCTCACTGCACTATTAACGGATGCATTTTTGGGGGAAAATTTTTTTTTCCATGACAGTATCCCTTTAAGTTACCTTTTAGCATGTTATAGAATGACCAATTCTAAACTTTCCATTTTATGTTTATTATTTACATGTTATGGTTTTTTAATTATTTTCCTTCTTCTTTTGACTCTTTCCAGTCAAAGGAAGTGGGATTATGTTGCCTCCAATAAGGATTAATTCTATTTTGGCAGGGATCAATTTTCTAAAATTGGAATTATTTGACTAAAATGGAGTATGGGGGGATGGATTTCCCATATTTCAAAGCTTTCTGGATAATCCCTTACCCGTATTTGTAAGTAATCTGTTTCAATTAGTTTTTGGTAATGGTATTTATAAAAAGTGTAACATAAAGAAAAGCAAAACCAGACTGCTGTATTTGTATTGTATAACTTTATTTTTAAAGCACTGTTAAAGAGCCACAGTGCTGTACAATGCACAGAAGTACAATATATATAAAAGTATATACGGGGAAGACAAATCACACAATAAATATACAAATAATTCATATCAGGACAAAGAGTTTAAAGGGATACTGTCATGGTAAAAAACATTTTTCAAAATAAATCAGTGCTCATCCAGCAGAATTCTGCACTGAAATTCAATTCTCAAAAGAGCAAACAGATTTTTTTATATTCTATTTTGAAATCTGACATGGGGCTAGACATATTGTCAATTTCCCAGCTGCCCCAAGTCATGTGACTTGTGCTCTGATAAACTTCAATCACTCTTTACTGCTGTACTGCAAGTTGGAGTGATATCACCCCCCCCCCCAGCAGCCAAACAAAAGAACAATGGGAAGGTAACCAGATAGCAGCTCCCTAACACAAGATAACAGCTGCCTGGCAGATCTAAGAACAACACTCAATAGTAAAAACCCATATTCCACTGAGACACATTCAGTTACATTGAGAAGGAAAAACAGCAGCCTGCCAGAAAGCATTTCTCTCCTAAAGTGCAGGAACAAGTCACATGACAGGGACAGTTGGGAAATTGACAAAATGTCTAGCCCCATGTCAGATTTCAAAATTGAATATAAAAAAATCTGTTTGCTCTTTTGAGAAATGGATTTCAGTGCAGATGTCTGCTGGAGTAGCACTATTAACTGGTGCATTTTGAAAAAAAAAAACATGTTTTCCGATGACAGAATCCCTTTAAGTGCTGTGTGGTAAGAGAAACACAGCGGGAAGGAGGTCCCTGCCCATAGAGCTTATAGTCTATGTAATAATCTGGCAGGAGCAGTGGAGCAAGCAATATCCGAAAAACAACATGCACATATGTATTGTGCAAGTGAAATTAATCTGACAACTGGGTAGTGTTTGTTATTTATAAAAGAGAGTTCAAAACAATAATTATAGAACTAGGAGTGGTCCTTTATAGTAAAACAGGAGTACTATATTACCTGGGAGAATTACTTACATCATATTATTTCCCTTTCAGCCTTAATTCCCCAGGGAAAATAATCATACTGAGTGAAGTTCATTGTTATAGTCCATAGCCAGTTAAAGCAGGAGCTTCATAACTGGCTTTGATTAAGTCACTCATCGTTCTATTATGTCGAGCAACCTTAGAAACTTTGCCAAAGATACTGCAACACAGAGAACATTTGTACACAGCATTAATAAACAAGATGAACATGTCCTACTGTTACCAGAAATGTGATTATGTCTGACAAGAAATGGTAATGAGAAAATGATGCGCTCAGCATAGAAAATAAGAGGGGTTCTGGCGACTGAAACTATTCCCTAAAATGACTCCCACAGATTTATTCATTTGAAGCCAAGGGAAATTAGGCTGCAGCAGGCTGGTCTGAATAACAATCACAATTGGATTTAAATGACTTAAAACACCATCTGAGGTCAACAGCATTTATAATCTGCACATAGTGTAAATAAGTGCTGCTAGATGGCTCTGTTCCAACTCAGAACGAACATTAAGCAAGTACCAACAATACTCTGGTTTACATTTATCTGCACCCTGGGACATGATGCATGAACTGGATATAAAGAGGCAGCACCTATTTTATGTTAGGTATAAGAGAGTGTATAAAATGAATGACCAATTAATTGGTGCATCACTATACTAACAAATACTACTTTATTATTACAGGTATGGAACCTGTTATTCAGAATGCTCGGGACCTGGGGTTTTCCGGATTACAGATCTTTCTGTAATTTGGATCTTCATACCTTAAGTCTACTAGAAAATCATGTTAAAATTAAATAAACCCATTAAGCTGGTTTTGCTTCCAATAAGGATTAATTATATCTTAGTTTGGATCAAGTACACGGAAATAATCTTTAACAATGTGGATTATTTCATTATAATGGAATCTATGGGAGTGGCCCTTTCCATAATTTGGAAATTTCTGGATAATGGGTTTCCGGATAATGGATCCCATACCTGTTTAATATAATAATAATAATATTACATACTAGATGTGTTTTGTCTATTAATGCTTGCTGCAGTGATCTTACTGGGTTGATTTACAGCTTAACTGCTTGTGGTTGGTGTTTATTTCAAACTGCTGTACATAACATGTTTCGGGCAAGTTCTTTGTGCATGGATCTGTGCCAAAAAGTATAATGTACTACATTGAAAATAGCTATATAAATCCCTTGGGTTCAAATGAAGCACAGTAAACATTCACAGCATGGAATGGCTTGGATAAGACTGCAATTTAACACCTGACACAAGACATATTATGACATTAATGGACCCCCATAATGCCACCGCAGGGTTTTTTTTTCCCACAACAAATTTAGCTCTCTGTGTTTTGTTAAAAATAAAATAAAATTTATTTATATTACAGGGAAACACAGAATCATACTGAAAGAAAATATCTCCAATAAAGGAATTGTTTTATTTGGCATTCAGGTTATATTGGTATGTGCTTGCTATAGAATCTATTATGTGGATACCTGTTATCCAGGAAGTTCCAAAATAAGACAAGGTAATTTCCCAGAAGATTTATTTCTATTTTATTTCTATTAAGTTGAGGTGATTTGCATGTATTTACCTTTTGATAAAGCTATCATTTGACTGTGTTGATGACAACACTGTTATTGGGCTTGTCTAAGGTTTACAGTTAGCATCAGGGCATTGTCAGCCACATTACAGGAAGACCCTATAAGGTGGCCATAGAGGGTCCTAGGGCTGAACGGACAGATATCATAAGATATTATTCAACAAGCCTAAAAAATCTGGAGCAAATCTGTCTGGAAAATGAGGCAAAATCTCTACAACCTTTTTATAAAGCTGTTATTAGTTATTATTGCTGTATTTTTTAATAATAAAGAGAACAAATGTACTGGGTTATATAATAAAAGGCACTAAGTAACTCACAGCAACCAAACAGCAGGTAGCATTTACTAGTCAACTGTTTAAAGCAAGCACCTTATTGGTTGCTATGGGTTATTGCTCCTGGGCAATGCCTTTTATTACATATGGCAGCAAGAGTTAAACCCCCATATGTTATAAAGGGCACAATGTTTGCCCCAGTGCATAATATGTTGGTTTTTATAAAGTGACCGGTAGATGCTACCTGCTGGTTGCTACAAGTGATTTAACCTGTAGCAAACATTGCACCTTTATTCCATAACCCCCTTAGTGCTTTTAAACTACCTTATCACAAAGAACAGTAGTTCAGTGTAGGATTTGTTATTCGGTAAAAACCCTGCATTGACATTCATTTGCAAGTGCAGCACAAATAGATAAACAGGGGGCAAATAAATAAGCAACAAGCACACAAAAAACAGAATGAAGTAACTGATAACCGTCTACAAACTTCCTGTCCTTCTTGGCTGGATGAGGCTTGTAAATGAATGCAGAGGACACTTCAGCATATTGCAAAGGAGTTATTACTGAGAACGAAGTCCAGTATCTGCTTCTTTCAAGATAAATATCTAGTGATGTTCCCATAAGGAGAGGTGATAAGGCATTGAGTATTTGCTGGAAACTGGGGAGGAAATGGATGTGGCAACTGAGATAGTGATAAGCGATAAGTATTGGACAGCGGCAGTTCCTAGAAGTGCCCAGGAGGACATGCACATACTGGGGAACATCCATTCTACATTGGGGTTACATCCCATTTCAGTGGAAACCAAAGGGGAGTATAAGTAATAAAGTTCAGCAAGTTATTGGTACAGAAAGATTTTAAAGATACAATATTACCAATTTTTAGGTTTTACTTTTGCTTTCATTTTCTGCAAATGTTCTGTAAAAGGTACGACCTTGTTATTCCATCCAGGGAACTTTATCAGGGTACACATCTGTGCCAATTTTGATGAGGTTGAACCTGATTAATGTTTATAGTTTATTATTATGAGATGGATTTGCTATACTGTGAGTTTTGACAAATGTATAAAAACTCACAGCCATAGCCTCTAATAAAATGTTGCCCACAGGGGTGAAAGTGTCATAAAAAAAGGGTGGGATGCTTAATTTAATCTTCTAAACAATGAATCCAGAATAGAAAATCTCTTGTATATGGGAGTATCCATGTCTTACTCACCAAGCAAATCCTTACAAATCCTTACAAAACTAATATCATTAAAGTCTCCCATTGGTTATTAAAATATCTCTTAAGCTTTAATCTCTCTCTATCATTACAGGGTTGCCTCTAATATAATTGTAATAGTTTTAGTAAGTGATTTCTAGAAAACCAATAAAGCCTCCAGATGTTGTTCATCTGCAACTCCCAACAATCCAGAACAATTAAACAGAAGAGGTGTAGTTGAGTTTTAGTTCGGGTTTATTAAACTACAAATCTGTTTTGATGAAGCTGTGTGACACAATGTTATTTTGCCTACTTTCATATCTGCCTGATCATGTCATTACAATGCCCCCATGCACTGGCTTTGTTTTTTATCTTTGCACCAGGGCCCGGAACTAGGGGTAGGCAGAAGAGGCACGCGTCTAGGGCACCAAGCTTGGGGTCACCAGGCATGTACCTTATAAGCAGCCTACCCCTAGTCCACCACTGGAAAAGGTTTAATGGGTGCTGACGCTGGCCCGCCCTCTTTATTTTGCACATACCTGCGCGACCCAGTTTGTGAACTTTTCTAGTAATTGCCCCCCACCCTTATTTATTTTTGCATATCTCTGAGAGAAATAAAAGTTCATATTTCCTACACTTGGTTTATGTAATCTACATTTAACTCCCACTTCACACCTCAATCTGCCGAGGATTCCAGATGTAGTTTCAGGGAGATGTGGTATGCTGTACTCAACAGCATGTGAAGAAGACTACTAACTATGAAGTTGTTCTATTAAATTACTTACCCTTTTTCTACTGTGCAAGTTTGGCATCATGACTGTTTGTGGGCAGGGCAGGCTTTTGCCAAGCTTATGGCGTTTATGCTATACTGCTGTAAAGGTGCCCATACACTGAGAGATCCGCTCGTTTGGCAATGTCGCCAAACGAGCGGATCTCCCTCCGATATGCCCACCTTGAGGTGGGCAATATCGGGCTGATCCGATCGTGGGCCCTAGGGCCCAACGATCGGATCCTAACGATGCCTTAACTGGCGGTCGGATCACGGGACCGCATCAACGAATAGATGCGGCCGCAATCTGACGGGATTTTCTGTCCCATCCGATCGAGATCGGTGAAGCTCGTCGGGGGGCCCCATACACGGGCCAATAAGCTGCCGACACGGTCTGTCGGCAGCTTTTATCGGCCCGTGTATGGCCACCTTAACCCAAACATGCAGGTCAGATCAAAGTTTGTTCCAACTGGTACAGGAATGATCCACCTAGCCAAACATTTCCTTGCTGGCTGAGGATTCCAGTTGCCACATGTATGAGGTTTTCAGACAAAGCAGGCTATACTAAATGCCTAAAGGCTTTCTAATCTGCTTGATCAGCAGGGAGACTCCAGCGTCATTTTAATACACCCTACCACACCAACAATTAGGTAAGGGAAGAGCCAATGGTACATACAAGCAGGGAATGAAATACAAACATTTACAGCTACAAAGTTAATTCAACCATTTACGTCCACCATTTCAGTCCATGTGCCTTGTACTTTACTACTACCAACAATTATGTATTGGCCTTGACTATGGAACAATTAGTCATTAATGGTTGTTTATCCTGTTGGAAAAATCACAGGTCCAATTAAAGCCCCTATTTATAGCAACTGCAACTTTCTAACAACACAGTTAATAAATGCTACACAGCTCCTCCTTTCCTGACATAAGCCATTAAGCACATTATAAAGGTGCGTGGGTGACAGCAAAGCACCATGGGACAGTGGAATTTCATTTAATACTGGTTGTTTTGGAATTCACTACATTTAAATTTTTATGGGTAGCTCTATGATGCCAGAACATACTGAAATGTTATATTATTTCGAAGGCCTTCACTACTTTTTTTTTAATTAACTTATTGGGTTTTGTGTTATGCACATTTCTATGGTACTTAAAGAGTCATGTTTTCACTAAATAACCAACCATTCTCTCTCTCTCTCTCTCTCTCTCTCTCTCTCTGCCATACCCTCATATCTTCAGCAATTAGCATTTGACACTGGATATTAGCACCTTTAAGCATTCTTATAAAAGCATTTTTGTGCACTCCATCTTAAAAAGGCAGTCTGAATTCCAGTCAATAGTATTATAGTGCCAGTCGATACTATTATAATGCCAGAACATAACAAGATGTTCTATTATTTTCTTGCCCTTCACTGCTCACATAATCTAATTAAGCCTCCCACTATATTTCTTGGCTTTTGTGTTGTGCAAATTTCTATGGTAATAAAAGATTCAAACACCAAATAATCAAATTTTTTTTTACTTTTCTATGTTCATCCACCCAGTCCTTTGATATATTTGATGTAGCCTATATTTTTATATGTATATATGTTATATCTATGCAGCTTTCAAATATTAATTTGGAATATCATCCATTCAAAATCTTGAGAAATCTTTCAGTAATATGATGCCATAAAAATGAAAGTTGCTTGATATGCAGCCTGGTGAAACCAGCCTTTCCCTGAGACCAGAGGAATAGATGCAGGCAAATTACAGCTACTTCTTTCTGACCTATAGACTATGGGGCCTCAGGGTAGATACTCTACAGAATGTATGAATGACTCACTGCAGTAGACATTACAGCAACCAATAACTATGAAGTTATTATGGGTATCTAATGTGGCATCCATCTGTTAAGTCTTTCACCATGCCCCCATAAAGCATTTTCCTTTTAACCGTCAGTGTGTAAAATTGCTGGTCCTCACTGGGACAGTTCAGCATCAGAAGAGAATGAATTTGTGTTAGCCTCTGGATAGGACCCCTTTAAACACAAACATTCACTTGTCCTTTTACCAGGGCAATGGTAAGTGGTAGAAGTCCCATCAAGTTGATTATAGTGTAACACTATACTGTGGATTTGGCAGATTAGATATCTACCATTGTGCAATGGGCTAATGGAAAACTCAGTAAAATATGTATTATTACTGGGAGATGATTGTGCCTGCAAAATAAATATAGTTGACTTTTGATCATTCTTACTGTCATGACAATAAGCTGAGAACAACTGATATGCTGTCAGTGCAAATCTAGATTTATTTTCAGTAGGTAAATATTATAAGGGGCAAGTATTTCTAAATTCAGAAAGCAGCAGAAGTGTGCACTCCCTGGGATGATGACAAAATGGCAAGAAATCTAAATCAGTACCTCAAGGTCTTGTGCTGTCACTTTGGTAATTCTAGAATTATGAATGTGTCACCTCTTTGTTGTGTCATTGGATGTCACCAACTTAAATCCTGTCACTTTGACTTACTAAAACACAGTGGTGGTATTAATACATGGTGGTCATTTATGAACATAGGATATGTAAGGATAGATATGTAAACTGGGCAGCCAGGGGTGACTGTTGCTGGGTTATCAAAGCCCTTTGCAATTAAAAGTTTAAAGACACATTGGAACTGGTTATCATAAGAGGGTGGGCAAACACAAATAAAAACATGCTGCTGTGACAATAGATAAACTGGTTTTCCAAATCATTTCAGTATTACAAAAACAACCTAAATCTGTAGCCCTGAATTGAATTTACCGCAGTGGTCCTCAGACTACAAGAAGAGGTCCTCAAGACTGTGTAAATGGACACAAACTCTTCTAGCAGCAGCCTCCCACAGATGTCTTCAGGTAGCCAGATGAGATTATTTTTCTCACGCTTCAAACCAAACCTCTGTATTACACTTACCAATGCCTTTTCACCTTTGCACATTTGTAACTGTCTTAAGTAACAATATTCAATACATGTAAATATTTAAGGTATACTGCCACCTCAATAAATCTTAAAAATAGGCAGAGATTAGGTTTTATATTCATCTTTAAGTAGATTCTCAAACAGGTCCAGTGAAGCTTAAACTTCTTACATAGGCTTACATGGGCTTGTACTGACTCAGAGAGTCATGTTGTTTATTTGAGTAGTGACAAATGGCCAGAAAGGGATGTTACATTCCATCTCTCAACAAAATATACACTGTAAACCAAACAAAATCATATAGTCTATTCCAGTGCTGTCACATGTTTTATATTCAAATGAAAAGGATGTGGCAAGTGCAGGTTCAGGTACTTCTGCACTGAGAAACACTGGCTAAGAATGCATCATCAGCCTTGATGCTCTTTAATATGACTATTGCTACAAAATAGCATGATGTACAAATGGAAAACAGATCGTTTAGTGTGTTATATTGCACTTACAGCAGACTGCCCTGATCAGAAGGAAGATAACGTTATTAAACCACGCTCTGGTAAACAGGATATTTTCACTGTAATGAAGCTAGCAAGATTCCCACTGAGGTTCACTGAAGTCTATGTGGTTTTTATCAGCGTATTTCAAATATCTCATTTATGCAAGTGCTTTGCCCTCACCACAAAGCTTAAGCAATGTGTAAAATGTAAAGATACTTAACCCATTCCTTTTCTAGTGCATTGCACATATTCCATGGAAGCAACAGATTTGACAATTTTTTTTTATAACACACCCAACAGGATATCTTAGATACTGGCCAGAGACACAGTTATTTTGATGATTCCCAAAGAAAATTTTATAGGGGTTGTTTGCCCAAGAATCTAAGCACAGAGCAAGAGAAACGCAAGCAGAAAACAATTCAAAGTAACCTTTTACTTGAGAAATAAATAATAATGTTTAACTTGAAGTTCTTGCGTGAAGTGCAAAAAGACAATACAGGTCACTGTTTCAATTGCATTAAGTGGGACAAGTGTAGAGGGTGGAGATTATTGCGCTATTTATTTCGTTCTCATAGATAGTACATTACAGGCTCCAGGCTAACAAAGTGAAATGAGTGAAATGTAATTATTACTAAAAACAGCCCTTGCAGCAGATACCAGCAGTAGCGCAATAATATATTTATGGGAATTCACTTCCTAAGAGGGTATGTTACTCCCAGGGCTCCTTTTGTATGTTATGAAACATGCACTTAATAGATTAATATAATATGCTTACACAAATTTCAGTACCACGTTCACCACCCCAGAGCTTATGCAGTTTGCAGGCACCTTGACATCAGCAAAAATGCAAACGCAACTTTTTTATTATACTACTGTAACGGAGAAGGAAAAGCCTATTGAGGTAAGTACAGTATATACAATCACTTGGGGGTGCTTAATTTAAAGCAAATGCAGCCTTTCCTTCTCCTTTAAGTTTACTTTTGGAAATAACATGCAAGTCGTGGCACAAGCTAATTAGATGGTGTCCTTCAATTAAGTTACAATAACTTTGTGTATTTAAAAAATTGAGATGCATGTCTGACTTTGCACTCATTAGTAAATGAACCCACAGTGTAATAGCACATGAGTGTTTTGCTGTCCCAGGTAATACCTTAAATAAATAAGTGTTGACATCAGGTGATGACAGCTTCAATGTCATTGTGTGCCTTTATTAAATTATATAGATTAAATATCTACACATGTGTAAAAACAGAGCAAAGAACAACATTAACTTAAATGTAGTTTGAGGTCCTGTACATTCCATCAAGGCACAGAGAATTATATAAATTATGTAGACAGTTTTATGACAATGCTATACTCCTGATACAGTACAGCACAGGCCACATCAGGGACAGAGCTGACAGTCCTGACAGTGCTCTATGCACTGAATACCGGACAGCAAGTGGTTAAGAGTTGAGCACTAAGGGGTGCACTTATTTGCCCCATGCTCTTGTGCCCCCAGGGGTCATAAATGACTCTTATTATCTTTCAAGGTATACGATCATCTGCAAACACTATATATACCTGAAAACAATAAGCCTCAAATATGACTGCAGTGTACTGTGCTTTCTGACTCAAATCATCATAATGCAGTGTTTTTTTTCCAGACTTTAAGCAAGTTGCAGTCAAATTGCATTAGCCAATTGCATGTTATGCAACATAAATGTATTTACTTAGATAAAGCTGCAGAGCAGAGAGGCCACTGGGTTAAAATATATGGTCACTTTTTATTAGCTTCCTAACAGTGATAGGATTCTTGCTGTCAGCCACTACAGTAGAAAATTGGTCATGATCAGCGGTCCTTATCTAAATTAATTGCTTTACAGGGTGGAGAGATAAGAGAAGGTAAGAGAGCAAAGGGCCTCTGACTCTTGGACTCTTTTGCAGGTGAGGCTTAGCAAGAATAAACTCACTGGAAGCAGTAGCTAGACCCATGTAGTACAGGTATAGGACCTGTTATCCAGAATTCTTAGCACCTGTTGTTTTCCTGATAATGAATCTTTCCATAACTTGGATCTTCGTGCCCTAAGTGTGCTAGAAAATCCTGTAAACATTAAATAAACCCAATAGGCGGGTTTTGCTTCTTAATTATATCTTAGTTTATATCAAGTACAAAGTACTATTTTATTATTACAGTGAAAAATTTGGATTATTTGGATTACGGCCTTTCCGTAATTTGGAGCTTTCTGGATAATGGGTTTTCGGATAACAGGTCCTATACTTGTACTAGAAATATGCAATCGTTACAGTGGGTAAGTCTAGCTCAGAAATAAAGTGAGTCAAACAAAGACTATGCATGTACACTATTTTGAGGTGAAAAGCAAAGACAATTTATTTTTATGATAGTAATCCTATACCTGTGTGTGGAAAGCAATATATAGTGAATAAAGTACCCCCTCTTGTAAAATATAAGGATATTATAAGTAACTGAGGAGTTGCATGACCATATAAAAACACAAGGGTTTTTATACAGGTCATGGAACTCCGAGGTAACTTCTAATATCCTCATATTTTGCAACTGGGGGTACTTTATTTATTATAATACACACATTTCAGTGAGTCATGTGACAGAAATGACATCAGAACTCACCGTTTATAACTGATGACATCAGAACTCACGGTTTATAAGGCTATAATTTACAAGATATTCATGGCTTTTGTGTATTATAAAGGAATTATACTGCCACTGGTTGCACTGTATTTGTGCATGTTATGCTGTTACTGCACATTCATATGAATGTGCACAGCTTAATAACCTGCATTGTCTTTCTTTTTTGCATGTGCAGTGTGGTCTGGGTCTCTACTGCTACTGAATGTTTTTCAGAACTTTGCAGTTGTACAGCAAGCCAGGAGTTAATAAATGGATTTTCCATGCATTTTCCCTTCTGTCAAGGTACAGAAATCGGACCTGTTATCCAGAATGCTTGGGACCTGGGGTTTTCCATAATTTGGATCTCCATACCTTAAAGGGGTGGTTCACCTTAAAGTTAACTTTTAGTATGTTACAGAATGTCCAGTTCTAAGCAATAGCATCTTATCCAGGGGTCCCCAACCTTTTTACCCATGAGCCACATTCAAAAATAAAAAGAGTTGGGAAGCAAATAAGTGCTGAGATTGGCTATTTGGTGGCCCTTATGTGAACTGGCAGACTATAGAAGGCTCTATATACACCTGGTTTTTATGCAACCAAAACTTGCCTCCAAGCCAGGAATTCCAAACTAAGCACCTGCTTTGAGGCCACTAGGAGCAACATCCAAGGTGTTGGAGAACAACATGTACATTATTTTTTTTTTTTTTTTAGAGATTTTTAATTATTTGCCTCTTTCCAGCTTTAAAATGGGGATCACTGATCTCACATAAAAAACAAATGCTCTGTAAGACTACACATTTCTTGTTATTGCTTTTTATTACTCATTTCAGGAAGTCGCCTATTCATATTCCAGTCTCTTTTTCAATTCAATACATGGCATTGGCATCCTCAGAATTTTTTTCCAGGGAGGGGCAAGGAAGAAAACATATTACACAAATGACTTGTACACATATTTTGGTTTCCACACAAACCTAACAACAGCTTTTCTATAAATATATGAAGTAGTAACTGTTGCACATTTATAGCATTGCCATTTTATTAGTGACACAAACTCCTGTTTTGCAAAATTACTAGCCAGCGGTTTGTAGAATGTTATTCCCCCCTAGAGTTCTAGTTACAGCTGGATACATACAGTGACGTCTCCATTTTACATACCCTAATTTAAAGTTTTTTCCATTTGTTATAGCATTTTTGTGGTTCTGCCAATATATAATGCATAATACATTTCCCTGACTTACACCATTTGAAAAATGTAAAATGGGGGTTCTACTGTACATAAAGTAGAGTAACAACAGCAGGAAGAGGCTGTGCACAACAAAATGTCACTAGTATAGAATCTATGTTTATACATTCTATTTCTATTTTATGGGAAAGCTGCTTTGTTTCCAGAATCACAGAAGGGTTAAAAGATAAGAGTCATCCAAAAATAAGCAATGAGGGGGATACAGGACAGAAGCAGGAGAGGGGGGAGGTACAAAAATATATATTATAATAATATTATAGATATTTCTATCTATACAGATATATAGAGTGAGGCAGATGGTTATTAAAGATTTTTATTATAAAATTACACTAACATTAATTCAACAAGCAAATCAAAATGCCACAAACCCACCCATACACCCTCCTGCCCACAGAGTCCATCCCTCTGTCCATAGGCAACAGTCCAAAACCCTCTGCCAAACCACCAATTGTCAAGGCCAAACTTATAAAGTCTTGTTTTTGTCCATATGGCCTTTATACCACCCCAACACAAAAACAATATCCAAACTCCCCCACCCTCTTCCAGAAATTCATGAATAACAAAAGAAAGCATTTGCAGGACACATCTCTCCTCGTACTCTGTGCTGTGCAATATCTCTGCCATCACCCTGAGGATGAAAAGAGAGCAGTATCAGAGCGTGGGAGACAATATCAGGCAGATGGTTATTAGAGACAGAGAGGGAAGTGTGGAGGTAACTCAGCAGAATGAAAAGGGAAAGGGTAAAAGAGTACAGTGAATAGAGTGAGGCCGTGGATAGGTAGCGGAAACAATGGAGCAGAGGGGCAAGGTACTGTAGGGGTTAATGTGCTTTGGGGAAATGCACTGAGAGAATAGTTGTAGGCAAAACCCACAGCCAACCTGTACCTATAAGATTCAATAATGAATGTAGTTACACAGCTATACACAGGCTCATTATAGCCTCTATAACACAAACAAGGTTTGTGGGACCTTCTTACACACAGTTGCCATTACACACATTAACACAGATACATACACAGACACACACAGACAATGGCATTCACACTCTAAGCTAAACACAACAGATTCACACCCATCTGCCCTGGGAAAGAAGCCGCTTCATCATGAGAAGACTCTCTGATTCTCTCACAGTTGAGGAGCAGGAAGCGTCTCACAGAGGGAAGGGGCTATGCTAAACAGGACTGCTGCTCCGAGAAGTAGAATAGGCATTGGGACGGTCCATTTTTTGAAGGGGTGCTGGCCATAAGATGTAAGACTTTTATAAGCTTATTACAGGTTCTTAAGAAATGTGTTCATATAAAAAAGAACAAAACTATATATATATATATATATATATATATATATATATATATATATATATATATATATATATATATATATATATATTCATATGGGAAGAGAGTATCCTTTATTATGAACCCCCCCTTGCCCCAATATGTGGACACCCATGTTGCTAGGGTAATTTGAACTCTAGCAACAATATAACCAATGGGATTGTTTTGCCTCCAATAAGGATTAATTATATATTAGCTAGGATCAAGTACAAAGTGCTGGTTTATTATTATTAAAGAGAAAATGGAAATCTAAAATTGAATTTTCTGATTAAAGTAGAGTCTATGGTAGATGGCCTTCCTTTAATTCGGATTAAGGGTTTTTCGGATAACAGATTCCATCCTTGTACAAGAAAGCTGAAGTTCAAATCTCACTGTACCATACCTCCCAACTGTCCCGTTTTCAGCGGGACAGACCCTCTTTTGACAGCTCAACCGACAGTCAGAAAAAGAAACAAACTTTCTAACTTTATTGGCTTTTGGCAGAGAGCCCAGAACACCTAACAGGTGCAACTAAGATACTTTGTAACAATTTTGAGATAAGCAAATAAGTAATTGAAACAATTTAGATAAGGGGAGGTCCCTTGGGAAAAGTTTGACTCACAGCTTAAAGGGCAATTCACCTTCATTAGCAAAAATGTAATAAGTGGAAAAAAAAACATAGAAATATATTCAAACTTTCATAACCTGCCAAATTTTGTAAAATTAACTCGGAAATTAGGGGATGTGGCCACAAAAATGGGCATGGTCAAAAAAAATTTGTTGCGCTGTTGGGAGGAATGCTGTAACATTCAGGGTAAGGGAGGGCCAGCTTACCTGTATGAGTTTTTCATTAAAATGGCTTTATGTTTTGCATTTAAAAGTCAGTCAGTGGTAGAAAGTTTAAAGGAATAATGATTCAATGATCAACTTCATATCCGAGAGTCGAAGACAGCATCTTAAATAAAGACAAACAGAACATATTTACTTCTGAATTACTGGGGCAGTAAGTGACATGTATTTCTCTGTAGTAACAGCGTATGCTACCTATTACATCTAATAATATCTCCTTTGAGGGAATTGTGTTTTTGTTGAAAGGTGACTTTTAATTATACATGTAATTTGTTTTCAGTAATAGGAAAAGAGCACAGAGCGAAACCTAAATATGAATTAATGGAACAGTAGCTTGTAGTTTAATAATGTATGCTTCAGTGAAACATCATGATTTCATTCTCTCTCCATTAACCTCTCTTGGGCTGGCAGAGGCTGCTACATTGAAATGTCATTATTAAATTCTGCCTTGGCATCATGGGCCCTATTTCTAGAAGATTGAAATAGAGAAATCTGAGGGCTAATTTGCAAAAAACAGGTGCCACTGCATAAGCACCAGAACCCCCCTCCCCCAACATGGATAGAGCGCTGCAGGTATTTAGCAGCACAGTATTCATGAGCAGCATCAGACTGGAGTATCTGGGGCCCACTGGGGCCGTCAACCCAAAGGCCCACCATGCCAGCCACTGAGGCCCCAACTAGGTGTCGGCGCCTGCAATTCCGCCCCCTTTCAACCCAGCACTTACCTTTCCAACAACAGAGGGGGTCCGAGGGAACATAGCCAGCGCATAGAGCCCAATAACACTCACTGCATTAGAAGAGCCAAATTTGGCTCTAAAAGTTACTTTTGGTTGCTTTTTAGGCGAAAGTTGTTTTTGCCTCATGGCAACATTGCCCCTGTCCCCAACCTCCTCATGAAATCCCCAACTGCATACCTACTCTTCCTACTTCTGCTAGGTTCTGCCATGCAGATCATGAGCATTTAGCAGGCCTGGTGCCGGTGGGGTCCATGAGAGACAGAGTTTCTCACTGCCTTGTACCCTACAGAGTAGAGCTATGCCCGGGATGCAAGTGTTCGGTTAATAAGCATAAAAAGTGTGAAATGTAATAAAAGTTATAAACAGAATTGTTTTTGTGCAGGAATAATAATTTTAATTTTCAATGTAATATTGTTCATTGAATGTCATTGCATTGTGAATTTAAATTGTGCACTGTACACTTGTATACTCGAAGGTGGCTTATTCAGTGAAAAGTTGTATTAAATACACTGCACACTTCTTTCCACTGTACAAAGCGGTCCAGGTCCACATTGAAAAAAGCTTTTCTGTTATCAACTTTTATTATTAATTATTTTTTATTATTAAAAATGTTTGCCGCTTGTTGCTCCTGCCCTTGTCCAGGGCTTTTTTTAATGACATTAATATTATTATATAATTGTCCCTTAGAGTATACTTAGGCGCTATAATCTGGGGAGAATGCATGACAGGCTGAAAAAAAGAAACCACAAAAGAGAATCACTTCAGTGCAAGCACCTAAACAACACAATAATTCAGGCCATTCCAACTCCAGGGCCCTAGGGCCTTCATAGGCAAGGATCTAAGCATAATCCTGCATGACTGTAGCTGAGTTCTTTTATGACTCAGATAATGTGACCGAATAACCTGTCATTTACTGAAGGTAAACTTAATACTTGACTTAGGAAGCCCTTGGAGCCTGGAACTGGATAGCTCTAAAATCCCAAGTTATTTCAATATAAGTGACTCATAAGTATTATTAATATACAGTAAGACTAGTGCAGGTTGGATCTGTTTACGCCAAGCTACAATTAATTATATATTATAATGCTATATTAAATGTTTTGCATATATAACAATAAAAATGTAATTCATCTATGTTTGTTAGGGATCTGCATTCTCACACAAGGTTTTGGCAACCATGTGGCTCTAGAACTGTGCATCTCTGGCCAGGGCCAGGCCGGGGCCACAGTGCGCCCTAGGCACTCGATCGGCTTCCAAGCCCCCCACCCGTGTGCGAGCCTGCGCAATAAGAAGATAAGGCAGGGCAATGTAGGGGGAGTGACAGAGTGATGGAGGGAGGTAGGGGGAGTGACGGAGGGAGGGAAGAGTTCTAGAGGAGACGGGAGGGGAGCAAGCGACCTGGACTAGGGTTAAGCAGAAAATCTTTGAATAGGTACCTGCCCAGCGCCCTCAAATCTTTGTGCCCTAGGCAGGTGCCTCTTCTGCTTACCCCTAGTTCAGGCCCTGTCTCTGGCTCTTCTTTTTGAATAACCTTTGACTGATGCTAAAAGGAAATGTTTCCTCATAAAATGCAGAGGTCAGAGTGTAATCTAAAAACATGTTAACACCTGGATAACAGAACATACAGTGAATAAAATGTAAGCAAAGAAAACTCACAGAAAACTTCAGTTCAGTTAGTGCAGCCGGTGTTTCTCCATGCAGCCAACTGTAAATGATTTCATAGCTACTTTTTTTCATCTGGATGTTAAAGGGGAATGGTAATTAGTAATAAAAAGGAATTTGTGGACCAAGTGAGCAAACACCAAGATAATCCTGTCTCATTTGGATTTGAATAGAATACAACTGTTGTTTGAAAAACAAAAATGTTATTTCCCCCCCCCCCCCAGAAACGGATAATCCGCCTGTTCTTTTCTGCAACACAAAGAACCAGTTACAATGCTGGCAGTATGGAAACCAAGTCTAAAGTAAAAGTACAAGAAATATGCAAAAAAAAAAATATTATGTGACTATGCAAACAGCAATGGAGGTGGATCTGTCAGACTTACTATTACTGTACTTAGCCACCTGTGTTGCTGTTAGAATATACAGAAAGCAGTATCTGTTGGTGAAGCATTATAACAGGTCTGAAAAACTCAGGATAGACACTGTATGATGGCCTATAATATGCTGTCAAGCTATACTTGTGAAAACAGGATATATAATATGTTCTAAGGCTATTATGTATAGCAAAGAACACATTGTTCAATGGAGTACAGAGTTACCACTTTGGTCACATTTGGAACACATTGCAACAAATGCACACTGTGGATTGCACTGCTTCCTAGGCAGCCATGTACCATGCAACTCACTTGAAAACTTACATAACTCCAAATGTTGCCAGTTTGTGCAGGACACCCCTGACTGGTGCAATCCAAGGTTGGGATAACTCAAAAGTGCATTGGCTTTAAGGTACATTTTTGAGGGACATTGGGAAAAATCTTAGATAAAATGATTGGTACTCTGTACCAACGGGAGAGCATCTTGTAATTATTTTCCAACAGTCTGGAACATCTAGTAGACGTATACGACTTTGTCACTATGAGCTCCCATTCTTCGTCTGTAAGAGGTCCTGATAAATTTCTATTTTATGCCCCTCATACGAAATTTGCACCTCAGCTCTAGTCTTCTTGAGGATTTCCTCCTTCAGTTTGTGGCAAATGACGTCTCTTGGCTGTTCCCCTCTAAGTGAAGCATTGCTCTGTGTGCACGATCAAAATCAATCGCTGTGTGGGGCGGTTTGTCAAGCAGTGGGTTAAAAATCTCACATAGTGCCTGCTCTAGATCAAGCTGTTTAATGGACTCAGGGATGGTTGTTTCGGCGCCCCCTGTTATCCATGTCCTCCATGTGCCGCCTCAATAAATATATATATTTGTGGTGTGAATTTACCCATTTTGTAGCTTTATTAATCCCTTGCGTGTGGGTCTGGAGCTGCAAATTGATCTCTTCCATTTTCGCGCCAATGTCTTTCAATTCGTCTTTAATCACAGCCAATTCGATCAGTTGCACAGCTTTAATATTTTTAGCCATTTCTAACAGATCCAACTTAGTCGGTAAGGCTGTGAGGAGCTCACGAATGTCATGCTGCTGGAAGCGCTGTGTAGAGCTACTCGTGGAGTCAGTCGGGCTTGGGCTACGATGTGGTGCATCTTGGAGCACATCTTGGAGCGTTGCGAACTAGGCCCCTCCGGCTTCTCAAATAAAGACGACACTGAAGGGAGTTTTACCTTTACCAGGGACGTCTGCTTGGGAGGGTAAGGTTTCTTCTTGGCATCCTTGCCCATTATAAGCGGTTTACCAGTCTTTATGCAAAAAAAAGCTAATTAAATGCTGGTCGAAGACGGGAGCTGCTGACTCCTATGTCTGTTCATAACGACATCCGGTCACGCCCCCCGTTATCGTTGCTTTTTATTACTGATCCTTCTATTCCGGCCCTCTCCTATTCATATTCCAGTCAAATCAATGCATGGTTGCTAAGGTAATTTGGACCCTAGTTACCAGATTGTTTAAGATGTCTCAGAACATCACTCTCTACATCATACTAAAAGTTTTTTTAAAGGTGAACAACCCCTTTAAATAATCAAGAAAATATAATGCAGAAATTGGATTTTACAGGCCACAAAAAATTATACGATCATCCTTACAATATTGATCGTTATGAAGGTGAGCCTGGATGTCTATCCATAATGTAGGAGGACTGAAGATAAATATCTGTGATGGCCTCCGCAGTGAGTTCTTACTCCAGTGTCCCAATTGCTGTTAAATTCAGGAGCAGAGGAGAAAAAAACATAGTACTTGTTTTTCACTGTTTCTATGGTGACAAAATGCCAAATGGGAAATATTTTCATTCTAACAGCTTAAAGCTCTTCTATATTCTTTCATGTTTTTGAAAAATAAATTTCACCTTCATTGAATGAAGTGCCGGAAACCTCTCTCTCTCTCTCTCTCTCTCTCTCTCTCTCTCTCTCTCTCTCTCTCTCTCTCTCTCTATCAGTGCATTGAACAAGCAAAAATAAAATGGATTGATTAGTTCACATAAAAGGTGCTGCCGCAGATGTTTTCTGTGTTTTCCTTATGTTACACTGTTACTAGGTTTTTAAAGGGCTAGTATCACCGAAATGACAAATCACTTAATACATGTTGCTGTATTATCTGCAACTAAATGTTTTCTTTAACATTTAGTTATATTTTGTCAGTTGTGAACAGGTGTAGAGTTTCCTGTACAGAATATCCCATGTCACTCACTAAGCATAGACATAAAGATAAAGTGAATGTAAACCTTGCTCATACATTTAAGATGCATTTTTAATTGTTATGCAATATGAGCTTGAGTCCCTTGCGATCCCATATGGCAACATCCACTCCTAAAACTGGTTTATTTTTATTCAAGTGATTCAGAAGCAAATACAATTTTTACAAGCAAATACAAATACAAGCATTATAATCAATTGTATAGAAATACCAACTGGATTTTTATGTCCCTACTTAGACTTATAAAGGGCCAGTTGAAACTTTCAGACAATTAGATAAGCTGTTGATATGCATCTGTCTTAAATGCCATAGAACTGCTTAAGGTCCCCATTGACGCAAAGATTTCTCTTGCCGAACGACCGATTTTAGCGAAGTCCGACCAATCTTTCGAAATTATCGTGCAGTCAGTGGGATTCGAACGATCGAAAAAATTACGATTTTTCATCTGACATCTGTCAGAAAATTGATCGGCCAGGTTAAAAAACCTTTATTGGTCCCAGTGCAATCTATCTTTGTTTGCAGGGCCAAGCAGGCAGCTACCCTTTGTTTTCCTGGCAATATCGCCTGAAATGGTCTTTTTAGTTGATGAACAATTCGTACGATCGTACAATCGTTTCGAGATAATCGTGGTCTCACGATGACAATCGGATCTTTTAAAAATCTTTACATCTATGGCCAGCTTAACAGTGGGAAACTGTGTGGCAGCCATATGACATAAGAGCAATTGAAATAACACACAACTTCCTTAAAGGGGTTAGTATATCTAACATGACCTGAATGCCTAGGGCTTGTGATGAGCATACTTGTGAATACAGTATATTGTTTTAATTACAAAAAAAACACTATGGTATTTGTTATTTCTTGAACAAGGATAACAGGGAAATTGAAGCCATTCCATGTTTGCTCCTTGTATGACAGATAATTATATTACCACTGCACAGATAAACATGCAGGGGTATTGTCTGTTCTCTAGTAATCAAATTATCTTGCAGGTAGTTCAAAAATGGTTAGACACCCTGAATCCTGAAATATATGATTACACGTAAAAGTCAATACTTAAAAGGGGAGGGCTGCTTGGGGGCAAGCACAGGCGTATTTATTATCTGCGCACAGGCAGTGGTGATCCACCAACATTGCTCATGTGTGCAGATGGGCTCTCACGGGTCCACAATATATAGTTTGCTGATAACACTTTTAAAGACAGATATGAATTTTTCATGTAAATAAAAGACAATCTTTCTAAATTTGACTGATATATATATCAGTAAATAATCCATTTTACATCTTTCATCTTGAGCCAGGCCACTGTTTGAGGTTATTCTCTGTCCTCTTTCAGAGGGCCCCTGCCAGATCAAATACAATGCAGGCTGCAAGTGTAACAGAATGATGAGCGGAAGTAAAAGGCATGCCTTTGCCCAGTGAGTGGATGCACATATGGAACACGTGAGAGAGGGAGACGTCAGCAGAATCCATCTCTTTGTATTGCAAAGATTCAACTCCATAGTCTGCCTCATGACACTGGAGAAAGTTATTCTTAGATGTGTATTCAGAAGTGTGACTTATGTAAGTACAATAAGTTTTAAAACCTTTTCAAAAACGGGCAAATTCACTAACCGCCAAAGCGCCTAACGCTGGCGTGAATTCGCTAGCGTTGGGCATTTTCGTTACTTCGCAAATTCACTAACGGACGCTGGTGTAACTTCGCTAGTGTTACTTCGCACCCTTACGCCTGGCGAATTTGCGCAACGGACGTAACTACGCAAATTCACTAACACGCGCATTGTTCTGAACGCTACCTTTTACGCTAGACTTCCTTTGCCACCTCAGACCAGGCGAAGCGCAATAGAGTAGATAGGGATTGCTTCAAAAAAAGTTAATATTTTTTCTAAGTCCCAAAAAACGCTGGCGTTTTTTCTTTATTATGGGTGATAGGCTGAAAAAGATCGAAAAAAATTTTGGGGCTCCCCTCCTTCCCCCCTACATTTCCTAACTCATGGCACCTTAACTATACAGTGGACACATGTGTAGGGCAAAATAAAAATTTTATTGGTTGTTTTGAAGGTTTCCCAGGCTTGTGTAGTTCTGCTACATTTACCTCCATTGTAACTTGAATTTGGCGCCGTATGCAAATTAACCATCGCTGGTGTAACTTCGCTTTGCTTGGCGAATTAACGCAAGCGCAACTTCGAAACCTTACGCTACCCCTAAGCGCAACTTCGGATTTTAGTTAATTTGCGGAGCGCTGGCGAAAATACGCCTGGCGAAGTGCGGCGAATCGGACGCCAGCGCAACTACGATTTTTAGTGAATGTCCCACTATGGGTGCTGCCCCTGCTTTTTAAAGTCTTTATAGAAAATAGAAATACCCTGGAGATGATACTAAGGGGCAGATTCACTAAAGGGCTAGCGCAAAATCGCTACCGTTCGCCTCCCTGAGCGCAACTTCGAGCGCAGCCCCTAAAGCTGTTTTGAAATTAGGAATCTAGTAAATTTCTAATCCCACCAGAGAGTTGAGAAACTACATGCTGAGTTTTATTTTTTGAAGCACCATTTAAGAAAGCACAATAGCACATTGTTTCATTTAGTAAACAGAAGTTTGTAAAAATCACAACAGCACTTTAGAACACACAAAAAAATTGTGCATAGGCTTTTTATGGTTATATGCACACACAGAATTGTGTTGCAACACCCTGGTGTTTATACTGAATGTTAATATTGAGCTAGGTTCTGTTATTTGTTTTTTTCTATTACTTGTGTCTCTGATCTATATCTTTATCCTGGGTGGATCAGCTGAATTTGTTTAGTTCAGTAAATGTGGTTTCAACTTTTCTCTGTGTTTAATTGGGAACTTTTGGGAGCCACTTCTTACTTCTCAGTCAAAACTTCCATTATCAACAGGCAGCAATAACAACAGAATTCACAATTAACTATTACAAGCGCTATATAAAAATGATCCCCTTCCCATCCACTCCTCCAATTGTTACAATTGTTTTGGTGCCATGATATTACCAAGCTGAAATCACTGTGACAAACATTTTTACTAGTGATGGGTGAATTTGCGCCGTTTCGTTTCGCCGAAAAATTCGCGAAATTCGCAAAACGGCAAAAAATTCGCAAAACGGCGCCGGCGTCTCGTTTTTGACGCCGGCGCCCGTTTTTTCGACGCCACGTTTCGCAAATTTATTCGCTCGGTGCGAATCACGCAAATTCGCCTGCGAATTCGCACCTGGCGAATAAATTCGCCCATCACTAATTTTTACCATATCCTATCTTCTGGTCTCTTGTTCAGTCTTCTAAGCTATATGTTTCATGGGTTTATGTAATGGGAACAATCATAAAGCAATTACTCTCTATAATGCTCCTTACATTTGTTACATTAGTTACATATATAACAAAGAATACAATTGACTTAATGGACTATATTTTGCTGTATTATTAATGGGATGTATGTGCAATGTCGCGCACTAACCAGCAAGCAAGTAAATATAAATGACACTTTTATTTTCAATGTTCTATGAAAGGAACTAACCAGATATAGCTTAGTTTTAGCTAGCTATATGGTAGTGCGAAAATCAGCTATAATTGTGACTTTGGTTAAATAAATGGAGAGTAGGGGAACAGAATATGAACTCTAGAAAATATTGCAGGGCCTCTGAATTTGATGTAATTTCTTCAGGAATTGTATTGCGGATTAGAAAGGACTATGAACAAAGCTGTTCAGTTGCTGTGCTGTGTATTGCTACTGAGTATGAACATGCTGTCTTTTCTTGTTACCATTTTAATTAATATAAAGTCACGTTTTATTCCTTCAAAATATCATTACATATTTACAAATGAGCTTCTACAGCAGATATTCCATTACTTAAGCCCTTGAAGGAATAAAGAGGAGTGACTCCACCTTTGATTAACTTTTCAGTTACTTGGAAAACCCTAGATTTTGATTCCATATATCTTTTGGGTCAATAGCAAACATATTGAATTCCTCCCATTAGGCATATTATTCCATTAGGGCATTTTTGCAATTTTTAATAAACGTAGAGGAAGGCTTTTACAGGGAATACCTCATCTGACATAAGCCAGAAAGAAAAAAACTGGAGAATAACAGAGAAGCCTTTGCAAAACATTTTGCCAAAACCAACTTGAACCTAGGACACAGTACCATAAAAATAAATGGACAGAAATAATATAATAACTGAGTTACCTATATTATTACAGCATTGTAGATATGTGTTTCGTTTTACATCTTTAAATGACCGAACTTTATCGTGCCAGTCACAATAGTGTGCATAACCTCAATAGCTTCTAGCAGCCAATGGAAGAGCAGTACATAACAAATCAAAACTGTTTATCCATACTACTTACGTTTGTTGCACATTTATTTTGCAATGAAAAAGGACACCCTAAAATGTACAACACAGAATAAAAATTTGCACAATATCAACTCAAAATGAACAACTGCACATTTTTATCTGTTCACGGCAGAAACTTTTTTCGTCTATACAGAAACACAAAATTGAATTATAGGAAAAAGCTAAATGGGGCCATGATTATATTTTTAAACAAGAATTGTATGCACTCTAACAGATGCTTAGGAACATGCAAACCAAAGATAACATGATTTATTTCACTGCAAAAATAAGAGTCTACAAAATAATAAATACAATTACGGAGATTACAGTGTCTGCCTGCAAAAGATCAGCTTGTTAAAAGCTCATTGTGTAAAAGATTACCTGCTGTTTAAGGCTAATGGCACACAAGGTTCTACCAGCAGTAATATACTGATAGAAAAACACCCATAACTACTTGAACAGCAACCATCTGTCGCCAATCATAACGTTTTTCACAGGCTATTGCTTTGTATCAGTTTGTTACCGGAGTTTAACTGTTGACAACTAAACCACTTCCCCTTGTAAACTCTACTCTTTATTGTATACGCAAAGCTGCATGGTGAGGGCCTGCCTGAAATGGATGGTTCAAGCACAATGCAAGGCCGCCTGAGGTCTAATAAAAGTGGAACCAAGTGACAATTACTGCTGGTACTTGCACATGACTCCTTTGTTAATTTCATCGTTGCTGACCCAAATCTAAAGTTGGTATCTTACCTCATTTTCACACAGAATGAAGTCACTGGATACAACCCATTAAAGGGTTAAACTCAGTTGCAGACCAACCACAACTGGGTTTTCCTAATTCACTGCCCATGGGAAAACCCCCCTTGGACCTCTAGGGCTTGGATGCGACTATGCTACGGGCAACCATATTCCCCAGTTCATACCTTGTTTGGGATAATAAGCCCACCAGACTTTCAGGGTTGGGCAGGTTGCGGGGTTACTGTTATGGGTTGGTTTTATGTTATGTTTTCTGCTGTTCTTACTCTTCTACCTTTTTTTCTGGCTGGAGAGGTCAAGCTACTTCTAATTTACGGAATGTTGTATGGGCACCATGGAACCCTGTTTGGTAATGTGAGTATATACTTCTTTGGTAATGTGAGTACATACTACTCCTGCAGGGCCTAAACAACAAAGTTAAATGGGCATTGGTTTTTAACTACCTCAAGTCGTACAACCCCCACATTCTCCTACTTCAGGAAACCCATTTGACCTGGAAAAAGATACTTGCACTACGCAGACCATGGGTTACACATATGTATCATTCAACATTCTCTTCTTATGCTAGGGGCACTTCAATCTTAGTTAGAAAAGGCTTACCACTTGATTTAATAGAAATCCGTTCGGACAGGTTGGGCCGATATAAAATAATGGCGTGTGCTATAGCGGGACACCCCCAACTTTTGATAAATATTTATATTCCTTCACTGACAATGAGCTTCAGGAAATCTATCAGGGTATCGTACAAATGCCTCCCGTCTCAATATGCATTATGGGCGACTTCAATGCCTGTTTTAACCCTTCCTTAGACAGGTTGACCCCAACCGCAGCCACTGCAGCAAAACTCGCTGATTGTGCAATGACATATAATTTATTCCGTGTTTGGTGCTGGAAATTTCCATTGAGACAGGAGTTCTCCTGTTATTCGGCAACACACCAGTCTCTATCCAAAATAGACTTAGCGCTGCTTTCCTCAGATCTCCTACCAAAAGTGTGAGAGATGAAATACCTACCCCGAGCAATCTCCGATCACGCCCCGCTATTTCTCTCCCTTGAGTAACTCCCGAACCCTACGACTAGACAATGTCAACTTAGCCCTTTCTGGTTAAAAAACACAGAAGTTCAATAAAAATATAAGTTACAAAAAACACAGAAGTTATGTCTAAGTCAACAGAAGCCTCACGTGACTTCGGAAAACGTATCGCCGCATGTGCTTTAGCGCAGGCCACTTTTCATTATAGCTGGCCATAGATGTAAAGATTTTTAAAAGATCTTTTCGTTATCGTTAGACCAAACTTATCATGAAATTATCGTTTAAATGTATGATTTGTCCATCAACTAAAAAGACCATTTCATGCAATGTTGTCTAGTTGAAGCCAGGAAACTGAGGGTAGCTGCCTGCTTGGCTCTGCAAACAGATATATTTCACTGTGACCGATGAAAATTTTCTAACCTGGCCGATCAATTTTATGACAGAGTTAGGACGAAAAATCTTTAAATGCACATTTGATTTCCACTAACCTGCCCCTCCTCTATGCCTTAGGCATTTCCCCCCATTCTCAGCACCATTTAATTGTGTAACCAGGGCATGGGGATGGACATCGTGTCAAATACACAGACACAGCCGGAACAGTATACAAAGACGCGTATACTTCATAAAGTTGTGGCTTTTACTGTGGCAAACAATGTGACAATGGTGGCATAACAGTACAGCTTAGCTTACGCTCATACAAAACGGCACTTCCTCGTGGACATCGGTTCCCCCATTCTGGTGCACAAACAAGATTCAGAGATGATACAAGGTTTGCATTAATAACAGTGACCAGAAAATGGCTCTTGCCTGCTTTCTATAATTATGAATAAGGGAAACAAGATTCAGATAATTTACTGTATATAGTGTAAGTTAAGTTCATTTTGCTTCAATAATGTGATAAAATAGATTTTTGAATAACTTTTTTGGGTGACGGATCCCCTGACAGACTACTCTAGTGCATGGTAACTCTTTTTTCCACATGGGCCACAACAAAGTCAGAGCTTTATGACCCAAAAATTGTTTTAGAAACAAAGAATCCTTTGTTTCAATGACGACCT